>NC_046976.1:12610884-12940384 GCF_009769545.1 Cyclopterus lumpus | reverse complement strand
TTTTGAAATAATTTTACTGCACTAGACGTGTAATTGTTGCTGTTGTAACTTTACATTGTGTGAGGGGAAGCAGTTAGTCCTGGCGCCAGTTTCACCTGCTGGCTATACTTGCCAAGCATGACTCTACACAATGTGTCTGCTGGTCCTGACACTATACTTTCAAGTCCAATTCTGGATGGGGTCAGTTTCATGGAGCTCTCTGTCAGTCAGACAGTCAGTCCGTCTGGAGGACACAACAGGACATACAGCCCAGTATTTATACAGTAACATATATCCAGACATACATACAGATGTTTAAAGAGGACAACTCTCAGTTGTGACTGTAGTATAGGATTTCTTGAAACAATTAGAAAATGTTAACTAGGATTTGTATTACGCCTATGAAGTTGTCTAATAAATTAAATGTTCATGTTTTTTTTTAATACATATGTTCAATATACATTTTGGGTTGCAAGGTTGAGAAATCTGTCCTTTATCCATCCATAAACGTAATATGAGTCTAATAAGCTTTAACAGTCATTTGATATTAAGTAATTGATGGTTATTATAATATTGGAAGTGGTGGAAAGTGCTATTAAGCTCCACCTGGACCAGCTATTAGGGTAAAGAGACACTTTCACAGGAACGCATCAATATCAATAACACATATGTGCCTCTTTTTTCATATGTAAGGACATTTTGCTGATAATGTTGTACTATAACTTGAGTTGTATTATGCAATACATGATTTTTAGTTCAACAGAGTATTTGTGTTTTCTTGTGTTATTGTGTATTTCTACTTTTACTTTAGTAAAGCATCTGGATACTTCTTCCACCACAAGTTAAATGAATATTGATCCACGTGTCCTGCACCTTTTCTTGATGCTCTAAAGCTATAAAGACAAAGCATGTTTTATGAGAAGCCAAACGTCTTTTTTTCTCAACATGGCTCAAGTTATACTTTTGTCCACAGCCTCATTATGAAAACATGATATAAACCCAACACGCACATTATGTCAAACTGCAAAATGTCAGTAATACAAACGTCATCGAAATAAGAACATTATCGAGGTGCACATCTTCAACACAATCACATGTTTACAATACACACTTCATCACAAACAATGAAGCATTCACCACTTATAAATCCACTGAATTATGATCGGAGCTTTATAGCGGATTGGGACATATTGTTCATTATTCTCATTAGGATTAATAAATATCACAAATGGGACTCTAGATTGTGTTAGAGACAACTTTCAAAGTGTCAGCTGAGGACAAGACATCTCCCTGAGCTGACTGGTTTGTCTTGGTGAGCGTTTTATTAGCAAATGGCTTCTGTGAAAGACACAAAGTCTGAGAACAGAGTAGAAACAGGCAGGAGAGAGGGAGGGAGGGGGGGGGGGGGGGGGGGGGGGGGGGGGGGGGGGGGGGGGGGGGGCGGATCAGGTAATGCCTTTTCTCTTCCTCCTCCAAAGTTTAGAGGGAAAGTTGTTGTGGCAACAGGAATGTGAGCCGCCTCTCTCTCTCTCTCTCTCATTCAGCAGCTGGTGGCTTGCATACCTGGGGGACTCCCTCTCCTCGTATCTCCCATAGTCAAAACTCTGCGGAGTCTTTTCCTCTCTCCACCACACACAGAACGCTGCCCTTCATTGTGCATTATTATTATTATTATTATTATTATTATTATTATTATTATTATTATCCTGCACACTCAGGTGCTATGGATATATAAACACATGAATACACACTGGAGACCAGAGCCAGATGACCCCCTTCAGATTAACGATCTAGTGCTGCGACTAATAATTATTTTCATTGTGAATTAATCGGTTGGATCTTTTCTGATAAATATATGAATTGCTTGGGAAGTGAAATATCTGAAAATTGCTCATCTGATTTCTTTCCGACCCAAAGACAGGGACTATTAGTATTGTCACACCAACCGTTTAAAAACCCAAATATATTGCATTTTATTAGAAGAAAATAAAGATAGATCTTTACATTTAAAAACTGGAATCTGTTCATCTTTGCCGTGTTTGACATTTGTTCCCTGATGAATACTTTAAATAATAGATAATAAACTTCAATAGGTCCTGCTGTCCTCCTCACCGTAGCCAGCATCAGCATCAAGGTCACCAGATGTTTTCTTTTCATATCACCTCTCAGTTTTACTCTGCCTCGGTCCCAAATCTGCTTTCCTCTCCACAAACACACACAACACTTTAGTCTCTCTGGAAGTTGATCATTAACTCCAACCACGCCATGCAGATAAAGAAGAAATGTATGCAGAGACAGATGTCTCATTGAATATGTTTTGACTGAGGGATTTCCTCAAGGTGAAAGCGGAGCGTTTGCCCACTGAGACTGAGAGGCATGTGTACAATGTGTGTACAAAACAAAGTGACGAAGAGAGACATTGAACCAGTGATTGCATAATAAGGCAATACTCTCCACCCGTATCCGTTTCTGTCTCTTCATTCCATTGATAACTTCAAAATACAAATGTGTATCTGAACATCTGAAGTAAAAAACAAACACTTTTGGACTCTCAAGTGTAAAAACATATATATTGTTTTCCTATATATCGCAGATACAGGAAGTAACATTTTCATTTTTATTTATTGTTAATAACTGGTATCTAATAATTATCAGCATGCAATCATTATTTGTAAATCTCAAAAAGGCCTGATTCTGATCCTTATAAATAGCTTCTAATTGCATGTTCATAGGCTGAGACAGATTTAGAAACACACTAAACACAAAGTGACTCAGTCAGCCATGTTTATGTTGACGTAGATGCCCACAGATCAAACTATGTGCGCCCGTCTACGCATTTGTGTGTGTGTGTGTGTGTGTGTGTGTGTGTGTGTGTGTGTGTGTGATGACGGTAATGTGTTTGCATCACGCATGTGCCCTGTGCGTATGAGCCCAGTAAGTCATTGGGACGTGATAAACCTGAACATATCCGTCACTGTGCAGCATTGAACAACAGGTTGAGCCGTGGCGTGCCGGCTCTGGGAAAGAGAGCAGGAAGGCAGCCAGTTGGACCGGTAGAGTCGTCTCACAAAGACCTCTCAAAGGAAGTGAGCAGCTACTGTATCTAAAGATAGTAACACACACGGAACTGGTTTACTGTCGGTCTCTGACAGCACAAACACTTTCAGGGCACCTCACAGTCAAAATACCTAGAAAGAATGTTGGACAGATTAAATGAGTTGTATTCACTCCACATATAACCAGTTTGGCCAAACATGGCACTGACTTGTGTGCATATATATATATATATATATATATATATATATATATATATATATATATATATATATATACCTAAGGAAATTGTCAGCAAATATAGAGGTCAAAAGTCATCCGTTCTCGTGTGTTTTATTGATGCCTCCAACGTTTTTGATCGTGTTAATCATCAATCAAAGTTGTTTGCAACATTTAGTCAAAGAGGTGTCCCCAAACACATTGTGAGAAAATGTGTCTCAGCCCCATGTGGGGTCAGCAATGGTGTCCGACCAGGGGGGATATTGCCCCCAGTTCTTTTTAATCTATATATTGCTGATCTGTCCAAGCAGTTTAAAGCCTATAATACTGGGTGCATGATTGGCAATACTGCTGGTCTCCAGCAGCTCATTACTGTATGTACTGTATATGGTATGGAAAATGACATCAAATACAATGTCAGTAAGAGGGCCATCTTGATCTATAGAACCAAAGAGGATAAAAGTGTACAATTCCCTGACTTCAAATTGTCTGATAATTACCTCAGTGTCTGTGATAAGGTAAAATATATTGGACATTTTATTACTGAACAGATGACCGATGATGAAAATATCTATAGGCAATAGGATTAATGCACAAGCGAACGTTCTCTCATGCAAGTTTAGTGTGTGTACAGATGGAGTGAAGATGTCTCTGTTTAGAGCCTTTTGCACACCTCTCTCCATGCACACTTGAGGTCTAATTACAAAAAAGCAAGCTCACAGAGACTTCAAGTAGCTTATAATGATGCCATGAGAATATTACTGAAGAGACAGAGATAGAGTAGTGCCAGTGAAATGTTTGTGGCTGCAGGAGTTAATACTTTCCAAGCTGTTTTAAGAAATCTTACGTATCAATGTATCTGCCAGGTTGATGACACCGAAAATGAAATAATCTTGGTTTTATCAAACATAAAGTTTACTTCTACGCGCTACCAGTCCAGCTGTGGAGACATTGGTACATCTGTCTATTTATAAGGCATTCGTAGGTCTATGTATTTTACTTGTGATTTTGTATATATTTTATTCTATTTAATGCTTTGTTCTATCTGGACCTTGAGTCTGAAATAAAAGTTAGATTGAAAAGTGCACACATGTCCTAGCTGATGGTAATATGGGTATAATAGGAATGTGGAATTTTACTAACTAAACAATGAAACAGTCCAGAGCATTTGGGTTGGGCAGGTAATGAGTTTCGATGTATTACATTGTGTGCCGTTTGAGGATTGTACGGTTTGGCCGGTTTTCCACTGTGCCTGTCGGAGGAATCAAACAGTGAGTGAACTATCTGAGCTTCAGACGCTGAAGAGGAAACTGTCAGGAATGCAGAAAGGAATCTTACCTTTACTGGACATTTTCTCTGTCTTTCTTGCTCTTAACCGACATGCAGCTATGCGCACCCACATATTTGGTTGAATAAACTGTACTTATGACTCACCGATTACCAAACCCTCGACCTTAAACTACACTGTTACATGGTGAATGTGAAACTGTCCTATTTAAGTTGTACCTTTCATCGTACACCAGCCCGTGTAGCCTTTGCCTCGGAGCCGTGTCATTATAGTTCTACTCTAACATTTCCTAACTGCAGAAGTAAAGACACATAACTACAAAGCAACATAACATGCAACAAGTACTCAGGCCTGATGCTCTTGTGGACTTACTTTAACCACTGAATACCTTACATTTTACAAACAATCCCATTAATCACTACAAGATACAACACGTTCACAATAGCGCTTATATAGCGTGATAACTTCTCATGTTCCAATATATAAATAAAAAAGAAAGCTTCAATTTTCACACTTTTCTCCAACATCAAGGAATAGTGAAATCAATCATTGTAGCAGTGGAAATATCCACTAACTTAGAGAAACAGGGTCATATATGAGAGTCAGAGTGTAAGCTCTGATATCTACACTTTAGAAAATCTGACCCAAGTAGCATCCTGAGAAAAGTGTCAAGCTGATCTCACTTCTGTTATTTGACCACCAGGTGGAGCCAAATTAGATTCTTAATCAACTGTTTTTTACACTTCAGACTTCAGTGAAATATTGTGATGTCAATGCTGCCAGAGGTACAGACTTACCAGAACCACGTGTTGGGTTGTTTTACACATTTTAATGCTTTAATCTAAAAAGACCTACACGTTTACCTGGAAAAAGAGCTGACATTTAAGTGAGCGATGCATTTAGACAGACATGTTTGATTTCAAGAGGCTATAAAACCAAACCAATGAGTTGAGGACACTCATTACTGAGATTAAAATCTATAATAAAATAACAAACGACACTAATTACTAAGATTAAAATATATAATAATATAACAACAGACACTAATTACTAACATTAAAATATTGATTGGCGCAACTTTAAACGTGCGCGCGCCTGTGTGGACGTGTGTGTCCATGTTCCAACGCGCCAGAGGAGGGCGCTGCTGCATTACGTTGAAGCGCTCCGCGCCGTAGAAGAAGACTTTAGCTACAGTCCGGGGTCCAAGAAGAAAACATCAGTGGAGTCCTGGCACGTTAAACATGATGACCAATGTTACTCCGAAGAGAAATATGAATATCTCTTGACAAAAAAAAAACGACTTCCGGCTCATCTCGGTAAGAAGAGCAGCTCGCAGTATGCGTTAAATAACAAACCGGCATCGTTTAGCCGGGAGCTTTAGCGAGCTAGCTCACCACCGGCGTGACGAAGGAGGTCAAACTCAGTTGAAGATGATCACAGTGTAGCGAGTTCTTGATCAGTAATCAGCTGACATTTGGGATCCACCTTCCTCTTATTCCTGGCATCCTCGTCCCCCAGAAGGGCATTATGAAAGCTGACGTCCTGAGGCACGTTTGGTGATGTAGCCGTTAACTTCACCGACCTGGAAAACGCTCTGACTTGACACTATACTGGATTGTTCCGTGAGTTGGGTGCTGGGGTGTCATACAACCAAGAGGGGGTGACGTTTCAGCTGCATTGTTGTTGAGGGGCTCCGCTGCACGAGGGATCTATCGATCCACAAGAAAAGAGCACGTGACATGTGCCTCGTATGACAGGTGTCGGCCTGGACAACTAACGCCTCTTGTTTCTGGTCTTTTCTGATGTCAGACAGGTCGCGATGGGCTCCCGTTGCTTCTTGTCCTCCGCTGCCCGACGCTTCGTTCAGCCGAGTCTGCTCCGCTGCTGCCGGCTGCCGGGCCCCACGAAGTGAGTTCAATCTGGAAAGTACCGGCCGTGTTCTTTATCTTCTGCTGTCCTGGCTGCTCACTCCTGATGCCCCGTGGACACTGACGGCAAAGGGGTCGATCATGTGACATCATCCAGGGGAATGCGTGTTACTTTACCGACCAGGTGTCAACGTGTGTTTGGGCTTAAAGCGCCAGACCATAGTTTAGATTGTATGTGAAGCAGCTCCTCAGATGTTTGCCGACAGCTTGAACACAAAAGGTTACTTTCCTCTGTTTATATTGGGGCAAAAGCAGAAATGTAAATGGCCAACGTGTGAAAACCAAAAATATCAACATGGCTAAACACAATTTGGTGTGAGTTATAATTTAGGTGAACTGGCCCAGGTGTGTTGATGCTTGCTAAGAAGGAGAGCAAAGTCCACTTGTAGTTAAATATTCTACGACTATCGAGAATGTTTAAGATACAAAAAAATGTTACAAAAACAACCTCCTTTTTTTTTTTTTTTTAGAAGAAGAAATATGTCCTCCAAAAGGCAAACATCAGTGGACCATCTAGAGAAAACAGCGAGCAACTACAGACAAAATGTAAGTTGATATTTTCTAGTCGAATACATTAATTTTGGCTGTATCCACTGCCTGTGCCACCTTTTACGGTAATTTGCTGACAGTCAACCCTAAGGTCATTAATGCGTGTGTATGTGTGTGTGCCAAACGCAGGATCTGTATCCAGCTCAGGTGTGTGGCATCACGGATGAGTCGGAGACGGTGAAACGTTTGAGAATAGCTGTCAGCCCAGACTTCAGCTTCAAAGCAGGACAATGGTGAGTTAACTCAATATCAACTCAGACTGTAAAAAATAAATAATAATAATATTTATCACATTAAGGAGCATGGTCACATTGTGTTGTGACACAAGACGGGTTACGTTTGAGATAAAACCACATTGTTGAGGTGCTCAGCTGTTGTACAGATGAATTATCAATCAAAAAGAAACATGAAAGGTGACTGCATTTACATCCAATATTCTCATATGTAGTTATCAATTTTTTGACGGCTGACAGCGCATGTTCACTTTTGTTTTTAAATATGAGCCCAGATCGCTTTGCCTAATGAGACTAAGAGAAGTGAGAAAGTTATTCTGGCGTAGATGTGTTTTTTAAGACACATTTTGGGACCCCTCTTGTTAAGACAAATTAATAAAACCAACTTTGGATGAACCCCCATGTTCTCCCCGTTCTGCCGACATTGCAAAAGGAGTTACCAAAGTAACACTGTCTTCATGAAACCAAAATAAGGAGGACCTGCCAAACTAGGTCTAAGGTCTAAGTTACCGCCTGAGCTTTATGAAACAGCCCTCTGGTGCCCTTGGCAGTGACGCATTACTCATAGTAACCACACAGGGGTGGTATTGTGTTTGCTTTGCCAGACTTTTTCCTTTCTCACATAATCTTTTTAGAGGAAAAATAAGTTTACAATCCGACAGTCGACATGGACGACAGCTCAAGATTAATGTTGATAAAAAACGAAACGTTGTTGTTCAGGAATGTATCACTTCAGCTCAAAGAAAAATCAAAGCTTGTGAATTATTTAGCCTTTTCTCAAGTAAGGATGAGCCATATAGATGGGGACTGGATGAGCTCGTAGACTAGTGAAGGTAACTGCCATCTTCACCGGGTTGCATGCACTCTTGTAGCTTTGACTTGAAGGTGTTTGAGACTTAAACGGCTTGTTTATGAGTGGCGCATGACTTTAAGAAATGTTTTACCTTGCAAGGTAACTTTCAGTGACTCCCTTATAGTCCTAACAGCAAGTTAACGATGAGGGTAGAGCTTTCTTTCTGTCAATGTTAATTAGTACCCTGCACATGCAGTTTATGTACATGAGCCCATACTGTAGGTGGGCGGTAGTCGGGAGGCATTACACTGCAGCAACTGATAATGAATGGAAATAGATGGAAATCCTCGACTTTCAGTATTTCAGAGAAACGAGACTGTTTAGTTGTTCGTCTCTAGGTGGAGGAAGAGGAGGAGGAGGAGGAGGAGGAGGTGGTGTTGGTGGGGGTGGGAGTGGGGGTGGGTGGAACATATGTGTGCATCTTCACAGCAGATCCATATTCATGAGGCCTCCGAGAGTTGTGAAGTCAGTGTTTCTCTCCAGCGTAACAGTGGGTCATTGTGTTGTTGGAACATTTGCCCACCTGTTAAGTATTGCTGTTTTCTTCTGGGGGTTTTCTACTCGTCGTACTTGTTGACAGACAAATGGCACTACATTGGGTGTAAGACTGGGCTGCTACACTTTGTATAGGTTAACTAGCAGGCAACTTTCCATCTGGTTTGGGTTTGTTCTACTTGCTTTCTGGAACAGGCTGCCACCTCAATTAAGGTCAAAGGTCGCCACCCTTAACCTCAGTTCAGCATGTTTTTACTCTTGAATTAACTGTTTAGAAATCTGATATAAGCTATATTTCCAATCAGAATTGCATGACTTTTGTATGAAAAGACTAATGGTTATTATTGTTTATAACGTGTATAATGTCAAAACAACCTTCCATTCTCAGGCATAATATTTTCATGTTAGAGTAAAGTATAGGAGCCAATTTCAACCACTGGAATACATATTTTTATAACTAAATAGTTTTATTCCCTGCAGTGATAAACATTATATCATGAATACATATATAACATAACTTGACAGGTTTTAGTCTAGATATGGATAATCATTTTCAAACATCCACTTAAATAAATAAACGAGTTGACTAATTAATTAAATAATGAATTGTGTGTGTGCAGGGTGGATTTCTTCATCCCCGGCGTGGAGACGGTGGGAGGTTTCTCCATGTGCTCCTGCCCGGGTTTGCTGCAGAAAGAGGGCGTTGTTGAATTGGCCGTCAAATACACCAAACACCCTCCAGCACACTGGATCCACACCATGGTGAGTAGAGCAGAGTACGATAATGCAAATTCCCCAAATAAAAAGAAAGTGGTTGTTTTTTCCTGGGGAAATTATTGAACGTTTATTTGAAAAGATTATTGCCAATGGGTCGGAATTCTAGAAAAGTATATCTGGTCATCCACGTGGCTGTCTAATGTTTTCGGAAGATTACATTGCTAGTGTCTGCACGAGGGAGACGGAGAAGAAGTGTGAAGGTGAGGTGCAGAAAGAGAACGAGTGGAGCGATCAAGGTGTTGAGAAATGGTTTTGGTGTTATAGTTAGGAAATGAAGACTGCCACATAATCACACCTATGGTTATTCTAAAAAGGGAAGTGAGAAAAAATGGAAAATCATATATATATATATATATATATATATATATATATATATATATATATATATATATATATTTTAGATTTGCAGAAGCGGTGAGCATCTACCTGTACTCAAAGGTTATATTAACAGCTAGCGAAACACTCCCTAGTGAACATTTAGTTAATTAAACCAATTAAATCATAATCAGTTTCATAATTTTCTTTTAGGTGTCGTTTGCCAATAGCCATATGACCCCCTGATGTTTTTCAATCATGTATAATTGCCGTCAAGGGTTATTTAAAGTGACTCAGCACATTTTAAAATTGCCTGCTCAGTAGTTCTGAAGTAGAATTATGATAATGAAGCTAAAAACTCAAGAGAAGTTTGTGTGTAGTGTGTGTAGAGCAAGCTGACAGGGTGAATAAAGGTTTACAATGGTTGTGTGAATGTATAAATAAAGGTAATACAAATATATAAAACTATTCTTGGTGCAAAAAGTTGTATTTTGTCTGCAAGAATTTTCTCCAAACTGTATCTGATTTAATCATTCGTCAGTCGTACTAATGCGAGTGGTTGTGTAAATATGAATCATGTATCCTTCCTGCTTGCCTTTCCCTTCCATGTCTGTACTCTGCGTGTTTGTTTGCAGCTTCTGTGGTTTATGATGCGCCCTAATAAATAGCTTTGAGCTACCATGCCTTGTGTAAATATAAGTATCAGAACGCAGTGTTTGAGCACTCTGAGACTTGCAGCGCTCTGCTCTGGCATCGTTTGATGATCCTTTTTGTTTGATATTGCGCTCTGACTCCTCTCCGTGAGCAGGAATAGTGTAAGGACCACAACAGCAGATTAAGAATGCCAGCATTATTACGTGTGTGTGTGTGTGTTTGTGTGTGCGCTCACATGTGTAAAAGAGCAGATGACGGTTTATTTGTCTGCTTTTTTTTCTGCTTTTTTTAAAAGAGCGTCTCTGCACAACTTGTGAAATTGCTTTCACCGTAACACAGCTGACCTCAAAGTGTTTGTTTCCTGAAGCTTGTCTCTGATGTACTTAAAGGGATACTGTATCCCTTTTATGGAATTTATGTCAAAAGGTGTATTTCAGCTACTGAGCAAAGAGAAATGTGTCTAAATTACCCATTAAAGTCCGCTGCTATCTCTCCTCTCAGTGTACAGTGGGCTCCCGAGTGGCCATGCGTGTTGGCGGGGACTTCGTCTTCAACCCGGCGCCCTCTGACCCCTCCATAGATTTGCTGCTGGTGGCCGGCGGCGTCGGGATCAACCCCTTGTACTCAATCCTGTTGCACACAGCCGGTCTGCTGCATCTCAACCAGGCATCTGGTGGGCGGGACTACAAGATTGGCTCTGCTCATCTCTGCTACAGCGCCAAGAACACCCAGGAACTGCTCTTCAAGGTATCTTCACAGGAAGTTTAGGACACTGATTTTTTTTTTTTTAACTCCTGGATATCTCTGCGAGCTGCACACGCAACAGTGTCCACATGTATGATTGGAATATATGGGCGGGTGTGTAAGGACCTAAACTACCTACCGTCTGTGTTCCCAGAGCTCCATCATCGAGGCGTGTCGGGAGTTCCCTGACAAGCTCTCCTGTGACCTCCACGTCACGCAACAGAGCACAGATGTCGACTCGCACCTCCAGCCATTTATCAACCGTAAGTCATGCCCGTGCGCGCACACCTACACTTTTCTTTGCATGCAGGGATGATTTAGTGACTGTCACATTCTGCCACAGCCTGTAGTTGTTGATTTATCTCCGTCGTCATGCAGAACAGGTTCTATCAAACCTCAACGTGGGAGACAAAGAAGTGAGCCTTGATAGATAGATTGACTTCCCTTGTGTCTCCGCAGGCGGGAGAATCACAGAAGAGGAGTTGCAGGCTCATGTGGATCCGCAGAGGACTTTGTGTTTCCTGTGTGGGCCCCGGCCCATGATAGAAGCACTTTCAAAAACCCTCATGGACTTCGGACTCCCGAAAGATAGAATCCTCTTCGAGAAATGGTGGTAGAACCTTTTTAGGATTCTCAGAAACCTCCCTCATGAGAAGGAAGTATGGGGTACGGTGAGACTGGAAGCCAAGTGAAATATTCCAGTGATAAAGGACATTGAAATGAGGAAATTCAACCTCTGATCACTGCAACATGTGCCTGATCTGCGCTTGGCCACTTGGACCGCCCACTCTAAAGCGAGCAGCTGACTCGCAGTAGACCAGAGAGGAGTTTAATTTCTTATAAAGGAGGCCTGCGCCGACTGTAAAACCTCAATTTAAGCAAGACATCATTCAGCTCACTGCTAAATATTTCAACAAATCTGCAACTCTTTGTGTATGACAGACACATCACTTTTCACAGCTGTTACACATCTTCGTATCAGATCTCTTTTCCAGTGTATTTGCTTGAGTGAAGTTTTGCTCAAACTAATTAAGAAGTGATGTTGCAGTAATTTTCCTATGCAAGCAAGTCTTGAAGCAATAATTTGTCCTTTTTCAGAAACACTTCCTTGCCAGGAGTTAGCTGCGTAAAGGCTCAGTGTAGAGTGTAAAAATGACACGTAGATTTATGGGAGGGGTTGTGTGTTAAACTATATTTAGTGTGTGTGTAATTTATTTATTTGCAGAACTGAAGATTTTAGTTGATCTGATTTGGCTGAGTTTGACTGAGTTGCATTGAAGCAATTGTTTTTTTATTCTCATGCAAACTTCATACCAAGAGTATTTTTAGCGTGAAAAACCTTCCAATCTCCCACATATTGGCCAGTGTCCCTGCCTCTCTCACACACTTGTACATGCACAGTGCTTATCTGGCAAACATACATTTTACTCAATCACACACAACCACAAACCCATAAACGATTCTGGTCTGGTGGTGGAGTGAGTGTCCCATGGGGCACTGTAATGGAACCTCCAGGTGGTCTCTGAGGGGCTTGGATCACTGAGCGTCCCTTGGAGATGGTTACGAGCGTCTTGTTGTCGTGTCCCAGTGGGGGTTACGTGGTCGAGACTCATTTTAGTTTTGTTTTTTTTTGCGTTTCCTCCTCATGAGGAAAACGGTTTGTGCGATTTAAAGGAAATAAAAGAAATTGAGTCAATCTGTTTTTAAACACTTTATTGACTTCTGCTTTTATATAAAGACTCACATGTTACACTACTTAGACATGACACAGGTGTTCCAGGAAATAAGTAATAAATAGTTCTAATTCACCCATTTCTTTCAAATAAAAAACCTTTTTAAAAGTCAGTTCTCCCAAATGACAAAAATAATTTTCTCTTGTATCTAACAAAGCAGACATTTTGGGTTTGAGATATCAGCTGCTGATAATTATGCTAACATTACTCTGGATAATCAACAGACCTTAAGGTTTTCTACTGAAGAAAGTCAAAGTAAAGTGTCGACCATGTGTTGTGAGGAGTAGCCGGGACATGCTTCTGAAAAGAGATGTTTCACTTTCTCATGTATTTATTAACAAGCACCGCAGACTAAATTCCTTTCACCTCTATTGAATTGAGGTAAAGAAAGGATTTGAGATGTCCATCTCAAAACCTGGCCAAAGAAAACCAAAACTATCTAGATTTCAACTAGAGCTAATGACGTAATACTTATTTTGTAATTTACACAAACTGAATGTTTAAGACCAATAAAATGTAGCATCTAATATCTCAATGCGTTGTAGAACAGAATTGTTTAACTAATCGTCTGAAATCCATTTTTCTTACTACCAAATTTAAGGGATCCTTATTAAAACTGTTTGTCTAAATTGTGATGGAGTGCATTCAATTAAATATTTTAGAATTTGCAAATAAACCACAGTATTTAACAAGGACAAAAGACACATTTCTCTAATGCAATTTCTTAGTTAATAATTAAGTTGATATCTAGACAAGCTAATTGTCTAGTGCATGTATATCATTCAGGCTCTAAGCATTGTACTACAAACTTTGTCAACTTTTATCTCTCGCCCTGATTTTTAAATAATATACTTTACATATAAAAATACAGTGAGCCGCTGGAAATCAGTTTTCCCTTCTTAACAGTCCCTTTACAAGAAATAAGTCAAATACAACGCGGGGCAAGAAAATAACACAAAATGCTTGGACCGGAGACTCGCTCTAGGTTGTTCTCCATTAGCCTTGAACTGTTTAATTTCATATACTGATACATCAAACGGCAATACCGACCCAAAGCAGAGAACTGCACGACACGTTCCCGTACATGGGAGCTACAACCTCAACGACTCGCAACAGTGTTAACGCCAGAAACCGAGCAGACTGAAGCGAAGGTAACGGTACGTGATGACTAGTAACAGTATGACTGACCACATCTGGGTTGGAATAAAAAAAAAAAACAGTGATTTCAAAAAGGCATTTTTTTTCCGTAAACCTAACAGGCCTCACTCCTCGCCTGCTTTGTGCCCAATGTGTCAACAGACGCCGGAAAACAGCTGCTGTTTGATGCGCTCCTCCGTCTTCAGCTCCTCCTTGACTCCTCCATCATCTCTCTGGCACACATCTGTCCAACTGTCCGACTTCTCTTGCTCAGACAGAGGGATGTTATCAATGTCTGTTTCCTCTTCCTCAACAGAAGCCCTGCTCCCCGAAAGGTAGAAGAAGCCCCTTTGATGCCGTGCATCCTCTTCCAGCTCCTCTCCACCCTTCTGAAGGCTCCTTCCGCTGTCCCTGCTCTTCCTCCCCTCGGCCTCTTCCTCCTCCTCCTCCTCTTTTGTGTTTCTTCTCAACCCATCCATCTCTGTCTCCATCAGTGGGGACATGTTCTCTCTCTCCTCTTGCGTTTCTCCAGTAGACTTTTTCTTTGTCTTGCTGCGACCCCTGAGGTTCAGCATCTGAAAACAAATAGATGTGCGTGAGACAGTTTTGCACTTAGTGGCGTGTCTTTTTCTTTCCATCTCTCCAGACACCTGCCAAACCACAACAAAGCCTCTTTCCTTGATGCCTCTTTCCTGTACAGTGTACGGTCGACTCTTTGCCTATTATTAGACTTTTTTTTCCCGAGCGGTTTCAAATTTTCTGTACATCCCATATTTAGTAACGCAACTTTTTTAGTGGCACCTTCTGTGACATAAAGCTTGTGTCCTAAAGGCACTACAGACACAAGTGACAGGTTTGCTGCAAAGATGGAAGACAAAGGGGAACAAACCTTGAAGTCTTTTCTCTTGCGCTGCAAAACGGGTCTCTGAAGGAAGAGGATTTGCTTGGTCGACAAACTCCCGTCACTGCAGAAAGAAGAGAGCGGCACTTTTTACGACTGTCACCTATTACGTTCTAATCCGAGGAGCTCGCATGTCGCTACTTGTATTGAAATCAAGTGTCTGTTCGCCGCGGTTGGTAAAGTGACAGGTTACGAGACAACCGCACATCAGCGACTGTGTTTTTGTTTGCGGCGCCATCGGATTTCAAAAGCGGTTTCATGTAGGGATGAGCATACGATGGTGATTTGTCAGATCTCGAACCATCAAAAATGACTGTTATTTCAATTTTTTTTTAAAGATACGCTGTCAGGCCTAATCCTAAAAAGAATGAAAGTGTTTCCGACAAAAGAACAATGACTCTAAAAAAACAAAACAAAGCAGCACGTAGGTGATGTTTTTTGAAGTTATGGAATATGAAGGGAAAGCAGAGGACCGGTGAGTTTATGGTTATAACAGGGGTGTCGATCTTGTACCTGTTTGTCTTGACAATGGGTGTGGGTAACACACACATCAGCCTCCATCCATAAGGAGCCAGAGACTGGAGCAAGGGGATGTAGTCCGTCTTCACCGCGACACCCTGGACATGAGACAGAAACGCACTCAGACAAATACAGTGCGCTCGCACACGAGAGAAGTAAAACGGAAAGCACAGTACCCGTGCAGGTAGGCACATTTAAGCTCAGCCACGAGCACATACTTTCCATCAACTCAACTCTTATGTAATGTTTGACCGAAAAGAGCTTACGACTTCAGTCACAAAGGATTTCTCAAAGTGCACATCTTCACCAGAGTATTAAAAACTCAAAAGACCCACATCAACAACGGTCCACTGCTCGACCACGATGGCGTCGTAGGAGGCGTTTGTGGTCTCCTCTGCAGAGCTCTGGAAGATGAACACACTATCCACAGATGAAACCCCATTGTCTGCAGGAGCGGGACAAATTAGAGACAGAGTCAGACAAACAGAGGAGGATGTGTGCAAGTCAGACAGGAGTTACAAGCTCATCTCCACTCTCCAATCTCCAATCTCTCACTATTGATCCCCTCTTCCCTTTTGCTAAAGCCGACTTATTGCACGGGTGACTGAACAGTGACTTATAGTATAAGCCGTGGATTTATGGTACATCAGGCCATGCATATCATCCATTACCCAGCAGCGGTTTCCTCTTCCCAAGAACTAGTGGAACCAGTGAAAGGTGAGGTGATGCGGTGAAAGAGATACTGTAAAGCTGCAATAATCAATATGTTTATATTAATAGATCAAATAACTATGGAAAAATGGTGATACTGGTCACCCATCTCAACGGTTCCCTCTAGGTTTACAGAACATTTTAGCTTATTTCAGGCCTTCGACTTCACTGCTTTGGTTCAATCTTACTGATCTCATCAGTCTTGCAGCCGCAGCAATTTTCACCATCATAAGTTTTTCTGGAAGGATGCAAGAATTAATTTAGCTGCGCCACTGGGTCTGACTTCATACTCATGCTGCCTACATTAAAGTTGCTCACTTCATGGTACGTTTGACACCTTTTTTTATGATATGACTCTAAATGTAGGAGTAAAAGCACATCATCAGCAGTAGTTCACTGCTGTGGCCTTGAAACGCACCGTTATCATTTCCGAGGTGGAAAAACCCGTCGATGAGGTGCGCACCGCTGGTGAAATGCTGAGTCATGTGGTCAAGCCAGTGTGTGTCAACGTCCGTGATTAACCCGGCTTCCTTTTGTATTAACAGTGGCACCCTGATTGAGTAGAACCTCACTGAAGCGTTCAGCTCCCCTGTGTGGTTGTACAATGCAAAGAGCTGCATCCCTAAAGGCACACAAACAAACAAATCCACAAATAAGACACAAAATAGAACTTTGCATTACGACGACGTGGCCATTGACCCCACGTACAAAACCAGTTACTCACCACCCTGCGCTGGAGGTGAAGTTGAATTCTTATCTTTCTCTGAACTCTTGAGCCGGATATGATTGTTGTTGTTGTGCGTCGTCAAACTGCTCTGCCCGTCTGTGAAGTTGGACTTTCTTTTGTGGTTTCCGTCCAGTTCAGGAGAGCTGGGCCAGCTGTCGGAGCTTGAACTTTGTCCTTCTCTCTGGTTGGAAAGGTTCAAATGTTTCTCTGTGGATTCTTTGAGGCCTGGTAGATGGTCCTTCTTCTGTCTGATTATACCAGCAGCTTCTGGAGGGCTGGGACACCGCTGGTCCCCTTGGGCGTCTGTTGGGTTTTGATTTGAACACCACTGAACTGTGTCTACACTGGGCTTGCTGTGACTTTGAAGTTGGTTTGTAGATTCTAGTGACTCTTTGAGGCTGATCTGCAAGGTCTGGATTTGCTCAAAGGACCCTCCTCGATTAAGCTCTAAACTCTGTATGGGTTTCAGCGGCCTGAAGTCTGGTTCTTTTGGGTTGTCGTCCCGTGTGTTATTTTCTACACCTTCAAGATCGAACTCTTGAGGTTCAAAGTGGTGATGTTCAGCTTCGGCGTCGTTATGATGTGGCTCTGGAGGGTCTGTTGGGCTGTTGTTGGCGCTGAAGGGGTGTCGACGAATGGGGGAAGGGCTTGAATGTAAGGAGGACAGCTCTTCAGGATCCCAGTGCCCCAAGTAGCAGGGTCCTCCACCCGGCTGCTGGAGGAAGCCCACGAACATCACTCCTTGCTCTGCTACGTCCTGGATCTGTAGATGGAGCATGCAAACACACACCATAAACTCTATTAAAATATATTGGATTGACGCATAAATATAACCATATTATAAGTCATTCACAGCACCACTAATACATGTGCACAGTCTATGTATAGTCAGACAAACAAAGCCTCATTTACACACAAACAAAAGGCTGACGTACGCAGAGTAGATATTCTGCAAAATAACAACGTACCTAATCATCTGCAAAGATCAAATATTCAAATGACAAAAGGACCTCATTATCTCAACGCATCCGTGTGTGTACGAGTGTGCCGCTCCCTCCCCTGGAGCTCTGGCGGTTAATTGTCAGTTGATATTTGGGATGACAGTGTGAGACGGGCTCAACGGGAGAGAAATCAGATTGCAAACTACCACCAAACAATAATGAGACGCATCTTCCCCCGTTACCTCACTACTTTTGACACTTCACTCATCCACACACACACACACACACACACACACACATACATCATATTAACAGTCTCCTTATTACCATCCAACGAACTCGCAATTACACAAAGTCACGCCATTTTATCTGATGAGTGTGTCCGGAGACAGATTGAGAGTGGGTGGGATAGCGAGTGCTGGAGAAATAGAAGTATAGAATTTCAAAACTGAACACACACACACACACACGCTGTCACTCTGTCTGCCCGGTACCACTCCTGGGTTCTTATCTTGAACCCTCTCTGGCAGCTTGTGATCTGATTGGTTATTCATATCACACTGCCGAAGCCTATCACATTATATTCAGTGATGTGCATTTCCATCCAATCAGGTTTCCCTTTGTGCTCCATGTGTGTTCAGATGCAAATCTATTCAATAGAGCACATTTTCATTTCCCATTGTGGGACTGTTGCAGAATTCATGAGCACAGAGACTAAAAGTGAGTTTTACAGCTGATAAATGCCAGTGATGACGCTGTGGTTGGCAGGGTATTTTAGGGCCAAGTCTCATTATGGTTTACCATAACTTCTGTGACCTTCCATTTATTATATCACTCCTCCTTCTGTTTCCTAGTTACGGGATGGTGCACAGTGGCATAGGAGCTGCAACGAGAGGGGATCCAGTGCGTTTTTCTGATTTATTTCCTCCTCTATCTATTTTTTTTTTAGAGGAAGGGTTGCCATATGGCAAATACAGGCAATTAAAGGCAGTTGCCTGTAGCCCTTTGAGCCCTGTAATGTTCCCTTCACTGACCAGTGTTACCAGTGTTGGAATATTACACTGACTTAGCATCGCTCTCCGTTAACAGACAGATTTACAACTTTTTTTTAAATATATGCTGTTTTTTATTCCATACAATCCTGCCACCTTCAGCCACTAGCCTCATGCAGAGAGGAGGAGCGGGCTACAGAGGTCTGCTAAACTCACTTCTTTCGAATGCCAAAACCCCAGATTTCTTTCATTTTCAAACTTGTAGTCTTCAACACCAACTGAAACCAACTTTGTTTTGAGTACCACAACAATCCCTTGCCTCATGCTACCTTAGAAAACGGACAAAAATAGCATTGGTATCAGAGGTGTACCTTCAGTTGAGGTATAGGAATTGGTATTAGGGAAGAACACTTTGATGGGTGCATCCCTAGTACTCTTACACAGACACAATGAGTTGATTGCAAAATACTGAACTCACCCTCTTGACATAGCTCTGGATCACCTCTGGGTCAGCAGCCTGATGACCTGCCACACACACGTCTGTCTCTAGACGATGTCTTGCCCACCTCAGTTGGCTTTTCTCTGAACTGTAGGGGAAGAAATGAAAGTATTTAAACAAATATTCAGTATAAAGCATCCATCATATGTCATTTAGTTCAGTTCAATTCTGCTCCTATGAACCAGAAAATGTAAAATGTGATCATACAGTTACATTAGGTTTCCTTTGGGTTTGTTTCTTGTCCATTATCACCGGAGCAGTTCCATCACCCAGTAACATCACAGTCTAAACGAGATTCTGGCAGACATGCTCATGTTCACGAGCACTCATTGACCCAGAATGATCACAGCAGAAACATAATGTCAATTCTGGTACAGTCAGAATTTTCCATTTAAGGGAAGCACACATTCACCACCATCACAATAGATTTATTAGAAAGAGAGAGGGACTGAATTTCCTTCTGCTTCCACTGCGAGACACGATCATAAAAGGAGTATTCAGATATGCCTCTTCACATTTGGATTGAGGTCAGTGGGAAGGCCGTGGTAATATCTTGTGCTCTGAGGCGTGAGTGACATTCTCAGCTAGATTTGAAACAGTAGATCTGTCAGATTTGGTTTTCTTTCATTTTTAGGGTTTTTGATTAAAGGGGATGGCAGTGATGGGGAGATAAAAGGCGGAGTTAAAGGGGACGGAGGGGGGTGAGGAGGACAAAAGAAAAGGGGGGGGGGCAGCCATCACTGAAGAAAGCAGATGAAAGGATGGAGAGATGGTTTCTCTCTTTCAGCATGCCGTTCCCCTCTGGCGAGCGCTGATGATGCAATCAGCCGTCTCCACGGTGACAGGTGCCAGGAAGCAGCAGGACCACTTGGCAGGAGGGGCATCAAAGGGGGTAGCATGGCACCTGTGTGTGTGTGTGTGCATAATAAGCTATTCCTTGAATTCACATTACAAAGAGTACGCTGAACACAGGAGAATGCCCCAAAACTGCAAGCTAAGCAAAGTAATTCCTTTAATTGAAAAGAGCACGTGTATGAAAGGTTACATATGTGACCATAGTTGTCCGAGTAAAAAGAGACTGATCCACGGGGGTCCGCATCTCTATACAATAAATACATTTCTTCATCCAAATGATCAGAAAGTTTTGTAAGATGATATCAGATATGTTAGATAGTGTGGATTATTTCACTGACATCTGGTGTGTAAAGTGCTACAAGGATATACAATCCCTTTGAGCTTCATGGTACTTTATCTCTAAAGAAACTGTATTTGCAAGTATAAATATTTGGTTCCAATACTATTAATATCAAACAAAAATGCAGCTCTGTGAGGCTGGATTTGGCACAGTGTTGCTTTGAGCAAATACTAACATGCGGATGTTTAGCAGGTATGTGTATCATGTTGGTTCAGCATGCTAGGATGCTAAAATTTGCTCGCTAGAGAAATAATTGGACCAATTGAAATTATGACCAGAATATGGCGCTCGATGAAAGGTTATCATTGAAGTTATTACAATTCAACCTGGAGGGGGAATTAATGTCTGAACCAAATGTTGTGCCAATGGAGTAAATGTTAATTTATTTCACTGGATAAAATAAAACTTTGACCTGCTGGTAGTGCTAGATGAAAAGTCAGGAGATTACCAAAGTCGCAGGATTTATCCACAGGGAAACATAAATGAGTAAATCCATCCCATAGTTAATGAGATATTTCAGTTTGGATGCCGCTTGCATGGCTAAATGCTATTATGAGGAATTTGGGGGGATATCAGTATGAATGATATGTAATACAGACTTCCTGTTTCTTGAAAACATGACGTGTCCCGAGATAAAACTGGGCCAAAAATGGGAAGAATGTACATTATTTATGACCCAAATCAGAATGGAGCTACAAATGATTCTACCAGCAGGATTTAGGAGTTCTCTGCATGCAGAATATGGTTTAGTTCAGTAACTTCCACGAAGAGATGCTGAGAATAAAGCTCAGCTTGCTCGCCGTACCAGAGCTGGTGTTAGGGAGGAATGCAAATAATGCTCTGCTCAAATATGACTGAATATTATATTTTCACCAGAGAATAACTGGGTTACAACGGCATGTAATCAAATCAGACATTATAGCATTATTTATAGTCAAAAGGGAAATAATTGGGACAACAAGCTAAAGTTAGTTTTTTGTGGCTGACTCATCTGCAATTAATTTTACATCAAGAGAAGGAGGTGAGGTGCAGAATTCTGCTCGTGGTAATGGGTCTCAGTTGGCTTCCATGTCAAAACAATGAAGTTGCAAAAGGCTGCTACCTTCTAACTACTGTCTGAATCTGGATCAGCGGTTCAATCCCCACCTCTGCCGGCCCTAGTCGATGTGTCCTTGAGCAAGAACCCCGAATTGCTCCCCGCAGCTGTGTCTACGGTGTATGATTGTAAATCACTTTGGATAAAAGCGTCAGCTAAATGAAATGTAATGTAATGGCTGCAAATTAAACATCTCATTTATTTTAATCAATCTGCAACATGCATCCTTAGAGGGAAAACTGGTTTATTCCATAAAAGGTGGCACACTCTGACTGTGTGTGTTTAATTTGTGTACCTTGGCGTCTCTCGGACCAGCACGGCCCGGTGCAGCTGGCGCTGGATGTGTGCGTGACTAGGGCCGCATGGATGGACAAAAGGGTGGACGGCGACCAGGACGAAACCTTGCGCGTAGAGTTCCCGGACCTGAACCGGTAGCTCTCTGACCGAGGAGAGACAAAGCACCGATGACACCGGCACCTCTGCAGGAAGGAGAACAGGTGAGGGGAGGGAGAGAAGAGAAAAGACATGGCAAATGGTCAAGACATGGACATGGCAGGTTGTAAAAGAGCCAGGGGGATGGGGAAAAGTAGAGAGCAATTTAGAAGTGTAAAAAAGCTGGAACAAAGAGGAAAAGGGGAAGAAGGGACAAATGGTGTGAAGAAATAAAGACAGAGCATGTTGCATTATGATAATTCCCCCTGAACAACAACACATGGCATCTTCACGGTAAATCTGAAACTAATTACACCAGAACTATTAGCCTCACCGTCTGGCTTTTTGGAAAACACACATGCAAAAGGATACATACATATGCATGCTGGAAAGTTTGCTTTTGAACACTCATCCATATTTCACAGACACAGACTAAACACATTTCCGCTTGCACTAACAGGCAGTTGAATACAGTCACAGGTGCGCACGTGCACACACACACACACACACACACACACACACACACACATCAAACGGTTGTAAAGACAATGCTATCACTTTGCCTGCTTGGCTGTGTGGCATTAGCAGCAATTCGCTAACACAGAGCCTGTTCCCTTATTACTAGAAAACCTTTACTTCAGTGGAAAATGGTTAGAGGAGCTTATCGTATGGAAGCCAACTGTCACGGCAAATCCGCAAGGGACAGCGCAATGTTTGCGTGAACCGCCCTCTCAGGGGTCGGTGCATTGTGGTAAAGCTCCTGCTCTGTTCACTGGATTTTTAAGGGAACACGTGCATGTATGTGTTTCTGTATCACTGAGTGAAGCCAGGTGTGCAAGAGAGAGAGAGCGTGGAAAATGAGATGAGAGAAGTGAAGAAAAGGGAGACACAGAAAGAGAGAGGCAGTTAGCAGAGATGGAGAGAGGGGGGGGGGGGGGGAGAGAGAGAGAGAGAGATGAGGCTGTCTGTTTGTGCCTGAATGCTTGTCATCCTCTCCCATTCAATCTCATTTGCATGGGTCTGGAGAAGAGAAAATAACCTGAATAAATTAACCAGACCCACAAACACACACACACACACACACACACACACACACACACACACACACACACACACACACAGAGGAGAAAAAAATGTGCAAGCCATCTCATTTTCAATTTGTTCTTCATCATCTGGTGTGTTCACACACACACACACACACACACACACACACATCTATGAGAGGCTGGCCAGCATGCAAGGGATACGAGCACATGAACACACACTCCCATCTCTTCAACAATGGGGGGGAACCATTTTAAATTAAAATAAAAACTCCCTGAGAAAATCAGACCATCACATCATGTTGGCATAACTGCTTGGAACCAAGAGAGACTTTCATCAAGCAAACACTTACACGGGTGTCTGTGGGGACTTATCAAAAGCAGTACACTGATGATGATAATAATAACAGCTGGAGACTGGGGTGGGGTGGATAACAACGATCCTGTCAGCGTAAACAGTCATTAGCCGTCATTAGCTGTGCACGGCTGGCACTCACCCACCGACAAGACCCAGGCAAAGCATCGCAGCTAATTCAGGCAAGGCATACAGTTATTAGGGTATTATGCAGCGCTTTGGGCTGGGAAGAGACTTCATTTATACTGTCTGCCACAGTGGGATTTAAAGGGAGGCTGCAATTCCGCCTCAGAAGAGCTCAGGGCAGAAAAGCCGGGTGGAGGTTTATAGTGCCAGTTAGTCAGGGCAAGGGGTGTTATGTGCAAAATGCATGTAACTTTGAGGCTCTGAATAGTTACGAAGAAGTGGAAGTTGCCTACATATTTGTGTGTGTGAGAGAGAGAACACATTTGCATTCATACATGCATGTTTAAAAAGGGAGATACAGACACCCACAGGTGCATTCTTTCACGGACACGAGACGCTGCAGAGCGGCTGTCGGGCCGTTGATCCCCGCTCTGCTATTTCCGTCTCCACCCGGAGCTTTGACCACATCACAGCCGCCGTGTGTCGTGATCGACGCCTCACTGTTTGACCCTGGATTTCACAAGCTGCATTCTGGGTGCGAGAGTCCTCCCCTTCTTGTTGACGGTTGGAAGGACTTATTAATTCCTTGCACAAAATCCCAGAATGTCTGACTTTAAAGCATATTCTGCGGTGTGTGTGTGTGTGTGTGCCACAGTATCTCAGTGAGCGCGTATGGGCCATCTTTCTTTTCGCCTGAGAACGAGAAAGAAAGATGTTGCACTAAGTCTGCTAGGTGATGCATGGGGATCACTCACAGCCACCCTAGAGGCTTATCCCTATGCTTGCTGGAGGTTCACGTTTATTTAAATAGCCTTCTAATGACTTGCAGAGTTTTTAGGCGAGGATATGTGCCAAAACAGTGACTATAAAATAATCAGCTTCCTGGAGCCAGAAGCTCCCCACTGCTTTTGGGAATGCACCCGCAGGCTATGAGAGTTGTTGGTCAGCATCTGAGCTTTGTCAAACAGGGTCCAATCAGAAGGCCGGCTTTACAGGAAATGTCTGACAAGACTGGCTTGCAAGTACAGTAGAAGCAACGAGCTAAACACTCTACGAAGTGACGACTGTTTGCTGTGCTGGCTCCTCATTGGTGGAACGAGCTCCCCATTGACGTCAGGACAGCAGAAAGTCTCTACATCTTCCGTTGCAAACTAAAAACACATCTTTTTCGACTATACATTGAATAGGGAAGGTAGCGCCGTAGTAGCACTTTAGTAGCACTTAAATGGCTCTTACTGATAGCACTTTGTAGTTTGACTTTATTGAGGAAATTGTACTTGCTTGATTCTTGTTGTTCCGAGTTTGAACTCATGGTTTAATGCACTTATTGTAAGTCACTTTGAATAAAAGTGTCAGCTAAATGACATGTAATGTAATGTAATGTAAAGCAAGAGAAGACAGTGTGGCACTTCAGGCGCACAAAGTACCATGAAGATGTGATGCTGCCAATCACTGCCATCTTTGCCTTTCTCTCAAGCCAATAAGACTGAAACTGCGTAGAGGAAGTATCAAGAAAGATGATTTGAAGTCAACAATCTTTCAGGAAAAAATGAGTATGCCTGGAAATATGTGTCAGGCAGCAAAGATCTCGCAAACTGATGGATTTGTGCTTCGTCTGCTCTCTGAGCCAAATACTTCAGACAGATTCTGAGAGCACAGATTAACCACATAAAGCAGAGGGAATGTATATTGGTCTTTGTCAACAGAGGAGCTATCCATCATAGCACTCAGGTGTTGATACACATACGCACAGACATACTGTGTACCTCGAGTCACAATAACCTTGCCCACAGGTATACAGTATTAAAAAGCCACACAAACACACATGCCTACACACACACTGCTGTGCATAAGGCACATGTTGTAAGTTTTAATGAGCCGAGTGGGTCTCCGTCTCTGCAGGGCGGCAGAAAGTCATCAGCAGCGTTCAGCTCCGTGCGTTAGTCACGCAGCATCACACCTAACTTACTTCCTCACACATCCTCAAGATTCCTGACTCCCGCTCGCTCGTTCTCACACCTCCTCGCTCTCGAGACACTACGCTTCCCTCCTCGCTCCAGACCTGACTAACTCTCACTGGTATCTCTGGTTTTCATGCACCGTTCGTTCTTTCACCTTCTGTTCTCTGTCACAGCTCCTTGACTTTATTCTCCCTCCCTTATACTTTTCCCTACCTCTTTTCTGCTCCTGCTATGCGGCCGCCTCCTCCTCCATCTCTTCTGCTCATTATCGGAGCACAGCTTCGGCACAAAGGAGGGTTAAAATGTCAGACCTGGCTGTTACATTTTTCTACATTCATGTCAAGCTAACCAATCAGTTTTTAAAATGGGCTTATTATAAAGGTGTCAAGGTGCAGCAGATTGGTGATTAGAGACTAATTTGTCAATTCTGTACAATATGACTGAAAATAAAATAAATGGTCCATGTGTAAATTAAAGGCCAAATGCCAGAAACATCGAACATATTTTTTCTCATCCTCCCCGTACTCACCACAGCGTCGCTCTGACCTAGAGTGAGCAAGTTGGGCTTGGTCGCACGGAAATATTAGCAGTTAGCGCAAAGCTCATAAAACAAAGGCTTGTTTCTGGTGAGTTTCTGGCCAGTCAAAGGTCACATGGTTACACACCACACTGTACTCCTCTTCATTCTCAACATTAAGCTCCTCTTCCTGAGAACATGGCTGAGTTTAATAAACAGCCATCTAGTCTCACATATCTCAGAGGGGCACCGGGAAAAATATATTTGTTTTTCATTACTGTGTAGGAGTCGTCAAGTCACGCTGGCAGGAAAATAATATCACTAATGGAAGCCAAATTGAATTAAAGCATGGATTTGACCGTGGGTTTCCTCAATGTCATGGACTGACATACAGATTCCTCTATCCACCTCCTACATATATACACACACACACACACACACACACACACACACACACACACACACACACACACACACACACACACACAAATACAAATAAATCCCTTTGCTGGGAATGAGGTCTCTCAATCTCCACAAACAATCAGATAATCCTTCAGGAATCCTTCACTTCTCTTGGTCTCTCGATCACAAGTAGAGAGGGAGGGAGGGAAGGAGAGAGAGACAGGCATACACCCACCCACTCTCTCTCACCACACACACACACACACACATACATACACGTACACAATAAATTCACAGTAGCTTTGTTTATCCTAAAATAGAGTATACCCATCTTAAGCAGCTCAGGTGGCGTCAGTGAATTTTACCATATAAATGACCTGCCTGTCGGTTGAAAGATAACACTAACTCTGTTGACTAAGAGCTATAAAGTGTTTTATGTGATCGTGAATGCGCCGCCGTCGCTATGTGTGTGTGTGTGCGTGTGTGTGTGTGGTCTTCCTTTATCTACAGTACGTGTGTGCCGCTGCTGCCCATGCGATTAGACAATTTATCTGCTCCTGCCTTCAGCAAAGAGAGAGACGAGCAATCCTCATGTCTGTTGTCTGTTTTGGTCACCAGCACCATTCCGAGTTGCCAGATCTCTCTCAGCCAACACTACGGCCTAACTAATTTGCCAAACATAATAGGGCTGGCTGTAAATGAAGCCGACTGGCAACCGACCATTGCCACTTGGCTGTGGCATTCTGCATGCTGTCTTCTGTTACCATGTTGCATTTGGAAACTCTAAAAAAAAAGGACTTCAGTGAGCTACTTGCACCTGCTTCAGCTCGTCGGGTGATGGAGAGCACAGAGCAGACTTGTAGCAACATTAAGCCATAAGGGAAAAGAAGTGATTCTTTTATATCCGCTTTAACACTATCTGTTTCTCTTCCTCGCCTCTCTTTCCCCTCGCTCCGTCCCTCCGTTCTATCTCTTCACAGTCCACACCAACACAATGGCAGAATTAGTATTTTTAGAAACCAGATGCCTCAAGAGGATTCTTATCAAACATTCTCAAGACGCCGCAAGCATGCACACACACGCGCCCCCCCCCCCCGTGATATCAGACACACTATTTTTCATATTCACAGAAACACAAACACACATCAGCTTATGTGTATCGTCACTGTGCGAGGGAGAGGCAGGGGGAAGTTGGAGGGGCTTGAGCGTGCACAATATAGCTGAATCTGAGATTCTGAGAACTCTTTGAACTCTCTGCAACAGGAGCCGCACAAAGACACAACTTCAGCTTATAAGCCACTTTTCGCCCTCAAGATACTTACAGTATGAAAAACACACGCACACACACACTTCTGAGGAGTTGCTGACCTAAACATTTCATTTTAACTGGTTAAAGTTGGAACAGCAACCGTGGCTATATTTTATGAGTGGAACACACAAACGCTCAGAGCTCAGGATGGCGACGCGGCGCAGGGTTCAACAGAAAACAGGAGTTGACAACCACACTTATAAAAGAACAAGGTGCTCAGTAAAAACAATTCCTTTGAATTATGGCCAAATGTGAAGACACGTTCCTTGGAGCTTGTTTCCCCCGCGAGAGTGTAACTGGGAAAAAAATGTGAATCAGATATGCAGATATGCTGCAACTAATGATAACATTTGTTATTTTCATTTGTTTCTGAAATCGACCTCCTCTATCTCTCACTCATTCACTGTTCACTGCAGGATATAATAAACACTCAGGAAGGTACTCTACTGTGACCAATTTCAGACACTAATGAATCATCATCACTTTTTTTCATCTTCGCAGCACTGCATTGTGGGATTCTTTTCCATAAAATAGCATGTAAGATATGGATGCTACAATATTTGTATAATTGTTGAAATTTGTCAGGGCGGCTTTGGTTTGACTTTGCCCAGATCAGCCGCGTTATCATCAATCATCTCAGACATAAAGGGAATATGTTAATAGGCCATAAAAGAATAGATTACCATAAATAAAACATTTATCTGTCCCAGTTAAAGCTATAAAACAAATTGGTTAAAACGCAAGATCACCATACTCATATGTTTGTGTCCATCATCTTTGACGGAGAAGTCTTACAAGAAGAAACAAGTTACACATGACTATTTTAAATATGCAAGTGTGGGAGAAGTCCAGTCAAGTCACATTAAGTTCACGTCTCGCTGGGTTTCAAGAGCTCAAAAAGAACAAAGGAAAACCATTGCACATAACTGGGGAACTGTACCATTGTAAGTGCTCGCAGGAGAACAGTTATGCAGAAACGATTGACATTACATGGATAATCTTAGCCATACCTTCTTTCCCCAACAGGAAATCCAGGAAGTGGTAGGTGTATGCCACGCCCACTTTGGTCTCTACCTGTGGCCGTCGAAGGGTGGAGTAGATATTGCCCGGGCTTCGCCTCTCTTCTGCCTTCCGCAACTTAGGCAGCCTACACCCCATATCTCTGTGGGAGAGAAGAGGAGAGGAGAGGAGAAAACTGATTTTTTTTAAAAAGATTAGATATGAAAAGACAAAAATTGAGGAGGGTGCTCACAAAGACTCGAGTGGGAGACATGTAATTGATAGAGTTTCTAAATATACAGAACACATTAGCAATTCCAATAGAGTGTGTGTGTGTGCATGTGATAATCACACACAAGTCTGAATGATATTGCTCACGTGCAAGCTCAAGCTGCGAGAAATAATGTGTGTGTGTGTGTGTGCGTGTATCTCTCTCACTCACTCACACACACACACACACACGTTGCAATAGACTGAAATATGAAAGTGTCAGCCATTACCTGCTTGGTGTGCTGTGATACGGGCATCTCCTAATCAAATAGGGCTGATTGGGAGCGACATGTTTGATCAGAACGAATTAAAGCAGAAATGAGACTGATTTCCTGCCCTGTCAAGCAAAGCGACATGAGACAAGATAGACGGGGAACGGAGAGGAGAGGAGCGACAGTAAACATGTTTTACTGCTAACAAATGTATATATGTTGATCCAAGGGTGGCCTTGAAGCCCAAATAAATATATGTTATTGTAAGAGTTTTTCAGACTGTGTAGACCAGTAGATTGGAAACACAATTTGGAGGGAGCTTGAAAATTCCTTTTGAATCCCTCCCCCTGAATTTCAACAGGCAATTTACACCCACATAGAAGCAGGGTGGTGGTTTTGGGGACCAAATTAGCTGGGTTGAAATGACAAATGGGTGGAGTGTAGGACAGGAGAGAGAGAGAGAGAGAGAGAGAGGGGTAAAAGGACAAGAAAAAAAAAGGCGTGTATCCAAATATTGTCAAGCTAATCAGATGTGACAGCGTCGGTACCCTCAAACCATCCCCACACTTGTGCTTAATATCCCCGTCTGCCACGGCTTGTACGAGCCACACGGTGAGGTGCACATCTGATTGTCTCTTTGTGCGAGTGTGTGTGCATATGTCTTCCCCAGAGGCAGGTCTATATCTGCATCTCTGTATCTGTTCAGGGAGCATGGAGAATGCCACACTTCTGTAACTCCCTTGGGCCAAGTGTACAGACATTAACTCGGCTAACGATCCTAACAGACCGACATTAGGCCTGGTGTGTGTAAGTGCACGCGAGTGTGTGCATGTTTGGTGACTTACAGCTTTGATTGCATGGGAGACGTGCATTTTCGAAAGGTTACAAAGGGCCAGCATCTACGATACATGTTCACGACTCATCTGTCTTGAGACGGTACATTCTGTCTTTTAAAATTTTGCAAAGAACAAGCAATTAAGAGTCATTATTCTTTCAATACTGCATGCTCTTTCATAATGGTGACAAACGAGGAGAGACGGTGTGGTGGCTCTTCGGGAGCAGGAGAAGGAGAGTTGACGTGTATCTTAGATCCTTCCTCCCACCACCTCCTTTCTCCTCTTGACCTGTCTGCTCCCTTCTTAAACACTCACACCATTAGCTCTTCAATGTGTCATCACTCAATTCTCTGCTCTTGTATGACCCGTGCCTTAATCACCTCTTTGTCTTCGGCCTCTGCTCTGCTTCTGTCAGCCATCCTTGATGAGGACAGCTCCCTTCTTTCTACTGCTACAATGGCCTTGATTAGTCTGACAGTAATCTAGTCCTTTTTTTTGTTGTCATTCTCTCCTTTTTCTTTTTTTTCGTCCATCCAATCAGAACCAAACTCCTTCCTAATTCATTATCAGTGAATCGTGACTTTTACTTTCACCCTCATCTCTCCATTTTATTTCCTCAACTTCTCCCCCCAGTCTCGCCCCTTCAATCCCTTCCCCAAACTGTACTCTCCTCATGCAGTCATTTAATTCATCACCGCCACGATGTCCATTTCTCCGTTGATCTTCCCCGTCTTTACATTAGAATGTTACATTATATCCAGTCCTTCTGTCTGGGGGCACACATTCGCACTCAAAGTGCTCCCCTGCTGAGCCTCCTAATTCCCATAAAACTATTACAATGTCTCCTGCAGACAGACAGTCATGTAGGCTATGGGTTATGACTAAGTTGGTTCACGTAGAAACATCCACTCCCAAACATTTCCCCTCCAGGGCAGTGCTTTAATATGCTCTGTCTGCAAGAGGACAAGGGCCAGGTTGATGGGGGGATGTTGAGCAGGATTAATCTCTGGCTGGTTAGGAAAAAAAGAGAGTCACAGGTGGAGCATTGAATGGTGGAGAAAAATGTGGCCAAAAGATGATAATGATGATGGTTATTTGACAATGGGGATGTGAAGAGCAGCATATGGGAAAGACATCAGTGAGTATTTCCTTCGTTACAGATTTATATTTTAATACGCTTTTTACCCTACCCCAATGCAAATTATCCCAATTTTCAAAAATGTCTTTATGCATAATGCAGTGCTAAAAAATCGGAACAATTTGGAATAACTCGCTTACTATTTTGCTAGTGGCAGTTGGTTTTATTGCTCTCAAATAAAACCTGATTGGTTCTGGTCCTGGTCTCGACTAGCCTACAGCTTCCACTGTTTTATCCAACATCTCATCATGCTTTTCGGTGTACGCTGACGGTTTCAAAACAAAAGGCCTCGCTTAAACCGCTGAACTCTGTCTGCTCGGTTTAGAAGCAGATCTCTGTAATTGGACACAACATAGAATAAAAAACAAAGGTGGTTGTCGTAGCGGAGAGACTCCAGTGCCTTCAAGACTCAAGGCCTTTTCGCAACATACGAGGCCTTTTTCCCCCACATGTTGACTTCAAACAGAATCTCTCACTTGCTCTGACACAAACACACAGACAGAAAAAGGCCTTGACAGCAAAAACATAAATTTAACGGGGAGAGGTGGGGGAGGGAGAGAGAGAGAGAGAGACGGATAAAAGAAGCCAGAGAGAGAATGGAGTGAAGTGGAAGATAGACAGGCAGAAGCAGAGGGCTTCTCATTAGAGAATCTCTTGTAACCGAGCGTTTTGAAATGACAGCGGATTTACGCGAGAGCATAATCCGTCTGCGCTATGCCACTGCTCTGCTACCTTCCGTGCCACTCGGGGGTGGCGGGGGGATCTCTATTGTCCTCACATCTGCAATGTACTGTATATAATAAATATATATTTAAACCCACTTATCGTAATCCACTACTGTGCTGACTAGCTACAGGTAGCAACAGCTGTAATGATGAGAAATCAGTAAACAATAATGACACATTCTAAAACCTCTCAATGTTTCTGTACTGCCAATCAGTACTTCCCGTGGTCCCGGTACGAGTGTGGAAATGCACTTTGAAGCATCAATGATGACGGGCTCAGCAGACTAAATGCTACGCTGCTCTTACATACAGTATATGTCTCTAATACACTGCCTCCTATGAATCTGCATCAGCATTAACAAAAGGGAGAATGGCAGAAGTAGTGTGACATTCAGCTGTGCTACATGAGTGAAGGTCAGAGTAATGGGTTTATATGCACTCGCTTGTCTGATTTCCTCAAACAAACAAAAACAAGTGGTTTCAGCCAGACCTTAACCAGTGTGGTTACCACACACAAATTAGTTGAAGAAGGGATTATAGATATTTTTCTGTGCCATCTGAGGAAGAGTGTACGGTTTGTTTTGCTACGTGTAACATAACGTCGGTGTGTTCCATTTGTCATCTGATACACTGAACTGATTTGTAGCAAGCGTCAGTAAATAAAACTGTCTTTACTGGCTTCCAGTCTCTTTTATTATAGGACTTTATGGGCCTTTTTGGAAGCCATCATTCTTACTGCTTTGGAGTCCACCGTCTATGCAAAAGACATTTTTAAGGCCCCTCAACAGTTTGACTGTGAATTATATCACTTTTTATAGTTGCACGATTGTTTGACAGCAAAAACCCATATGTGAATGAAACGGTTGCATTATTATTAATTCATCATTACTGCATTATATTGGGAGGATATATTGAGTGTTTCACTGCGTTTCAAAAATTGGAGGTGACAGACTGAGTCCTGGGGAGTGGGCTTCCCTCCCACTGGGTTGGAGCTCCACTCAGTTTCTAGGATGCGGTTTGAGGGGAATGAACAGAATGAGGAGAGGGAGAGGAGGAGGGAGAGGATGAGGGGGCAACAGACAGAAAGAGTGACGAAGAGCAGACTGGGAGCATGTCAAGTTGCCTGGAGGGAGGTGCGTTTCCCGCAGGCAATAAAGTAGTCACCTCAAACTGTTTTAATGAGGCTGCATGGGGAGGATAAAAACTAATTATGACGTTGATGTATTGGTCTGTTGCACAGCACCTTGCATAGCCTATTTTATAGAAGAAGAACAGTTTATCAACAAATGGGACTGGGGCATCAATTCACTAAACAACTGAGGTGCGTTCTTAAGGTACTTGAATCCATCATTTAACATGTTAGGCATTTAATCTGGCGTAGAAACAATTTATAGAATATGGCCTGTATAATAAACTGGGTGTCACTCACCGCTAATGAGTGCTTTTTTTCAAGTGCTTTCAAATAGATGTAGCCTATGTTGAGCACCCACACATGACCATGTAACTAATTGATGCCCCTTGCATTTTGTGGGTGCAGCGGACCTTGAAATGACATGTTTCTGGTCTGTGGTGCGTTCAGCCTCTCCCCGCACTCACAGTCTCGCAACAACACGTGGCTGTTCGGTGCTGCCCGTTAACGCCGCTAGTTTAGTGGACGGGAAATGATACATGGCAGGTCGCTTACGCACTAAACCTTCCACGTTCTGACGCACACTTGCACACATGCACACACGCGCACACGCACACACTCGCGCACTACATCCCCCTCTTCCATCTGCGCTCGACACATTTACTCCATCACGCATATCTCGAGTTCACTGCAACCTGTGACACCGAGCAGAGGGCTTATTCATTTCGTTCCGCCGCGGATAACAAATGACACACAACATCACACAAATCAAAACGACTGGCTGGACGTCTAAACCAGGAGGATTTCTCTCTTGTCACTAGGGTTTTTATTGTGAAAGGTTTCCTGAGACTTCTCTATGACTCCTGGCCTGACCTGTATTGTAGGAGGGCATATAGACGATATAAGCAGTTAACTCTCTTAAGTTTTATTTACATTTTATTTTTTACAAAGCTGTAGTATAACATTCCACAGCGAGGACACTCACATTGGCCCAATAAAAGATACACATTGTATATGGAAATATTACATTTAGTTCCAATCACTCATATTGGCAAATAATCATAGCTCAACAATATTCTTTCTGTAAGTACATTTGTAAAAAAAAATTGTCAAGAGTTTTACTCACCAATCAAGTCGTTCCCCGTTTGGGTGAAGTGTGTACACCGGGGTGAAAGCTTCCTCACACTTGAGCCTCGATGTGCGTCCCGCCTCTCTTTAATGTCTTTACCGTCTGTCCCCGTCACGGCTGCTGGAATGAGACTCACATCAGGTCAGGTGCTGCGATGCAATGGGAACAACACGCGAATCCTCCATTTAGAAACTACAACTGACTGCTGCTGAATCCCACGGGCTCATGATAAACACTCCGTCCTACCTCTCTGTCACCGGCATGTGTGAGGAGGAGGAGGAAATAGAGGGCGCTTTACACTCATCCTCTCTCCTCCCAGTTGTTTCTCACTCACTCTCCAGGTTCGAAACTCTGAAACAATATGAATATTAACCCGGGCGTTCAAATTATAAAACTACTTAGAAAAGTAGGGAAGAAAATACACAAAACACCATAGAGAAAAGCTACTTGCACGGTTTGCAAATATTTTCCCTTTTCCTCGAGTCAAAGTGGTAAGTTTATGGTTCAGTGTTTTAGTTACACGATATGGTCTCCCATCAAGGTTGTTGAGGTTGGAGGTGTTTGTGTTTTTCAAAAGGTCTCCTTTGGTAAATTCATATTTCATAAGTAGCTGTCCAGACTTATACATAATTCAGAAACGTCTGACTGGGGTTTAGGTGGGTGGGGCTGGACAGGACACCCTGGGGAGCTCAGTCACACCACCAGACTGTGACAAAAACAAAACGCTCTGTGACCAGGAGATGATGGGCTTGTTGCCAGGGAAGACAACCCTGACTGCACACCAGCAGGCTTATGGAGGCTGGGAGTGGCAGAGGAGGGCACACGTCATCTCCAGCTCTCAAGTTTCCAAATTAATATCCCTAAAAATACAGAACCACTCTTCAAAATGATGCAAAGAAACCCAAGAGCTTCACAAGCTTTATTAATAACATTTTAACTTTTTTCTTTCAAACAAAAACAGCCAAACCTTGCAAACAAACACAAACCAAACAGTGCGGCACTCAGGCTCTCTGAACCAAACAATTCTATTGATACAATCAGATGTCTGATTGTGAGACCCTAGAGGTCAATACCACGACAAAACTATGTGGAACTGGGTCAAGAGAAATAAAATGTGACGTACACCAAATGTGCATCTCCAACAATACAAAGATACTGTTTTAGTGTATACATTTAACAGAAAACAAATGAAGTGCACTTACTGAAAATAATATAAATATATATATATATATAAAAGCATCAGTTTACTCTGACAATGACAGTAAAATACTTTGTACAAAATCACCTACGACTAGACTAAAACCCAAAAAGATAAACCAGTATAAAGTGAACCATGTACAGTGAACAATTTCCCCCGAAGAAGCAGAGAGCACTTTATTTAAAATCACGTCCTTAATTTTCAAAGTGGATTAAAGCAGCCTTCCACTGTATTTACTTCCAAATATAAGTTGATTGACAAGTAATGGGAAAAAGTAATTATGTCGTGATTGTACTTGAGTGTGAACCGTTTGAGAAACACCCAGTCACAGGATGGGACGGTTTAGAAACAACACACAGATGCTTTGTGGAACTCAACTTGGAAAGTCTGGCGTTTGACCAAGACAAGAAATCAGTCATACTGATGAGGCAAAATAATGGGATAAAATTGCGGTTCATTTACTGCCTCAATCGACACCCAATTAAATAGAATGGAGCACAAAATAAATGAGTGTTTGAAATTAATGGAATGACAAAGTGCCCATATACTGTAGTATTCAAGTTAATGACATTTCTTAATCAAAACTGAACTAGAATTAAAGTAGCATTCTACTCCAACTGCTGAAACAAAAAATAGCGGTCAAGACATTGTTACAATATATTTATAAATGTAACTTTGATGTACACAGAGCCCTTGCAGAGGCTAAAAAAGCCCCTCCCAACCAAACAAAGTAATTCCAAAAATAAATAACAAAACATACATAGGCACAAAGGGTGATCTCAAGTCTTTTCTTTTGGATAAATAACAGAGGAAAATAAACAAAAAAACAGCTGGTATGGTGAGGGTGCTGTGTCTTCCTGTGCGACTGTCACTGTGATCCATGTGGGTTAAAAGCGGTCTGACCACACGACAGTGATCCATACCAGTCGTGGTCAAAGTGATTGTGATCAAACGAGTACAGTTAAAGTGGAAAGCTCCTGCAGTCTGGTGTTAAAATGGGTCTCAAAAGTTGAGGGAAGGGAGAAGAGGGGAGGGCATTCAGGAAACAGTGAGAGGCGTTGGCTTGCTTCCAGACATCATCCTGTCTGCATTTTGACTCACTGTAGCGTGCATCTAAAAAAAAGGGACAGGACAGAAAACCACATCACAAGTTAAGAACAGTTCCCTCATTCAATTTACACACCATATCAGGATTAGTCTTTTAAAAGTGCATGCACACACGCATGCACGCACGCACGCATGCACGATTAACCTTCTTCTTGAGAAAGGGTGTGAAAGCTTGCAGATGCTTGGTCCTCCGTGGCACATTGTTACCTCAGCCTCCTTCCCAATGGACAAACAAAATCACTAAAGGCCACTAAGATATGTCTTTTGTCTATAGTGGGAAAGGTTTGGCCAGCACTGATCGGCAGTGATGAAATCATGACACCCAGGCGGAGACGCTCATCTTCTACAAACATCGTTCTAAATTAGTTTGACGAGAGACTAAATAAGTAACAAAAAAAAGAAATAACCACCATAACATTTCCACTTTTCTTTTTAACTAACGCTGTTTTCCTGTTTCGTTAATTTCGACATGACACACCAGAATATAAACAGAAAAGCATAATTGGCTATTAGCAACGGGAACGGGGTCCATCACCTATTTTGAGCAGGTTTTCCCACGTTTAAACATATACAAGTTCATTTTGCTGGTATGAGGGCAGTTCTTACCTGGCAGGATGCTCAGTGACTACAGCACAGTCATCATAGTCTGGACTCCACAGTCAACAAAGCTCTGGAAACAGACATTAACATAACCAAAAGATTATTGCAAACAAACAGATGTTTTAAAGACATAAACAGCTGCCATGACACAGGATCTCAAAAAAGTTGCATCATTATAATAACTCATTGTTGGTGCAGTTCATTCTTCAGGATGTGAACAGTGGTCATACAACACCACCTAGTGGCTTGCATGAACATTGCAGTTTGAGGACAATTTCTTGCCGCAAACAATACTGACAGATAAATAAATAAAATAGACAAATACTATGTTCTACTTAATCACATTGATTTTGAAAGGCTCCATCAACGTTTTCATCTCACTGGCAAATGAGAAGTGATTTGTGTTGCAACGAAACTTGAATTATACTGACATCGACTTCTATACCCACTAAATTTACCAGATTGACAGACCGTGTCCTCTGGTCTGCCATCCAGTGAGGTAGAGTGTACTGTGCGTGGGGGAAAATGGATCTGCAGTGAAAGAGATGGCAACAGACAAAGCCAGATTCACTTCTATAGGAGATTGGGGGTGTGGAATGAGGGGCATGCAGGGATAGGTGGCTCTAAGCCAGGCTGAACCTCTCACCTCACATGCTCGAGAATATATGCGATGCCTCTGAGACCTTGCATGGGATGCTGTAAACAAATTAGTATAAGTGTATGTGTACCTGGTAGGCGTAGGCATTCTGTGCGTAGTTCATTGGCATCTGTGGGATCATGACCCCTCCAAAGTTGGAGTAAGAGTATGGCTGCAAAGAGAGACCGAAGGAACACATTAAACCTCAGTACAGAGAAGTATGTTTATATCGCAAACAGTGCTTAAGAGATGTTAAAACATACATTTAATATCATGAAACTGACTAAAAGCCTGCAGCAATAAGGAACTGTTCTTATGCAAATTACCTTGCAAGGTTTACACTATAACTGCCAATGTCTGTGTTGTCTAATTCATTTCCAAACCTGGATATTATTAGCAATTACAATAATCATGCCATCGACAACTTTATGTTGATATATTTTCTGGTAAATTGAAAGTAAATTGATAAGATTGTTCTTCACCTTGCTCCTCTATTCTTGGCTGTGATAATGAGCCAACTTCCCCTCTGGGAAAATAAGATTTAATTCATTTTAAAGAATAGAGGTGCGTGTGTGCATTACAAATGACACAAACAGTGCGTTTACTTGGCTCAACAACTTTGTTTTTTTTCCACCTGCTGAACAGACATTCTTGATAGCTGGCTGTGTGTGTGTGTGTGTGTGTGTGTGTATATATGTTACCTGATTGTAGGGGCTTCCTCCATTGAGGATGGGCGAAGGTTGAGCCATACCCCCTCCCATGGGTGAGCAGCAGCCGCAGTAGAAGTACTGAGTGGGGCTCATCCAGGGAGCCGGGCCAACCAGACGGGACGGCATGGACCCTGGATGAAGACGAAAATATTTAAGTGGGGAGATCTTATATTTTCACTAACATCCAATGAGTTTCTTCTTTAGCGTATCAGAATACATACGAGAGCTCCTTTCTTTCATGATGGCAGGGCCCAGCTTGAGTTTCCGACCCTTAAAACTGATCTGTTGCTATAGTAAAAAATATAAAATAAATATTACTCAGTTGGAAACAAAAAGCGATAGAACGGCAGTCAGACAGACATCCACTCACCTCAATTATTGACTGAATGTTGACATCTTCATTGAAGTACACAAACCCATACCTAGGAAGACACACAAAAACTCAGACTAAACAGAAACACACTGAATGAATACCAACACCGAGTGAAAAATATGAAATCAATGAGCTCAAACTAAGTTATAAAATAAGCTAATGAATATTCATAAACACTGAAAACAACCGCCCCAGTTTACACCCACACAAGTTAACTCACAAGTACAGATTACATACAGCAATTTCTGTATTCATGCTTCATGAATAACTCACATGAATGCTGTAATAATAGACAAATGCATTGTTTATGTTCTCACCCTTTGCAGATCCCTCCACGGTATGTGATAATTTTTACTTCCTTAACAGCGCCATATCTTGCAAAGAAGTCCCGCATTTCATTTTCATCCACCTGAAGAACAAAATTAATTTTAAAGCTAAAAACTGAATTTTAGTTGCTCTACTTTACCATCTGCTTTAAGTGGTGAAACATTCACAGGTGCTAGGGAATTGAAATTCCACTTTACAGTAGAACAAAACTTTCAAATAAATGCAATTTTATTTCCGTAAATGTGTGGGCAGCAAACAGAGAGGCTTTTTCTACTTAAGAGAAATACTTGACAGCAGTCTGTTACCCAAATGTGGGAGCACCCAGATTCTGATAACACATTGATGCTTTTCCAATTATTGTTTCTCTATGAGTTGAACATTTTTTTAAATTGTATGGTTTCACCCTCAAAACTGAAAATAAATAATCTTCAGACAAAAAAACAAAAATATGCTGATTTGGAATGGACAAGTCAGTTCTTCATAATCTAAAAACATCTGATCTTACCTTCATGTCAATCCCACCAACAAAGAGGGCGTTGGGCGTCAGTTTGCCCTCAGGAAGAACGTAGCCATTTGACAACTTCAGGGAAGGTGAAGTCTGGCTGCTGCTCCTGGGCTTTTGGACATCCTAACAACAAAACTTGAATTATTAAGTTAAATGATAGGAAAACACCACAAAACGTTCACATTGTCGTTTAGGCATTACAATTCAATGGATACCCATGGTTAAGTACAAATACATACAAAGGGGTGGGTGGGGGGGAGAGAGAGACTGTTCTGTGGCCTAGCTAAATTAACTGTGACATGGAACAAATCCCGATGTTAAGGCGATTTATGATGTGTCAAAAAATGTATTCTGAATAAAAACGTTACTCCCTAGAGTATGCGCATGCTTAGCATTAGATGCACAACTTCATGAGCGTTAATAGGACAACTTCATGGGGAGCACATAGCGACACAACACCGGCAAATTCGTCAGACACATGGTCGTGGGGGTACATGATGCTAACGTTAAATGTTAACATTAGCTTAGTTAACATAAAGCTAAATGTACTTCAACACGCAAACCTCGGTATGTCCGATTGTGGAGCAGCAACACAGTTAAGGAAATAGCATTGGAAACAGTTGGTGAGAGATCGTTAATGTTAGTTATTGCTTGCTGATATTAAATATATATTGCCTAACTAATGTAAGCTACCAGTAGCTAGTGCGCCCTTTTCGGTGCTCAAGGCGAAGGTTGCTAATTAGCGAGCTAACGCTAATGCAAGCTAGCGCAAACGTAAGCTAGCGCCAAGGCGAGCTAACGCTAATCTAAGCTAGCGCTAAGGCGAGCTAACGCTAATGCGAGCTCAGTAACATACTCAGCAGTAGGTTAGTTAGCACGTTGATTAAAGTCAGCAAATGGCTTAAAGTACACAAAGCTGTTGTCCGGCTATACTTTTAACAGTGTGTTATAGTGCCGTGTCGTTGAAACTTACCATATCTAAAATAATTTTAAAAATAATAAGTTAAGCAGATACACTCTAAAGCGGCGCTTCTTCTGCCCGACAGCAACCACCTCACAATGGCCGAAACCACGCCTCGTGCACATGAGTAATCTAACTTCCTATCACATGTTACATGTGTGATTTATATCAAGTTCGATTGTAACTAGTTAGCCCTTAACTGTCCTTATTGTCTTTACACAATCTCATGCAAAATCACAACAGATTTGATTACAATGTTTTACTCTCCTTGATCTTGTTGCACTTGTTTCCTTTTTCCATGCAGTGCATGAACATGAATGCAGCTTCATGTAAAATAAAACTTGGTCTGTAAACAATACTTCAAACTAATTTTCCTACTGATAACGTTGTTATGGATTACAATCATGTTGTACAGCTGGTTCGGTGATGTGCCTCTTGATTATTTGTGTAAATTCTGCAGAATATGGTCTTCTAAATGCCATATGAATAAACTTGACACCAACAAGGGGTAATATATATTGGAAATCTAAAAGGTTGTCTAATTTCATATTGTATTCAACCGTATTTGTATTTGTTAGTACACAATGGTTTAGGTGATAGATGCAAATGTTCTCCCCCCCACCCCCCTCATGAATTCCCCTCATGCAGAAGAGAAGCTGAAATATGATTGATCTATAAAAAAAAAGATGTGTACATAAAGACACATGCATGTAAACACACTTTTACCTGCATAAACTCAGTTACAGAATCCAAAATAAATAGAGCAGAGTGGCTACCCGCAGAGAGCGACTGCAGGACAGTGATCCTTCCAGGTAAAGTATCGGGTCGGCCTATCAACCCAACCCGGAGTCATGTTCTTTGTTGTGTCACCGCCCACTCTGATGGTTTTGGTTGTGACCATTTTTCGACAGTAACGAGGTGGTTGGGTTACCACGGAGACGGTCCTGGATGAGATCAACAGCGACGTGAGGCTTTTCAACGAGTTGACGAGACACACTGAACCCCCAGTGACTTGAAATAGTTATCTAACGCTACGTCATTTGTACATGGTGCCGGTTTAAACTACGTCCAAACTCTGCTGGACAACTTTCGCTGCTGACGGACACATAACACGTTTGATTTGACGCTGCGAAATGAATGAAGTCCTGCCGATATCCGTCATTTAGCTAACTTATCGTTACATGGCAACCGGGAGACGGTAACGGATATTAACGGTAGGCCACAACCGTGTCTTTCAGCGTGTGTTTAACTCTTTAACTGTGAAGTTATACTGAAATGAAATGGAGAAAGTCCCGTCTGTTTTTAATTGATTTATTCGAGGTGTCTGAATGTTTCTTCTCTCTCACTGAGGTCAGAAACGGGAACAAGATGGAGGGTCTTCAGCAGGTAACGTTAACCTCACGATCCAGTGAGCGTGTTTCTGTTGTTATAACAAACTAATATCGTCACCTGGTGAAAAGACGCGGTTTGTTTATTGTTGTTGTACAATTCAGGGGTTGTTTGTTTGTGTTTTGTCTGAACTACAGATGGAGGATGACTCCATCTTCAATATGAGTCAGAGCAGGGGATTTCCGTTCCCCCCACCTTTGCCCGTGGATTGTGATGCAGAACCCTCAGAACTGTATCAAGTAAGAATATCAGTCACTGTATTATATAAACAAGTGCTTTTCAGAAACCCGGTAAACACATGAACCTTCATGCTACCATACGTCACCCTAACGTTCAATTATTTTACAGATAGTCTTGAGGCACAGTCATCACCCACCCATCCTCCAAACCAATTCTTGGACACTAGCAGCTCCCTTTAAAGAGCTACATCACCACCGTACTCCCAGTGAGTCTATTGGAAATACCTACAGTCCCCGTGCCCAGGATCTTAAGATGAATAAACTCCAGAACAGAAAACACACTTTCTGTCAATCCTTGGCAAAACCATCAGATCCTTGTATCCTTTCATGTTCCTTTAATATCAAACCCATATTGTTCTGACCTAAGGGAAGCCTGTCTGAAACTGTCTATGTTTGCAATGTTCTTTCCTTTAAATAAATAAATGTTTTATTATAATTAAAAATGTGCTTTGGGAACTTCTCAGAATGGATATTGATCTTAATCAGGATGTTAGCATCAACCCCACCTGGAAGGAGACAGAGAATAACACCAAGACGAAGGTTAGTATTCCCTTAAAGCAATACATTTTAGCAATAGCTTATCTTTTATGATGTTCTTTTTCTTGAAGCACTTCATCTGATTCGTTCATGCTTTCACTGGGATACATCTTATCATGCTTCACGCTCACCTAGACCAAGATCTAGATCAAGTAATGAAGAAATTAAAACTCCCAGCAGCCGACCCATGAGTCCTCAAGAGCAGCGCGACATCCTGCGCAGCCGAGAGGAGGAAATGAGGGCCATGCAGACAGAACCTACGGAGCGAGACCTCAAAGCAAGTATCAATTACTTAATCTATGGCCGTGTCAGTGGCTGATTAGAATCTTTTGAGTCACCTTTTTCTGACACATTATTGATCTTAACTTTTCTCACACAGAGGTATACATACTATATTACCAATGGTGTCCCCAGCTCTGCGCTATCACCCCAGCCATGCCAGCAGATGATGAATATCATGTGCCTGCTGCCTCCCGAAACTGAGGATGATAGTAAAAATCTCAAGACTATAAGGGCAAACATGGAAGAAGAGGTCAAAAGAGAGTATTACCTCAGCCTTAAGCAGAGCATAGGTATAAAACAAGTCTTTGTGAATCTTTAATGACAGTATTTACTAGGACATTCTAAGCATACGCCAGCATCACTAACGTTGTTTATATAACTGTCTGACCAAAAATAAACTCAGAACTCAGCTTTAGCTTTTCTTAATGTCTGCTGCTATCTATGTATGTATCTGTAAGCACATTAAACATACAACACAAGGATTATTTAAAACACATGACCATATGGGTTTGAAAAACGAATCCCTCGTCGGTGCTTTTGTCCATTAATATTTCACTTGCCTTGCAAATTACATTTGTTCAATATATTTTGTCTTCCATGTGGTTCTTGACAGTGGACTACATTCTGATGGACCCATCTGAGTGCCAGAGACTGTCCATATTCAGCATCCCCAAGCCGTTTCCCAGGAGGGTGATCTGTGCCCCAGTGCCTTGGGCAACTAGTTACAAGGAGGTCCTCACGTGGCAAAGCCATAATCTGTTTACTGTCACTCACATGATGGTCCTGCTACAGGAGCTCTGGCTGGATAGGTAATACAGAAGTGTGCTTTCAGTGAGAGTTAGATTATATTTGACATATTCATTCACATCCTACGAAACAATCTGAACATCAACTTCCTTAATGTTCCGGTAATGTGGCAACAATTTACATCCATAAAAACAAAGAGGGTAAACAATGTGTAAATTCAAATTTCACAAAACAGCTCCTCCCATCTAAATAAAAATGTATTTAGGAGAGGTCTCCTGCACAAACTATTTACTTCAGATTCTCAGTTTATAGGTAAAAGTGTGTTTGTATTTATGTCTCTTTGTGTACACATCCTATATTGTATAATATTCTTTTATGTGCAAACACATATAATAGATACAGAGTAAAATTAATAGATACAATCTTATTTCAGCTTCTCATCCTTGAGATTTATTCGACTGGAAGACATTTTCTCCACCAGTCGCCCTCTCCTGCCATCTCAGTTTGAAAAGTTGGTCCAGAGACAGTGCAACACCACAAGAGAGGAACTGGTCGACAAGTGAGTACTGCCAACCTGCCAGCCTTTCAGCGGGACCATAATGTGATGTCCATACTTAATTTAGTAGAATGTTCTTTCATTGGCTTGTACGAACACAACCGAGAGAGCTAATCCTGTTGTAGGTGTAGTCTCATATTACCACCATGTCCACTTGTCAGAGTCATGTCAGGCTGCCTTTCAGTGGATTGCTTTACGCACTTCCTCACTTTAGGAATCCATTGCATCCTTTGTTGCGTGCCTGTTGTGTAGCCTGTTAGAACATGTTGTTGCCCTGTAGGATGGCTGGCTGCATGGCTGAAATATGAGCCACTGCAATTTGTAGAAGTTAGCTTATATTTGTTTATTTACATGTTAGTAATTTGCACCTGCTTGGATACCATTATTCTGCAGTGTCTCAGGCTCCCATGCCATGCCTCTGGCTCCAGAGGGCATTATGTGTCTCAATGGGGTTATGTTAACAGTAATAAGAACCAGGGGAATAACTAAAGCAAATATGAATATCCTGCTGTGACTAGTGCAGTCAGTAGAGCTTTTCTTCAGTAGACATCATTGAAACAGAAAACAATGCAGAAAGCGCTTCAGGTATTTTATTATCACGCATGCTCTTGGAAGCAGATTATGATTACAGCAGAGAGAACATTTATGATCACCAGTGTTATGTGACATACACAAACAAAAAAAACAATACAAAATAGCTCAAACTGAGCTCACAACTATATTCTTTTAGGTGGCTGCCTTGCTGTGCTTTGCACTTTGACATCTTCATGGACTTGTGGTTGCCCCTCATAGCCCAGAGTGAGCAGGATACTCCAGTTATCGTCCAGCAGTTCCTCAGCTGTGTGGCTGCTCTCATGTCATTGCAGCTGCGAAGCTTGGTTATAGAATCATTACAGGACCTGTTATCTTTCTTCACTACACATGAGGTTTGGACAACATTTGTAGTTGTTACAACTTTATCTCATTGCAATTGTGGGAGAGGTGTTCCCAAATCTACTCTTACTGTGTTCTGTGTTCTTCAGGACGGCAATGACTTTGGCGAGGTGTTTGATGAGATGAAGTATGTTAAGTCTCAGGTGCTGCTGGTTGAGCTGCAGGTGAATGATCCTCACATTGACTTTAGTCCAAGTTTTCAGCAATATTGGGAGCTCATCCACGGAAGCTTCATGGAAATCATCAAGAGTGCTGAGAAGCTCACAAGGGTACAGTGTTCCCTTAGCACCACAATCTATAATATAGTACACATTATACAGTGCTGTTTCTCTTTGAACAAGCACAAATATAATGTGATTTACTTTTGCCAGGTGGAATGTAACTTATTTCCCTGTACAAAGATCTTGTACCTACGGACCGTCAGTCCTAATGAGCCGCTGGTTACAAATCTAATCAACAAAGCCAAAGACGTTTTCCACAAGAACATCGTGGGACCTAAGAAGTAACAACATTTATGCCTTTCAACTACTCTGATGTACTAGCAAGTGTAGAGGAGCTGCTAATACTACATCTCTTTTTTCAGGTATTTGAGCATATATCAGAAATACAGCAACCTACTGGACCATACAGCAATGCATGACATCTCAGCTTTTCTCAAAGAACGGCACTCGTTAGAAGAATTTAGAGAAGTAATGAAGCCTTTCCATCTCAAATCTACACAGAACACTTTCTGTTTTTAATTGGTCTTTGCTGTCTACCAAGTCCTCTCTCCTTATTTCAATTCTCAGGAAATTGAGCGCATGAATCACTTATGGAAGGAGATTGTCTCACTGCATGTCACAGTGCCCTTGTCCATGTTTTGTCTGTATGCTGACAAGCTGAATGGTGACCTGTGTGACCGTGCTGAGAGACTGAAAGACAAGATCATCATGTTTAAAGTGGAGGAGAACCGAGAGCTTAATAAGGGGTGAGAGGAAACTCCTTAAACTGTTCTAACATGAACAGAAAGTGACGGATGAATTCAACATCTATCTTTTTTTCTTTGTTTAGTTTAAACAGTAAATCAGCTCGATGTTTACTAAAATGTTAAGAGAGAGAACGTCAACTACAAGCAAACATTCTTTTCCCAGGATCTGTCAAAAGTATGAGGAGATTACCGAGACCATCAGAAGCACCCCAGAAACCACAGTGGAGTTGGTGTCACTCAACCAGTACATTAAAGAAACCAGTGATGTGACCATTCACAAGCTGATAGATGAGATTGATGAGGCAACATGCCGCCTCAGCTTCCTCCTGGACTATCCCACTCTACCCTGTATGTAAAACCTCTCATGGTATTTGCAATTACAGTTAGAAGAAATGACATGTAATCTAGACACATAGCACTATTCAGTAGATGACATATTTTACTTTATCATATGTCTAACTAAACCTAGGCTGTATCCACATGTAGCAAAGTTCTAATAGAATATATTCATCTTTTTCTGTCTATTTCTTTCTTTCTTATTCTAGCTGATGACATGAGGCTGAACACCCGTGTTTTCCAGTGGCCCCATCTGATCCTGATTGAGCTTGAATACAGCAAGACTCATCTGGCCACCGTGGGAGAACATGCTCAGGACCGCCTCCAAACAAGGTTATTAAACACTTTTTACTATCTGTCTCACACAAGTGTCAACACCCACAGCTGAATGTGATGTTTTACAATTGTTGGTCTCTCCTCTGCTTCACCAAGGCACCAAAGAGTGTCCGACATGTGAATTGTTTGGCTCCAAGAATTGCAGTAAATTAGTTCAAACTAAGATTTTAAAACTTCCCTTTACAGTAGGCTAAAAGTCACTGACATCTATCTGAACAACTGCTTTCCCTAACTGTTCAGAAAGTGTGTCAGTCTTCTGTGATGCACCAAACTAACTATCATGTCTCCAAAGTCAACAACTGAAATTAAAACCTCCATTTAATTATCTCAGGATATCAGATTTTAAACAGAGGCTGCAGGATGTGGAGAATAAGATATGGGCCTTTAAGAAGAAGGAAGGGATGAACATGGAGGGAATAAAGAACAATGTGAGAGATCTCACTGAAATCACTGCCAACCTGGAGGCTGCTGTCACTGAACTAGAGGTGAAAGATGTTTTTGATACCACAAATACGCACATGGTTATGCTTTTGATTTCTAAGCTAAGATACCCATGCAATATGGAATATGTTTATACCACTGATATTCTACAGGATATCAACAACGAGCAGACTTTGTTGGAGTTGGAACAGAGCCAGTTCTCAGTGCTCCAAACTCTGATCGCTGACAAACAGCCATATGAACAGCTCTGGACCACGGCACTAGACTTTCAGATCAAGTCAGAAGAGTGGATGAATGGTATTTCAGTCAGACTGTGAAAATAACACACATTCTTTTCAGTTTCTCATAGTCACTGTGTGACTGCATTTAACTCTAATCTCTGTCACAAATAACGACTAATGGCAAACAGCAAGTGCAAGCAGGATCCATAGCTGTTTTCTCATTGGTGTCCTTAATTTATCATTTGACTCTTAGGTCCTTTCCGTCAGCTGGATGCTGAGAAAATCTCGGATCACCTTGACATGATGTGGAGAACCACGCATAAACTGACTAAGTCTTTCTCTAGTCTTCCTGGGCCTTGTTTGGTGGCCAAAAGCTTCAAAAGCAAGATAAACGAGTTCAAGAAGCACCTGCCCATCCTGACGACCATCTGTAACCCCGGCATCAAAGACCGTCACTGGGAGGCGGTCAGCTAAATTTATGTTTGAGTTTAATTAGATCATCTGATAGAAATCCTGTGTCAGATTAACTTAGTAAAGGCCAAGTGTCCTGCGTCTCCTGAGATCCATGAAGCTAATGTGAATAATTGACGACACTTTTGTCCGTCTGCAGATCAGCAGCATTGTGGGCTGTGCTGTCAAACCGGATGTGAGCAGCTCACTGCTGAACATGTTGGACCTGGGGCTTTCCAAGTTCTCTAATAAGTAAGACACTCTACTGACATTAAACTGTGTTGGAATACATGCAAGAAGCAAAATTAATGTATTGTGTTAAAAGGAAAACCTCTTAGTGACCCTCATGAAAATATTCAACAATATCGGAAGGTGATATGTTATGTTATGCCTCCGCACCGGTAACAGACGTGGCCGGAAGCCTTTAAGGTTGTTTAGAATTGATTAGAATTAGGTCGTCAATGGTCAAGGTCACTGACCCTACAAAACACCTTTTTGGCCATAACTCAATAATGAATACGTTAATTATGACAATATCACACAAATGTCTAACAGGATACAATTATGATATTTTGGCCATCTGCGGATGTAAACTGCAACATGACTGGAAGACGGATGCAAACAACATTGAGGCAGTAATTCTACTTTTACCTCCTAGGTTGGAAGAGATTGGAGCATCGGCTAGTAAGGAGTACTCTCTAGAAAAATCCATGAAGAAGATGATAAGTGAATGGGCTGAGCTCCAGTTTTCTTTCACTCCGTACAGAGATACAGTATGAAAAACACAAATATACATCACATACATTCACAATAGACATACCAACAGAGGGACTGTCGTTGTAACTTCCTCCAAAGAATTACATCTTCAATGTTTAAATGTTACAAGAAATGTTGGTTATGTTATGTTGCCTTCACTGTCCTCCACTCTAATTGCCATGAATTTCCATGCATTGACATGAACTTGTATTAAATACATTTTATTTTTCATCATAGGGTACCAATATTGTGTCGGCAGTGGATGACATCCAAGTGCTTCTCGATGACCACATTATTAAGGCACAGACCATGAGAGGTTCACCTTTCATTAAGCCAATAGAGACGGAATGTAAGGTAAGACATGACACCACAAGTCACTCTTAGTCGCTTTTCGACTTTAAAACCCTATATAAAAGAGTTATCATACATAACATTAGTTTGTGTGGTTTTGGAAGTCTGTGTGCACCTCTGCCAACTAAAGTAACTTGTGTGTATGCGATGTCGCCTGAGCAGATGGATATGCAAGCACAATTTCATGCTAGAACAAGTAAGAAAATTGCCTGTTCTGCATAAATACAAACTCAGCTGTGCCGCTCTATACGGCAGTGAAAGTGGATTTGTCATCAAATTACCATAAAAGACTTCAAACAACCAGTTTTAGGAATGCAGGATAATATAAACACACTAATCTTCTTGATCCAAATATATTTTATGGGTTATCTTATTTTTCCATTTTGGAGCTTCTTATTTGAAGTCATTTATTTATTTCGAATGAGGTAGGCTTTTGAAGGATTGCTGTTGCATTTTGTAAACAATACTTACTTTACTTTTATCTATGAGTCACAACAATAGCTTGTTGTTGCTATAGTTCTATTATTCTCACTATTACTATCTACACAGCATTGGGAGGACAAGTTGCTGGGTATGCAGGAAATCCTGGACTCCATGTTGACGTGTCAAGCTACTTGGCTCTACCTTGAACCCATCTTCAGCTCTGAGGACATCATTGCCCAGATGCCTGAGGAGGGACGCAAGTTTGCCATTGTGGACAGCTACTGGAAGGACATCATGGCTACGGCGGTAAGATTCTCTTGAAACACAACTTCTTGTTAGGGTTTGGTAAAATTCACTCTCACGCACAATGCTTCACCATGGTGCCTTTGTGATTTCACTGGTCCAGGTTAAGGATACACATGTGCTGGTGGCTACAAGTCAGCCTAACATGCTGGAACGGCTACAGGAGTCCAATGTGTTTCTAGATGCCATCCAAAAAGGCCTCAATATCTACCTGGAAAAGAAGAGGCTCTATTTCCCAAGGTTTTGACCACTAGTATAATACCTAATAGTACAGTATAATAGTGTTGACTTGCACACAACTACTCCTCAGGGAGGTTAAAAATCTACTTACAAAGGAGAACAAAATATTACAGACACACACATGAGCCGTTATATTAACCTTCTTTTTAAGGGTCTCGTCAAGCGATTATTATCTCCCCTTTCTCTTCATCATATTTCCAGGTTCTTCTTCCTGTCCAACGACGAGCTGCTAGAGATCCTCTCACAAACTAAAGACCCACTGTGTGTGCAGCCTCACCTGAAAAAGTGCTTTGAGGGCATCGCCAAACTGGAGTTCACTAAGGATACGGAGATCATTGGCATGATCAGCTCTGAGAAGGAGACCGTGACCTTCATAGAAAAGATTTATCCAGCTCAAGCCAATGTATGGAACAAACAGTGTTTTTATACATTGTGTCGTAGTTGTATAATATATGTTTACATTAAATGTATATACATGTATGTATTATATCTACTTTATATTGTTATATTGCTTCACAAATGTAACATGGTGGAAGTATGTGATGAACTGTTTCTCTTTGATTTTTAGGGTATGGTAGAGAAGTGGCTGCTGCAGGTGGAGAACCTTATGCTGAGGAGTGTGCGGCATGTCATCCATGAAGGAGTGATGCAGTACACAGAGGTATTTGGGTATATTACTTTGTTTTTTAATCTATAATGAAATTGACCGACAATAGATGTAGGCAAGTCATTCATAAACTGGGGAGTGGGTTTAATTATTTTTATTTTTATTAAACCATCCATTAGTTCTTTGGAGCAGTAATAAAAAGAAATAATAAAATCATTTATTTGGGTTCGGAGAGGTAACAACTGTGTAAAACATTTTCTCTACAGTGTAATATTTCATCTGTTTGTGCTGTAGTTGCCCAGGAAGAAGTGGGTGTTGCAGTGGCCTGGCCAAGTTGTCATTTGTGCCTCCTCCATCTTTTGGACTACTGAAGTCTCTGAAGCCATCCAGACCAACTCACTGCCTGTCAGTACATCCACTGATAACTTCCACAAAGAGAGACAACTTCTATGCCCAGAGATTTTATGAGTATTACACTGTAGTCTAACCTGCCGACGGATTTTCCATTCCACCTAAAGGCCTATGTGGAGAAATGCAACGCTCAGATTTCTGACATTGTGGAGCTGGTGCGTGGGAAGCTGCCAGGAGGGGCAAGGATGACCCTTGGTGCTCTTACTGTTATAGATGTTCATGGTAAGGTAGACCTGTTCTTTTAAAGGGATCAACTATGATCTCTTGATTACATTTTGCTTGCAGAAAATCTCACGCTCTTTTTCTCTACTAGCTCGAGATGTTGTGGCAAAACTGTCAGAGGACCGCATCTCCTCACTGAATGACTTTGCGTGGCTTTCTCAGCTGCGTTACTTCTGGGAGGATGGAGAAGTGATGCTGCGCATGATCACCACTTGCTTGAAATATGGCTATGAATATCTGGGCAATTCCCCTCGTCTTGTCATTACACCGCTTACCGACCGCTGCTACAGGTGACTTACGGTCTATGTGATCTCTTAGCTATGGATGGAGAGCTGCAAAATACAATATCATAGTACAAATTAGATTATAACATACTGTGACTTCTAAAGTTGATGTAATAACATGTGGAGTTCTTTCATTGCATTATTTTTTCAAATAACTTTGTGCTACACCAGAACTCTAATGGGGGCTTTGAAGTTAAACTTGGGCGGAGCTCCTGAGGGTCCTGCCGGCACCGGCAAGACTGAGACCACAAAAGATCTTGCAAAAGCTTTGGCAAAACAGGTACACCAAAATGTTATCCAGTAAAATACGGATCTGCATTTTATTTTTGTTTTCTTTCTTAATACTGGCATTAATACTGGATTAGTTGTTTCTGCAAATTTCTGCAATTTCCCGTATCTCGTCTCGTCTCATCTCATCTTAGTGTGTGGTGTTCAACTGCTCCGATGGTCTGGACTACAAGGCCATGAGTAAGTTTTTCAAAGGACTGGCACAGTCCGGAGCGTGGGCCTGCTTTGATGAGTTCAATCGTATTGAGGTGAGCACACAACCTTTGTTATACTTGTCAAATCTGTGTGTATCCTTGGAATCAAATGACTGAGATACTCTTTCTGCTTTCACTGAATAGTAGCTCAAGTTTCACAAACAAATAGTCTATATATCAGGTTTAGTATTGGTTTGTGTTGTTATAGTTAAAATGTTAATGATACAACTTTAATGGTCTGTTTGGCCTCTTAGATCAAGAATTAAGTTAAGATTCAATATAGATTACTACATAATAACAAGATACGTTTTCCTCCACCACAGACACCTAGCTAGATTTAGACAATTTGCAACTCAGACACTGCTTTTGATTTGGATTATGTTAATACGCTTTAAAATGTCTCAACAGAGGATAATTGACAGATTGCAACACATACAAAACACTGCTGCCAGAGGTTTCTAAAATTAATTAATTGAATTTGCAAATTATCACTCTGCATTGCACTGGCTTTATTTTTAACAGTCAAGGCCAAGCACCTTCTTATAAATCAGAAGATCCATTATTGTGTATCCTGAGCTCTCTCCTCCTCTATTCTAAAATGTACCATGTAAAAGGGCACCTTACATTTGCAAAACATGATTTCACATCTACATGTTTGATTGTTAATCATGGCGTAAAAAAACACATGGGATTGACTGTTTGTATCCAAGCAATACGATGGTGCTGGCCTGATGATGAGGAATACTATATTGTTATTTCTCAATCACAATGCATTCCAGTGATTTTAAAGCAGTTACATTAATGCACTTTACAAATGAGTTCACATACCGGTATTTTTTTCGCATGCATTTGTGTGTGTTTCACAGGTGGAGGTTCTCTCCGTGGTGGCTCAGCAGATCCTCTGCATACAACAGGCCATTGCCAAGAATCTGAAGACCTTCCTGTTTGAGGGGACAGAGCTGTCACTCAACCCAACCTGTTCGGTGTTCATCACCATGAACCCTGGTTATGCTGGCAGGGCTGAGCTCCCTGACAACCTGAAAGTACATCCCTTCAGCATTATACCAACGTCTTAAACATTACTCAACAAAGCAGAATCTGATGATGAGTAAACAATTGAAAACTGTAAAGAGAGCATAAGATGCTGAAACTAAATGTACACCCATCACTCTTGTCTTGTAGGCTCTTTTCCGTACAGTGGCTATGATGGTGCCAGACTATGGTCTCATTGGAGAAATATCATTATACTCCATGGGCTTCATTGAATCTCGCAGGTATGTGTGAATGAAGCCTTACACAAAATCATTTTAGTAAGTATATTTTCTCTGGGCCAGATTTAGCTCCCAGTTGGTTCCTTCACCAAGCCTCATACATCTCAAATTCCAGTCTGGCCCAGAAGATCGTGGCCACCTACCGCTTGTGTTCCGAGCAGCTGTCCTCCCAACACCACTATGACTATGGTATGCGAGCAGTGAAGTCTGTGCTGACTGCAGCAGGCAATCTGAAGCTGAAGTACCCTGAGGAGAATGAGAGTGTGCTGTTGCTTAGAGCGCTAATGGACGTCAACATGGCCAAGTTTCTGGCACAGGACGTGCCACTGTTTCAGGTGACAGATTTTGAAGCCAATACAATAGTCATTTTTTTTGTATTTGTTTTTCCTGTGTATCAATCAATTGGTGTATTAATTATTACGTTGAATTCTCCCTCTGCTACCCACAGGGTATCATCTCTGATTTATTCCCAGGTGTAGTTCTTCCAAAACCAGACTACGATCTGCTCCTCAAGGCTCTTAATGACAACATTGCTAAGCTCACCCTCCAGTCTGTTCCATGGTTCATTGGCAAAATTATTCAGGTACCAATGAGGACTAATACTTTGCAATACTTAAGACAAAAGATGTTTTGCTCTTTGTTTTTGACCATTTCACAGTTAAATGTACTTAGACTGTGATTTGTGATGATGCATAGGTGTATGAGATGATGTTGGTACGCCATGGCTTCATGATAGTAGGAGACCCTCTAGGAGGAAAGACTTCTGCATATAAAGTTCTTGCTGCTGCCCTTGGAGACCTTTATGAAGGTTGGTATTCCAATGCATATTTATCTTTTAGTTGCTCTATGTTGTCGTTTTTAAATGTATTTAGTTTGAATCATAAATTGACCCCTAGCAAGTCATTTGCAAATATTTCTCGTTTCATCTTTTCAGCAAAGTTGATGGAGGAGTTTGCTGTGGATTACTGCATTATCAACCCCAAGGCCATCACCATGGGCCAGCTGTATGGCTGCTTTGATCCAGTCAGCCATGAGTGGTCTGATGGTGTGCTGGCCACCTCCTACAGGAATCAGGCGATTTCCACCTCAGAAAATCGACAATGGATAATCTTTGACGGGCCAATTGATGCTGTCTGGATTGAGAACATGAATACTGTGCTGGATGACAACAAGAAAGTACTCACCACTTTTATGCATTTAATGAAATTATATGCATACATTTATAGTTTTTGTAAAGGATTTTGCTTTAATTTACAGCCTTTTAAATGAGATGCCTCTGTCTTGTTCACTCTCCAGCTTTGTCTGATGAGTGGTGAGATTATCCAGATGAGTAGCAAGATGAGTCTGATCTTTGAACCCGCTGACCTGGAGCAAGCCTCTCCGGCTACCGTCAGTAGGTCAGTAAAACAGAGAGATGCTGCACCAGCAACTGTAGTATATAGTGTAAATATAGAAAGCACACATTTGTAAATTTAAAAGTTACTGTATTGTGGTTTTTGAGTGTAACCATTTGCCTAAAGGTGTGGTATGATCTACATGGAACCTCAGCAGCTGGGCTGGTCTCCTTTCATTGATTCCTACATGAACACACTGCCTGAAAGCCTGAGCAGTGAGCATAGAGAGCTGGTGAGATCACAAACACACATGTCTAAATTGGCTCATTGATGGTACGTTTTTGTCACTTTATATCCTTTGAGATGTCATACTATGTGTGTTATACCTGCTTCTTTGATATTTTGTCCCACAGATAGTGCACCTGTTTGATTGGCTAGTTAAACCCTGTCTGGAGTTTATAGACATGGAGTGTCGCTTTGTGGTTCAAACATCTCCCATTCACTTGGCCTCCAGTCTAATAAAGCTGTACACCTGCCTGATGGGTTTGTAATAATTATATTAAATTGACCATTAATGCATGTTTCTTATTATCAGTGTGAGTGTATGTGTGAACATTCTTGTCTATACCCAGATGAAATTTCTGCGTCAGGAGCCGATGGCACCCAGATGTCCAGCCAGCAGATAACCATGTGGCTGCAGGGTCTGTTCCTATTTGCGGTTGTATGGACTTTGGGTGGAACCATAACTGGGGACTGTCGTAAGAAGTTTGATGTCTTCTACCGCAATCTGATCATGGGCATGGATGATGAGCACCCTCGGCCTAAGACGATCAAACTTAAAAAGGACAACATCTTCCCTGAGAGAGGTCACAACATTGATTTACATATATAGTTACGATACCAATTACAAAACCTGCTTCTTTTATAATGGTGATGCCTGATGTTTTCTTATTGTTTTTCAGGCACTGTCTATGACTACTACTTTCATAAGGATGGACAAGGCCAGTGGAATATATGGACTGATTCAATTACAAATGAAGAAAATGTCATTCCAGCTGCAGCCAATGTGAGTGTGTTTATATCACAGAGTGTACCTGCTGCCAAAGAGGTCACCGTGAATGTCCATGTTCACTGAAACTGAAATTTAACCTTACCAGGTGTCAGACCTCATCATCCCAACTATGGAGACAGCACGTCAGCTGTTTTTCCTGCGTACCTACCTGGCACATGAAATACCCATGCTGTTTGTTGGGCCCACTGGCACTGGCAAATCTGTCATCAACAAAAGCTTCTTGGTAAAGCTGCCTAAAGAGCAGTACACACCAAACTGTATCAACTTTTCTGCCCGAACCTCAGCGAATCAGACCCAAGACATCATCATGGCCAAACTAGACCGGAGAAGGAAGGGCGTGTTTGGACCTCCTGTGGGAAAGAAGTGTATCATCTATGTTGGTAAAGATAGACACAAATACAGCATAATCCCATTCTGTTTCCTATTCATTCACTTTTCACGTACAAATTGACCATTATCATCATTATCTCGTCTACATAGATGATCTGAACATGCCAGCGAAAGAAATCTATGGCGCCCAACCACCAATTGAGCTGTTAAGACAGTGGATTGACCACCATCACTGGTATGACAAGAAGGACACCTCCAGACTAGACATAGTGGACGTGCTGTTCTTGTCTGCAATGGGGCCTCCTGGTGGTGGGAAAAATGACATTACAAGTATGTTTGAAATAATTGTTCATTTGGTATTCGTAATTTCATTAAAGAAAGCAGCTGGCGAAATTGACAAAATGTTTCAAATGCTAGGCCGCTTCACCCGCCACTTGAATATCATCTCAATTGATTCCTTTGATGATGAAACACTGACCAAGATATTCAGCTCCATTGCTGACTGGCACTTCAACAAGGGCTTTGATGCTTCTTTCTACAGGTAACTTGTCAAATATGTATTATAATGTCAACCAGTGGTAGAATTATTTAAATTGTCTTTGTCAGAAAGATTTACTGTATTTTATCTTGTGTCCAAGGCTTGGCAAGATCATGGTCCAGGCCACCATGGCAGTCTATAAGGACACCGTGGACAGCTTCCTCCCCACCCCGTCTAAGTCACACTACATCTTCAACCTGCGGGACTTTGCTCGAGTGATACGTGGTGTGCTCTTGGCTCCACATACACACATGCAGGTAAGAGAGGAAACAATAGTGACATGTTTAAGTTAATTGTTCTGAATTGGTGTTTCTCTTCCTCATGTCTGTTAACTGTTTATGTCAGGATGGAGACAAACTGATCCGCCTGTGGATCCATGAGGTCTATCGTGTTTTCTATGATCGACTCATTGACGAGGAAGACAAGGAGACATTCTTTGACATCGTAAAAGAGAGAACCTCAAACTTCTTTAAGCAGAGTGTGGAAAAGGTACATATGTGATAAGTGCGCACAAACACTCTCAAAAGTTGTCTCAGCTAGTTAAATCAAAAAATTTTCACTTCATCAATCTGCATTCTTTCTCACAAACTATGAACAAATATGACTGAAATGTCATAGATTAAAAGCCCATTGCAAAAATAGCAGTTCATTAGATTTGGTTCAAAATTAGTTTAAAGGTGCCAAATCTGAGATTGGGAGCATTTTAATTACCTCTTAACGGCTCTCAACATGTCGATGGCGAGCCGGCAGCTGACCGAGCCAACAGTGTTTACCTGAGAGGGAACCAAAGGGGGGGTGCTATGCCTCCGCCACTAGGCTTCCTGTCGTGATGCCATTATCAACTAACCACTGTAACAAATCAGTGCAGAGCAGTGGCTGTGAGCTAGCCGGTGGGTCACCCACACATGCACTAAAAGCATGCACGGCCGGCCGGACTATGTCGACAAAGCAAGGAGAAGCTTGAATAAGAACACACACACAGAGGAAGAATTACTAAGTTATCTGCTCAGGTAGACATTACTCAACTATATCTACATATTAAATAGTCGTGTGCTGCTATATTATTGTTCACAATGTTAAATACGGGGTTTCTGCTTTTAGATACAATTTGTCCTTCAATAACTACTTCTGCATCCATGTTGTGCTAGTGCGGAAGTACAAATCCAAAGAAGTCATCTAGGCACAAAACAGCACTGCAATCGCAATTTTTTTTTTGCAGAAAGTTTGATTAAATAAACCAACAAAATGGGATAGAAGCTGCTGCTATGTCTAGAGTGGCGTGTTGTGGTCTTGATTTAAAACTGTAGTGTCTGTGTTTAATCCTAAATCTCTCCTGTTTTTGTCTAGCTCCTGAACCATCTAAGCACAGATGACAAGGTAGCATCCGAGAGCATCCGTAGCCTGTTCTTCGGTGATTATGCCAAACCTGATTCTGATGTTAAGGCCTACGATGAAATCACAGACTTGTATGCCTTACAAGAAGTGATGGAGTTCTACCTGCAGGAGTTCAACAACTGCAGCAAGACACCAATGTCCCTTGTGATGTTCAAATTTGCCATTGAGCACATTTCCCGCATCTGTCGTGTGCTAAAACAAGACAATGGCCACCTTCTGCTCGTTGGCATTGGCGGTTCGGGGCGTCAGAGCTCCACTAAGCTGGGCACCTTCATTAATGATTACGTCCTGTGCCAGATTGAGTTGACTAAGAACTACAGCTTGACGGAGTGGCGTGATGACCTGAAGCGGATTATGCTTAAGGCAGGCATAGAGGGGAAGAACCTGGTGTTCCTGTTCAATGACAGCCAAATCAAGGATGAGGCCATGTTAGAAGACATCAACATGCTGCTTAACACTGGTGATGTGCCAAACATCTTTGCTGCCGATGAACGTGCTGACATCATAGACAAAGTGCAGGCAATCGCCCGGCTTGAGGGCAAAAAGATTGATGCCACTCCGCTCTCAATGTACAATTTCTTCATTGACCGTGTGAAGGCTAACCTTCACATTGTGCTAGGTAGGTACCTTTACGTGTCCTTCTTCACGTGTTCTTTTTCTGATTGAAGTTTTAGTAAGTAACTGCAAAGTATTGCATTCAACAGCCATGAGTCCGATTGGGGATGCATTTAGGAACCGTCTTAGGATGTTCCCCTCCCTTATCAACTGCTGCACCATTGACTGGTTCCACGCATGGCCAAATGATGCTCTGGAGATGGTGGCCCACAAGTTCCTAGAGGATGTGGAAATGGACAGTAATATTAAGATGGAGTAAGGACATAAAAAAGATGCCAAAAAGTAGCATGGGCTTAATTTACATCTAATACTGTGTAATATGCCCACCTTTCTTTCTGTGATCTCAGGGTGGTGGAGATGTGCAAGACCTTTCAGACAAGTGTCAGAGAGATGTCTGAAAGGTACTTCTCCAGATTGAGGAGACACAACTATGTCACACCCACCTCCTACCTTGAACTCATCCTAACTTTCAAGACTCTGCTCAATTTAAAGAGGAATGAAGTGGATACTGCGAGAAACCGCTACAACATTGGTCTCCAGAAATTGGAGTTTGCCGCCTCTCAGGTGATGCACCCAAACAATATCTCCTTGAATGTTACCTTGTTTGTCTGACCAAATGATATAGACCCATTATACTATGTCCACAGGTGTCAGTGATGCAGGAGGAGCTGACAGCCTTGCAACCAGAGCTCATCCAGACCTCAGCTGACACAGATAAGATGATGGTCAAGATAGAGGGCGAAACCGTGGAGGTGGACGCGAAGAAAGAACTTGTGTCTGCTGATGAGAAAGTTGCAAATGAAGCAGCAGCTGCAGCTCAAGCCATTAAGGTATTAATGTATTTCGGGAGATCTGAAATATTTTACAACTGCAAAATGTCCAATAATATATGTAGTGTTCAAATCTAATCACGTATCTAGACAAAGATTGTTTGTCTTTCAGGAAGAGTGTGAGGGAGACTTGAGAGAAGCAATGCCTCCTATGAAGGCTGCCCTGGTAGCCTTGGACACATTAAAACCTTCAGACATTACCGTAGTTAAGGCTATGCAGAACCCACCAGGTCTAGTAAAACTAGTCATGGAGTCCATCTGTATCATGAAGGGCATCAAACCTGAGAGAAAACCTGATCCTAGTGGCTCAGGTGAGAGCACAGCTTTGACTGAATGATTTGCATATGGCATTATTCTCATTGACAAAGGTATTGTAACAAAAAAGTATCTGCTCAATATGAGATATGATAACAGCATCACTCTTTCATTCAAATGTGTTGCAGGTAAGATGATTGAGGACTTCTGGGGCCCCTCAAAGAAGCTCCTTGGAGACCTGAAGTTTTTGGAGAGCCTCAAAGCCTATGACAAAGACAATATTCCTGCCCAGAACATCAAGAAAATCAGAGACAAGTTTGTCGACAACCCTGAATTCCAGCCGTCTATCATTAAAAATGTCTCCTCGGCTTGTGAGGGTCTCTGTAAATGGGTGCGAGCAATGGAAGTGTATGAGCGAGTAGCCAAAGTGGTCGCCCCAAAGAAGGAGAGCCTAAAGCTGGCTGAGGAGGAACTGGCTGTACATATGGAAATGTTGTCAGTGAAAAGAGCTGAGCTGAAAGAAGTGGAGGACAGACTGCAGAGCCTGAACGATGACTTCGCAGCAATGATTAACAAGAAGGAAGAACTGGAAGACAACATTGAATTATGTTCTCAGAAGCTGATCAGGGCAGAGAAGTTGATTGGAGGACTGGGTGGGGAGAAGGACAGGTGGACAGAGGCTGCAAGGCAACTAGGGATTAGGTATATTAAAATATACATATACTGTATATTAATCTTCACAGTAAGTCATGATGTGTAATATGCCTGAAGTTTGATATTAATCCGTATGGTACGTTATTTCCCCTCTGCAGATACATCAACCTGACAGGTGACATACTCCTCTCTTCGGGAACTGTATCTTATCTTGGGGCATTTACTGTAGAATACCGTATAGAGTGCCAAGAGCAGTGGCATATTCTGTGCCAGGAGAAGAAAATACCCTGCTCTGAGGACTTAACCCTCAGCAACACTCTGGGTAACCAGGTGGCCATCAGGGCATGGCAGATTGCTGGACTGCCAGTGGACTCTTTCTCCACAGACAATGGTATTATAGTGTTTAACTCCCGCCGGTGGCCCCTGATGATTGACCCTCAAGGTCAAGCCAACAAGTGGATCAAGAACATGGAGAAGGCCAATAAACTTGCTGTCATCAAACTGTCTGATGGAAACTATGTGAGAGTTTTGGAGAACTGCATCCAGTCTGGAACCCCAGTTCTTTTGGAGAACGTCGGAGAGGAACTTGATCCGGTACTTGAGCCTGTGTTGCTGAAGCAGACCTTCAAACAACAGGGTGTGGAGTATATGAAAATAGGGGAGAATATTGTGGAATATTCTAAAGACTTTTTGTTCTACATGACCACTGGACTGAGGAACCCTCACTATCTCCCAGAGGTGGCTGTTAAAGTCTGCCTGCTGAACTTTATGATCACGCCACAAGGCCTACAGGATCAGCTTTTAGGGCTTGTAGCAGCCAAAGAGAAACCTGAGCTAGAAGAGAAGAAGAACCAGCTCATTCTGGAAAGTGCTGCCAACAACAAGCAGCTCAAGGAAATTGAGGATAAGATCTTACAAGTGCTCTCCTCCTCACAGGGGAACATCCTTGAGGATGAGACCGCCATTGAGATCTTGTCATCCTCCAAAGTCCTCTCAGAGGGGATCTCAGAGAAGCAAAAAATTGCAAGTGTCACAGAGAAAGAAATCGATGACACTCGCATGGGTTACCGTCCTGTGGCTGAGCACTCCTCCATTATGTTTTTCTGCATCTCAGAATTGGCCAACATCGAGCCTATGTACCAGTACTCCCTTACCTGGTTCATCTATCTCTACCTGTATTCCATTGCCCAGAGCTTGAAGAGTGATGATATCGAGGAAAGGATCAACAACATTGTTGAGCACATTACCCTCAGCATCTACAAGAATGTGTGCCGCTCGCTTTTTGAGAAGGATAAGCTGCTTTTCTCCTTGTTGCTCACTGTCGGCATCATGCAGGGTAAAGGCCGGGTTGACGACCAAGTCTGGCGCTTCCTTCTAACAGGTGGCATTGCTTTGGATAACCCTTACCCCAACCCTGCTCCAGAGTGGCTGTCTGACAAATCGTGGTCTGAAATCGTCAGAGCGTCCAAACTTCCAAACCTGGATGGTTTCTTTGATCATGTCCAAAAAAACGTGTCAAAATGGAAGGAGCTCTATGATTCAGGAAAGCCCCATAAGGACCAGTTACCTGACCGGTGGAGTGGATTGGGGGGGATAGACAGAATGGTGGTGATCAGGTGCTTCAGGCCAGATAAAATGGTTCCAGCAGTGCAGGATTTCATAGTGGATAACATGGGACAGGCTTACATTGAACCGCCCACCTTTGACCTGGCAGGGAGTTACTCAGACTCCAACTGCTGCTCTCCTCTCATCTTTGTGTTGTCACCAGGATCTGATCCAACTGCAGGTGATTAATCAAAGTATTGTGACCTTTCTACATTTTAACTGTAATCTAGAATTAAATACAGAGGGAAACTTGGTTCAGAAGTGACTTGTGGTTTTATGTTTGGGTGCCAAATGTTACATTACAGTATTGAATTGTTTCTTCAGGTCTGCTGAAGTTTGCTGATGACCGAGAAATGGGGGGCAGTAAAACCCAAACCATTTCTCTCGGGCAGGGACAAGGACCCCTAGCAGCTCAGATGATTGACAAAGCCATCAAAGAGGGTACCTGGGTGGTACTGCAGAACTGCCACCTGGCCACCAGCTGGATGCCTGCTCTGGAGCGGATCTGTGAGGAAACCATCACCCCAGAGAACACACATCCTAGCTTTAGGTAACAGACTCTACACAGTCATTGAGTTTAACTGAAACCTGTTCTTGCATGAAGAAGACGATAAAGGAAAGTATCTTTTCTTCTCCGCAGGTTGTGGTTAACCAGTTATCCATCCGACAAGTTCCCAGTCAGTATCCTGCAGAATGGACTGAAGATGACCAATGAGCCTCCGAAAGGAATAAGAGCCAACCTGTTGCGCTCCTACCTGAGTCACCCCATCTCGGACCCTGCCTTCTTTGGCAGCTCCAAGAAGCAGGTCATTTGGCAGAAGTTCCTGTTTGGTCTCACCTTCTTCCACGCTCTAGTACAGGAGAGGAGGAACTTTGGACCTCTGGGTGAGACCTCTGTTTGACCCTGGTGTGAAGAAATGTCTTATTTTTTGTTTACACTATCGTTTTAATGTAGGGTTTTGGAAATTTGCTTTTTTTTTTGCATTTACTATTCGTTATTGTTATAATATTTTTTATTTTATGTAAAAACAACCCTTGTGCGGTTGTTTGTCCATTTTCTCGCAGGTTGGAATATTCCCTATGAGTTTAATGAGTCTGACCTGAGGATCAGTATGAGGCAGATCCAAATGTTCCTGGATGAGTATGAGGAGGTTCCACTGGAGGCCCTCACTTATCTCACAGGTGACAAATATATAGTTGTAAACACAGCATTATATTGCATATATAATAATACATTTGATTTATACACCGCTTTCCATAATACTCAAAGACACTTTTAAAAACGTTTTAAAAACATAATTAAAGAGCTATCCGATAAAAACATAGAGCACACAATCACATTCAAAGCAGTTGTGAAGAGGTGGGTTTTGATTTGAGATTTGAATATGGAAAGGTCAGTGCAGTCTCGGAGAGTTTGGGGAGCGAGTTCCAGAGGGAGGGGGCAGCTATGGAGAAGGCTCTGTCACCCCAAAAATATGTATTCTATAACATGGCTCAAACTTGGCAAAACCTCTCAAAAAACATCACAACAAGGGTTTCTAATTTTTGTTTTTGTTTTAATGATCTTCATCTCTTCTCAGGGGAGTGCAACTATGGTGGCAGGGTGACAGATGACAAAGACAGGCGTCTGCTGATGTCACTTCTGTCCATCTTCTTCAGTTGGGACCTGATAGAGCACGAGAGCTACCACCTGTGTGAGGGAGATCTGTATTATGTCCCAGCTCACGGCCCCTATCAGGTACTGTCAGAGCTCTGGTCATTCCTAATTAATGCTTCAATGGAAAACTGACATAAAGCCTCTGTCTTCTTATGTCATGGTGGCCAAAGTAAATCCAGGCTTGCATTTCAAATAAACACAACAGCAGCACATTTCACTGATAACCCAGAGGAGGGTTGATGAGTTTCAGCTGGAATGAAATCTCAATTGTTTTCTGCCTCAGGGGCACCGTGTTGAAGATCACTGCGAGAACTCAAGTACTTCTTTAATCATCCTACCTGATAAAGAAATATGTTTTCTCAAAAAGTATTGTCTTTTTTTCCAGACGTATGTGAACTACACACGCAGTCTTCCAATTTGCGCCGATCCTTGTGTGTTCGGACTTCATAGCAACGCTGACATCACAAAGGATAATCAAGAGACCAATCAGCTCCTGGACGGAGTCCTGCTGACTCTGCCCAGGCAGACGGGCGGCGGGGCCAAGTCTCCTCAGGTTTGCGCTGCCTTTTTGGAAGCATGCAGACTTTTATCTTACACTCTTGGCTTCTGCTTATTTCTCGGAGGAAACACTACGCGCAAATGTGTTGTCTCATATTCATGCTTTGTTTTGTCGTCTGTGGTTAGGAAGTAGTAGATGAGCTTGCAGAAGACATTCTGTCTAAGCTGCCAGCAGATTTTGACATACAAATAGTGTTGGAAAAATACCCAGTCACGTATGAGGAGTCCATGAATACGGTTTTGAGGCAGGAAATAATACGCTTTAACAGGTAATAACAATGTGTGCTGCTATGCAATGACATATTAATGTTGGTTATTCATTGCTCAGTGTGTGCAGGAAACATAATTAATACTTAATGACATTAATCTCCACGCTTGACAGACTCACTCATGTGGTGCGCGTCAGCTTGGTAAACCTCCGTAAAGCTTTGAAGGGCCAGATCGTTATGTCTACAGAACTTGAGAACGTCTTCAACAGTATGCTGGTGGGCAAGGTGCCCGCTGTGTGGGCAGCCAAGTCGTACCCTTCTCTCAAGCCATTGGGGAGCTACGTGACTGATCTGTTAACCAGGTTGCAGTTCCTACAAGTAAGGTTTAGAAATCTATTACCTTGTGGTTGTATGGAGAATGGATGACATCACTTTTTAAATTAAATATTCTTATACCTATGCATATCATTGGTTGTCTGTCCTGACAGGATTGGATAGATAACGGCCCATCGACAGTCTTCTGGCTCTCTGGCTTCTACTTCACCCAGTCATTTCTTACTGGCGTGGCTCAGAATTTTGCCAGGAAGTACACCATCCCCATAGACTACATTGGCTTTGAATTTGAGGCACGTAATCATTTTTGTAATCTTTCTCAGTTTTTTTTGGTCATATTCAATCATAATAATTGAATACTAATTGGAAAATATAGGGTGGATATTCACGCTCAAAGTTTTGTTCCAGATAACCAAAGAGGAGACCCATATGGATGAGAAACCGGAGGATGGGGCCTATGTTAAGGGTCTTTTCATGGAGGGGGCTCGCTGGGACAGAGAGAACATGGTCATTGGAGAGTCCTTCCCCAAGATTCTCTTTGACTCTTTACCCATCATCAAGCTCAAACCGGGAGAAATGTCCAAGTTTCAACATGAAAACCTCTATGTTTGTCCGGTTTACAAAACGAGCGCCCGCAGAGGGACCTTGTCCACCACCGGCCACTCCACGAACTACGTCATGTCCATCGAGCTGCCCTCTGACAAGCCACAGAAACACTGGGTTAACCGCGGGGTGGCGTGCCTCTGCCAACTGGATGACTAAGACTTAGCATCAACCGATTCAATATTCAATATTAACCTATTAAAACACTGCATATGCCAAATAATTGTATGTGCCAAAGAAGCACAGATGTACACTTAAACGAGTAGAGGATCTTAAGCTTGGTTGAAAGCATACATTGGTAACATGGACTACAATCAATAAACTTGAAAGACTATTAAATCTTGGAGGACTTGATTGTTGCATATCCAATTTATACTTAATCAGACTGCAGCATGGAAGTTTTTCTTATAATTCTCTGACTTCTGACGTTTTAAACTAAACCAAAAGTACATAATTATACTTGCTATGAGCTACACAGTAAAAAGAATAGTCATTTTGTGGATGTGGAAAATGTATTATAAAACTTAAAGATATTATGCTTTGTGTCCAAAAACCGGTTATTTGCAATTTGTTTCATACAGATTTTAGACAAAGGGCTAGTAACTGGTGGAATTGCATTATGAAAAGACCTTGTGCTGATATGTCTTTGTACTATAATGCACTTAAGTCAATATGTCTAGTTTCCATATGGTCTTACGTTTCAGAATGGTTGGTAGGTTATTGCAAAGATATATTACATATTATTACAGTCAAAATAAGATCAATACAAGTGGATTGTGTCACTATTTTGCAGTGACCTCTCGACAATGTGTTCCGATGGCAAACACTAGATGGCAGCAAAGGTAAACCAGTATTCCACAGGGGTCTGAACTGGTACCCACTATGTGAACATCTGCTCACTACATCCTCACTGATGCTGTCCCTGACCATTAATTTATGTATTTGTATATTAGCAGATAAAAAAGTGTGGTTTTAATAAGATTATATATGTTTAAAGATCAGTTCATTAGCAAAGCACCACAGTCAAGATATTTTGGCAACTGGTGCTTTGCTAATGAACTACTGATCTTTAAACATATATAATCTATCGCACCAAAGAGGGTTTTGTTTTCCAGATTAAGCACAGAGTCGTTTCGTGCAAAGTAAGAGCAGAAACGGTTGTGATAAGTGTACCTTGCCATCACTGATGGCTGGGAGTGAGTTATTGCCTTTCTCTGCACACAGGCCATTATATCACAGGCTGCAAATCACCATGGAGCCTTTTCACAATGGACCTAATTCAGCCAGAGTTAAGTGAGGGGAATGTGTTTACATTAAAACCCCAGTGGTATAGTTTCACAACCCTATACATTTGCATATTGGTGAGTGTTGCTGCCTGGCTGATGCCAGGCAGCAACACTGCTTGATGCACTCTGCAGTCTGCACTTGCAGATTCAAACACAATTCATCAGACATCTGAATTCAGCTTCTGCATCAACAGCCACCCTCGGGAAGAAAATACTGCAACATCTAATCTATTTATTACAAAATGCAGCGGATGCAGGCTCCATGTGAAAGATGCTACTCACTACTATGGTGTGTTGAAGTTACACAAAGTGTACAGTACATCTCCAGCATCTCACCTGTAAATAAGGGACCCTCCGAATCCATGACCTCAGAGTTCAGTCTGACTCCAGCTCCAGTTGGATGCGGTATGTCATCCTCTATCTCGTCCCTTCAGGCATCCTTCAGCTAATGCGTAAATGTCCTCCAGAAAGAGCGTCCTGGAAAGCTACGTGATCTTTTCCCTGAAATGAATGAAATGAGCAAACTGAACCGCCAGGAGAAGCAAAACACTGACATGTTCTCCAACATTTTATGAGAATGTGACACCCTGTTTACTCACTACACAAATTATACTTCAGTTCTCTGAACAAGGACGCCCCAGTGGAAGCTTTTATTGGAGTTGCTAAATTATGTTAATGTTGAGCTGACAATGAAATAGAAGAACATCCTGTGTTTTCAGACACAGTTCTTCTAAAAGATGAACTCTATATGAGACTGTGTTTTATTATAGTACATAATAAGTTACAGTGAAAATGGTGGGAACTTTCATCACATAAATCACACAACACATTGGTTTTGTGTCAGTGAATATGGTACTGACCTTGATTTGTGTAAGTATTGGTATAACTGTGTGTCAACAAGCAACATCATTTCAGCTATTTAGAGTGTGGTGTTTGTCTTGCAGAGTCACAGAAACCCTGCAGTCCAGGCAACATAGGACCTGGATGCACTGCTCTCTGTGTAACAATTGTGTTCTGGTAATTATTTCACATCAACTCATTCATTTTATTTGGCGTTTACCCTTGAGGAAGGTATCTTGGCAATTCTCCCTGAGCAATGCATCACAATGTCCCCATGAATCCATGAGGAACATCCATGACCTTGATTTCAATTGAATTTTAGAGACGCAGTTGGTGCAGAGGACTGTCTCAAATATGCATTTCAAAAGAATATTAATTTGAGTCTAAACTGTCTAAAGTCTAAACTGTAAAAGTACCTTGACAACAGTTTACTTTCTCATACAGAAGGATGACATAATCAGGATGTCAAGTAATTAAGAAGGGTTTTTAATATCAAGTCTTACGAATGTTAGTCATTCATAGAGGGTTTTATAATTACATATGCAGTTATGAATGTAAAAATGTAATGAATAGGTTTTTAATATAAGGCATTCTGTTCTAAATGTTTATAAGTCACTAATGAAGGCATTTGATTGTCAGATTTGTATTGATGATTGTTAATAAGTCTTTAATAGAGGGGTTTAATTGCCATGCCTGCAGTTACAAATGTTTATAAGTCATTAATGAATGTCAATACAAGTAAATAATATAGGGTCAATGCCGTTATACATGTAAAAACAGTTGTTAGTGGGCCTAAATGGATACTGGTCAAGATAGTCTGCAGACTTTTTCTAGAAATAAACTATATCAAACAGAGATTTCACAACCTGGCAACCCCGGCGTGCAGGGGCGTTATTCAAACGTCCGTGGCTTATAAACCATCCTGATACTGCACGTTGTTCTGTAGCACAGCGTGAAGAGGCGGAGGAGGAGCAGGCAGCCTCCGTTGCGCGTGCATTTCCTGGACGCAAGCTCACACCCAGCTATCGCGGAGATGTGTTGGCGGTGGACGTCTCGAAGGTGGTGTCGGTCACTGCTGTCGCTCAGCTGTCTCTCCTACTGTCACCCGCCTCAGTGAGTGTGTGTGCGTGTGCGCGCGTGTGTGTGTAGGAGGAAGACACTGAGCGAGAGAGAGAGCGAGAGAGAGAGAGAGAGCGAGAGCGAGAGAGAGAGCGAGAGCGAGAGCGAGAGCGAGAGAGAGAGAGAGAAGTTTTCCTCTGCGCATGGTCGCCTGTCGTTCACTTCACACGATGGCACGCCTGAATCCGCGTGCACCTTTGTTGCGTTAGGAGCCATGTCGCTTTCAAGAGATCTGAGAACCCCTCCAGCCCCCCAGCCCACCCCAGCCCACCCCAACAAAAGTGTCACCATGGCTGAATTCGGAGATAACAAGAGCGCCGTCGGTCAACCGGTTGCTGGCTGGAAAGCTGCGTCGGGAGGAGCCGGAGTGAGCCCGGAGACGCGCCGAGGGGAGCCGGTGTCAAACGGAAACTGCGGCGTGTCAGACACGGTGAAGAGGATCCGAAAGGAATCCAGCTGCGAGTCCCCGACGTGGGAGAGCGCGGGGTCGGATTTAGCCTCTAAACCGATCCCTCGACGCAGCAGTCTCATCAAGGTAGGCCATCATTTCCTTCGGGGTGAAATATAGGAGGAAACACTTATGAATGCAAACTGTTACCTAGACCTGAATTAATGAGCAATGTATTAACACCATATAAGACAAGGCGAGATAAAGTAAGATATCACGGTGATATTAGATGGAATAAAAACAATAAACAAACAAAGTCACTATCAAAGCATGGTGTGACTCAACACCCTCGTAAATACACGTGGCTCTTCCCCAACACCTCTGGAGACACTCATGCAACTTGAAACGGTTAATATTGTGACTCTGCTTCCTGTCAGCTTCCTCTCCATCTGTCGAATAGCAGAATATTCAGTCTCCCCATCTTCTTTCTTCAATGCTGTTGAAGAAAGTTGGACAAATGAGTAGTGTTTTCATGACATCAGGACACATTTAAGATGATAGTGAGTTCATAAACAGCCTATCAAACATTTAGACCCCAAGTCTTGAGTATGACCTCACAGGAAAATACTCAATGTCAGAGCTTTTCATTCATATGTGCCATATGGATTGATGTGTGCAGGGAAGGCGTTGCTCCAGTCACAGACTACAGCAGGGAATGTCACTTATTAGGATTCCATCAGCTGGAGAGGAGGACCTAAAATGTGAATTCACCTGCTGTAGTCTTTGATTAAAATGATAAATTGCACCCCTCCCTGTGTGGCTCACAGTTGAATAAGCCTGTCCAATTAACCCTGCTGCTTACGCTGATCTGAGCTCTCATCTCAAGTTTATTAATATTGAGTCCTTGACAAAGATATCACACTCAGCAATTTAGTTTCGTTTTTTTACTTTTTTTGTAAAGTATTATCATCAACATTTAATCAATAACTTGTCTGCTGACTTTGTGCTTTTATGATTTCTGCCTTAAAGACATGTGGGAGGTCTTGTATTGAGTTGCTGCTTGTCTCCAGAGCTATTGCCTGTAAAGACATGATTATTCAAACATGGCTTCGTCTGTGTCTGATTGGCTCCCACTCTGCAAGCAGGAAGCCGGCCAGTTGGCCAATTTCCTTGCAGGGTTCATGTTGCAATATTGCTATTAAGTTATGAGCAGTTGGTGATGACACCTAACTTTCTAGCGCTCTTTCACTGAAACACACACACACACACACTCACAAATGTTCCTCACCTCCTTGACCACACACAGACCTGCTCTTGTCTGTTTTCTGTGTGTTATGACATTGCAGCCGACATAGAGGATTTAAAAACGTCTGTTTGCTTCAGTGAAGTTCTGGCCTTTCATTATGGGTCAGCGATTGTGTTAATTAAGTCCTGGCTCTGCATCCAGACAGCGTGGGGGAAATGCACTGCATATGCATCCCGTGTATTGAAGCATGCATTTATGGTATGATGATATATTTGATTAGTCCACATTCAGTGGGCACAGTTAATGCTGAGGATGTGCAGCAAACCATCCATCACAGCAGTATATACCATAAACATACTTGTATTTAGAATCCCAGACACCTGAGGCTTGATCGATGGAGGTCAGAGTTATGAATCCACCTGTCAACACACCGGTCTGTTTCCCAAACTGCTCCTATGGCTCAGGATTCCACACAATGGGAGTATGTGGTGTTATAAAGGCATATAAACAGGAAACCTGACATTCCAGACTCCAGTCATGTGATTGATGTCCAGTGTGTGTGTGTGTGTGTGTGTGTGTGTGTGTGTGTGTGTGTGTGTGTGTGTGTGTGCGCGTGTGCGCGCACGCTCCTGTTTGCTTCGGCTAAGGTAATGAGAGTACCTTTTAATTGTATTTCATCAATATGTCCTTAATGCTCTCCGCTGTCCTCTCATTTATTCGTTCTTGCTCCCATATTACTCAGAAACACATGGTTGGCATGTGTATGTGTGTGTGAGAGAGAATGTACAACAAACCATCCATCCCCAAAGTCTCTGGTTTGGAGATATTAAGAAAATCAAGAAAAGCAGTGCATTTTAATATAATATAATTATGTCTTAAAGGCACATAGGCCAATACTTGTCTCAACTCTTAAAGGAGACAGCAATGCTTCAACTTATCTGAAAACGTAAGGAATTGTACAAACACTTTTTGGATATTTGCATACATTTGCTTTCTTGCTGAGTGTTAGATGAGAAGATTAACACTACTTATTCAGTATGACATTGGGGGCAGGAAAAGATTAGCTTAGCTCATCATTAAGAGAAACAGCTAGCCTGGCTCCGTACAAAGGTAACCCATCTGCACAGCACCTGTAAAGCTCACTAATTAAAACATTATATCTTGTTTATTTGCTTTGCAGAAAAACGGTAGTGTAGACAGAGCCAGGCTGTTTCCAGACCTTATGCTAAGCTAAGCTAACCCTCTCCTGGCTCCAGCATCACATCTAGCCGACAGACATGAACAGTTAATCTCACAGCTAAACAACTATATTTCCCAAAATGTTTGGCTTCCTTTAACTTGCATGACATTTTGAGACCTGTTTTACTAGACAGCTTTTTTTGTGTGTGTACCTTCATCAGTATTCATGTCTAATGGGGTTGTGTGCACATTTGTTTAATGTCTTCTTGTGTGTGTGTTTCTCCCTCAGACTGAGAGAGCAGCATTAGCCAGAGGCTTTAGCACACAGCTGGGGTTGGTTGAGTCAGAGCAGCCATGAGCACCCCCTGCAGTTCAAATCAACATATTTAGCCTGCTTTGAACTACTTTAGCCTGCATATAATGACCCCTGCACAGTACAGGGAGTGGATAACCCTTCTCACCCTGATTGTGATGGAGCCACAGGACATGCTACTACTCTGATCCGCTCTGGTGATTCATGATATACATCCAGCCATGCATGTGTGTCTCTGAGTTTGTGCCTGTTTTTGAGCCTCACCTCAAGTCATCACTGAGGCGTGTGAAACCCCACTCGGCGCTTTGATCATTGATGCCTGACTCAAGGCTCCAACCGCCTGTTCATAGTCTTAGTGGTCCTCTTTCTTCAGTAAATGCAGCTGTGACGTTTGTCAGCTGAAGTCGTGGTTAGGTCTCTGAGAAGACGACCTTTTCAAGTCAACCTTTTCTTGTTTCATTTTGTGTGCTTTACGTGTTTGATTGTGTCTGTGACTGTTTGTGTGTGCGCTGCAGCGTTCGTGGGACTTCAAAGGTTTGAGGTGTAAAAAGAGCATCTGCAGCTCTACTTGCCACGAGGGCAGGGGTTTATAGGCCGACTGAGCAGTTCAGTTCCTGTGAATGCTCACCACATTTTTTGTTTAACAGTCTTCATACATTCAGCCGCTGACAGAATGACTAGACCACATAGTGCTTCCTGCGCCCTGTTTAACACTAATGTCTTGTCCTCTACTGCATTCACACATGTGTGCAATTGTGTGTAAGTTCTCATCCATTTTAACCCACATTAAGGTGAGTTTCCTCGGTATAAGAGCATGGGAAGAAGCATCATTGTTGTTGCTATGGTTACCTGCAGTGTAATGGCCTTGTGATTCAGAGCAGTGTGGTTGAATGGAACTATACAGATTTAATGGACACCTGCCAGCCAATCAGGAGCAATTATTCCTTAGCCTTGGTATAATGTAATGAATAGAACTATATGCACACACATACGGCTGGCTGCTGGCTCCCTGAAGCGAGTGTTAAGATGAAGTTATTGCTTTGAAACTTAAATAAACCTCAAAACAAATCTCCTCATATCTTTAAATGAAATAGTACATCTTGATAGTAGACTCCCGACCTTTCTTATTGAAGGCCTATTTTGGACATTCCATACATCATCTCACGTTTCCACTGAATCACCCTCCAACCCCCCCTCCAGGGTGAGAGGCACTGGAATAAACTATGCCATTAATCATCCTTCATCTGCCGTCAAACCCACAAGGCGAGAGGGAAGACAGATCTGCCTCCCCGCCCTTCTCACTCCTCTATTCTTTACATTCTTCCATTTAACAACCATCTCTCTTTCTCAGATTTTCTGTTTGTCTTAATTAGTGGATCAAAGATGACACCCACTAATGACTTTCATCTTCATTCTGCTGACTCTGAGATGCTGTAATTAGTGATTGAAGTGTGTTGCATCCATATCAACATACACTCTCATACATCATAATAAAGGCCATGCTACAGGCAAATACCAAGGGCTCTGTACGCATGAAGACAGAGACAGTAATCTACCAAAAAGCTCCTTTATTTATTTATTTTTTTTGTTTATCTGTGTTCTTTTCTTAAGTTTTACATTTTTTTGTGATGTGTCTCTGTCTTCTTGTGGGTCCTTCTCTGATAACTGCATCTAATCTGCGCTGCCACACAGTCTTCCCCATTTCTCTCGCCCTTCATCCATCCATCTGTCCCGCCAGTTCAATCATGTTCCATCAGGGACATTAGTCATCAATTTTCCAAATGTATTCACAGTAATCTTAGGTAATGAATAAATCACTTTGTGGGCTCACATATGTGTTACACCTAAAAATAAATAAAAAGGATCAATAATTAGAATTAGGAGTAATGAGGTTTTCACCCAACAGTGACATCTGCCGTTACTGTATTACTGCATAGAGAATTCTTTCTTTCTCAGTTTCTTTGTCCTCTGTGTTGTCGCTTCACTTGGCCCTCAGTGAAGCAACAGGAAGCTCTGCGACGAGTTGACAGGCGGCTTCCTGTTTTGAAGCGCAGTGAAGACTCATCTTCCTCTCAGTCAGAAAAACAAAATAGGGCTTTTGTGACGGAAACATGAAACATAGAGTACATTCTCACAGAGATTGAAGTAAAATGGATTTCATTTTTATTTGATCAGGGTCTAGAGGCTGAAGTTGTTTTGTTCACTGTGTGTGTGTGTGTGTGTGTGTCTGTGTTTGTACTCTAATCTGCTGAGGCAATGTGTGCCTCTTTTGCATGGAAAGTTCAATACATTTACCTTAGTATTCTATTCATGTGTTTATCCTCTTACAGGTTAATCTGTGCCTCCAGTTTCATCTTGTCAGGATATCAGTCTGCAGTGACGTCACCGTTGTTTGGTTGTGTCTCTCTCTTTATAGTACATTTGTGTCGGAGGCGTAACAGAGGTACACATGCAGGACATCCTCCACACATGAGACAATGAAATCTCAACTGTTGAACAGACCCCTGGGAGAATACTGGTGTTTTCCCCGCTGCAAACACAGCTTGTGAAACACACGCACCATATGAGGTTTATTCGATTTTTTAAGGGAATGCCTATTTGTCCATCTCTTGTCTATTAATCAAGAATGACGTGTTGGTTACTGGTCACATAGTGCATGTCTGTGGAGACCATTTTGTTCTGATGTGAATTTCCTAAATGGGTATTGTATGCACTGTGACTGGTGCTGGTGCAGCCACACGAGGACCATTACCGCTAATGTCACACACACACACACACGCACACACACACACACACACACAGGAAGACATATAGATTGAGACCAACATTAATCTCTGGTGCCTGTCACCACACTGGATGAAGGGATGAGAGAGTGGAACTGATTGGAGTGGTACTGTATCCTCTATGAAGGTTTAGGTGTTTGTAAGTCAATAAGTATTGGCTCTGCATCACTGAGGAATTTCCCATGAGCTTTCATATTCAAATTGGGGGCTTTTTTTACAAATAAATGCTGTTGGTGTGGCGAATCTGAGTCTTCTTATTTTAGAGGTGTTGCTGAAATACTCCAAAGGGTGAATGACGCTTTATAGTGAGAACACTGAATCAAGTCAGTGTTTTATTTTGTTCAAATCTTTTTTAGCTCCCTGCCGTTTTCAGAGTAGGAATAAAAGGTGGGTCTTGAAGAAAAGACTTACTGTCTCTCTGTCCACAGCCCCTCTATCATGCCCCAAGGCACCAGGCGTATTTTGAGAGCCCCGCCTCCCTCACCGCGTTGGCACAAAAAAACTTGTCGCCATTGGAAACACTTCTCCGTCTTAATGAGCTAATTCTATGAGGATTTGTGATGGTTAGGGGCCTTATGAGGGAAACCTTTTGATCCTCTGTGAGTTATGCTTTCTCTCTCTCACATATTCATTCATATTATTTAGAAGAAACACCAGATCTTATTTGAGACACTTTGAGACACTTTGACGAAGATAAGATAATTGTTTATGATCACAGAGAATGAAGTATTGGCAGAAAGCCGTTGGCACTTCGATCCTACTGGGAGATCTTGAGTCTTCCCTGAGCCGCAGCAACAGAAATCCCTCTGTGGAGTCGAGTCACTGGTGTTGGTGGTGGCTGATGATCCTACTGAGACTGGTAGGCTGTTAAAATGATGAAACAATGAAGCTGATGAGTATGCAAAGAATGGGTGGTGACGGGGAGGTGGAGGAACTCGTGTAACCGCAGCATGAATGTCCCAAAGGTATCGAGAGAATCATATTTAAAAGAGACAGCTGGTAGATGATAGGCTAACAGTGTAGGTCTGTCGCTGTGCTATTGGATGGATTTAAACAGCTGATATTAGGGTTGACAGCCCCAGACAATGACAGTACGGGAAATATACATGAGCATGGCTGAGAGGAATAAATGGCAGGATATATGATAAATATACTAACTGACTGCTGGATTTGATTTTACAGTGGCAAATATATCTGCACTCACTGTATTTTTCTGACATTTTTCAAAAGCAAATGAACTTCCGTGACTGATAATAAATACATATCTTTTTCATTTGAAATAGAATGAAACGGTTAGTTTATTAATCGATATAAAACAAAGAAACCATTGAATAGAAACAATTGAAGATGAAACAATTATTCGATTAAAGCTAGGGTTGTTAATGTTCATCAACATCACACATTCTTTCCTAGAACCCTCAGGTTGCTCCCAGGCGCTATGCAGAGGTCAGATGTCATGTATGTACCTGTATGTATATGAAGATTGGAATAAAGTTTCGGTTTGATCGCTAATGAAGGTAGTTGTTAGTTACAGCCCTCGTGAACTTACAGTATATTTCAAGGTATTTTTTATTTTCACAAAGAAAATCCAGAATCTTACCAGATTTAAATGTAGAATTACATTTAAAGATTACATTTTATTACTTGTTGCTTCCCTGGTTGAGATTTATAGGCCTACGTAAGTAAGACAGTAGTATGTTAAGTGTGTTGGTGTCCTCAGTGATTCGTAGGATTGAATCAACTACAGTTATGTCATCCTGCTTAGCCCTTACATTAACTTCAATTAGGTCTTTGATTGGATTTAATTAGGACTCTAATATATCCGTAATTGAATAACTTTGCCCACATATATGCTCTTATCTGTTCTCTGTGGGGGTGATATCTGATCGATCAATAAATCAGACGGCTGAGCTGCGATGGTGAGCTCAGATAAACTGATTGGGTCTGCCAGCGTCGTGGCGGAGGGGCAGAATTAGAATGCCGCTGCCTCTGTCTGGTCAGGTATGATTAATGGCGTTATAGTGAAAGGCAAGGGCAAGCAAAGGCTTTTAGTATCAGGACAAACAACAGATTGGGAGGAGGAGGCTCTATGTAGTAGACCAAATAATCTGTGTTTATATATTGTTATATAAACTGACATGCCTTTTAATCCATGGAGATCCATTCTGGATGGGAACAAAATGTTTGGCATGCCCAAGCAAAGAATACTGTTCAGAGGTATAACTGTCTGTCAGTCTCTCTCTTTGTACTCATTTGTCTTCTTCTTATTGCAACCCCCTCCCTCCTCCTCTCTTTATCCATGCCGTCCTTTCATCCTTCCTCTCCTTCCTGCTCATCAGGATGGGTCACGTGCTGGTCGGGATAGGAAGAAGACGGTGTCCTTCAGCAGCAGTCTGTCAGAAAAGAAGATCAGCAGTGCTGCAGACTGTATCCACTCCATGGTGGGTCAGCCACGTTGTAAACCTTGACATGGAATATAAAATAAAATAATCCTTTATTAGTCCCAGAGCGGGGACATTTGCGGGATTACAGCAACATAGTGGATAGTGCAAACAACCAAGCAAGAGACATAAGTAGAAAAACAAGTATAATAAATATGTAATCAAAACATAATAAATAAGTAAAAGATTATATAATATAGTCGGACTGAATGGTTGTTGATATTGCAAAGTGGTTTATTTATCTTGCATTGCATATGTATTTATCTGTACATGAAATATTGAATGTCCCTTTTTATGCATCAAGAGTTTACTGTTAGACCAAAGGCTTTTGAGACTGTCAAACACAACAGCTTGTTCAGAAGTGAAATCGAGTGAGCGTTACACTCAAAATCAACGGTTGACAACTTCATTTATTCGTTTCAGGTTGAGGGGATTGAGCTTAAGAAAATCCGAACCAACTCCCGTGTTTACCTGCGTTACTACCTGCTGGACGCCGGCCTCCAGGCTCTATGCTGGGAGCCATCCAAAAAGGAGTCCGACAAAGCCCGCATCTCTCTGGCCTCCATCAGGGAGGTCAGTGTCCAGAGAAAGAAATGTTTCAATTAGAGAGACTGTGGCCCTAACAAGCTGGGAAAACGGTGCCCCCTGACCCCACACATAGTTTACTTTCTGATTATGTTATTTGAACCTATAGACGATTCACACAATTGAAGCAAGATACGTCAGACCAAATACAGAAAGAAGGTCTGTCCTAAGGCATCTATTAGTTTATGACTCTGGGGAGGTGGGAAAAACTAAATTCCCCCAAACTACTGTATCTCTAAACAATTTATTTAACCAATTCACACACATTATGTTATATGTGATCTTCGTTTGATAACCAATGTAATAACTAATGTCATATGTTTTCACTTCCATTCACTGAGCTTCCCCTGAAGGTGTTAAGAGTCCTCTCTCTCTCTTTAAATACCTCTGGTCTAAATTTACCCTCCCTCACTTTATTAATGATCTCACCGAGTCTTTTAGACTAAAGGATTGGAAATATTTACAACCCTGAATCATAAGGAAGGCCACCGTTGATTTATTTGTTTTTTATCTTGTTTTTGCATCACTTGCTGTCTCACACTCTAGGTACGGACAGGTCGTAACACAGAAACTTTCCGCACCAGCGGAGTTTACGAGCAGATTTCTGAGGATTGTGCATTCTCCATCATCTATGGAGAGGTGTATGAAAGCTTGGACCTGGTGGCCAACTCCGCTGAAGTGGCTAACATTTGGGTGACGGGCCTGAGGTATGACACAGCATTTTTATACACCTGTAATGTAATATGTACTAGAAACACACAACACACATTTAATTAAGTGAAATAATCTTCTGATCCTCAGAGCTCCTAAACATTTATTCAGCAGTCATAAAGTACAATGAAATATAATGTCTGTCAACTGTCAATATTCCCACATTACCTTCACTGCTTTATAAAGTGTTCTAGGTCAAACTATTGTTGATGTTTTGGTTGTGGAAGGACTAGTTCACCCATAAATCTGAATTGATCTTGAGCCAAGTTCCACTTTTTTTCTGGACGACCCTGTGCTGAACTCATCAAATAAAGTGAATGAAAAGGCCACTTTTATCACAGAAGCATAATCTCAAAAACCACAACTCACGGTCTCACTCTTGTAACAGTCTTGGTACATGAAGATGAACACAAAATGACAAGGATTTAATTTGTGGTTGAACTAAGGTTTGCACATGTGGGGTAGGGACTAATCTAGCTAATTTAATTAGGACCTTGATGTTAGTCCAACATGATATCTCCTTGTATCTTAGGCTTTGGTTGTCCTCCTTTATTGATTATAATGTGGGGAACAGAGAGATCTCAGTGAGCTGATTTCATCTTTTGCTCCTTTGAGATTTGCTTTTAGTGGAGGGCTATTCTACTGCTACATAAATTGTATTATATGTGAATGTCAGCTGAAAGCAAAAAAACTAAATATTTGTGATGTATACGTATAGTAAGGAATTTGCATCTGCCTTATCCATTCTTCCCCCAGGTATCTGATGCAGTATGGGAAACATGCCCTGGACATGCTCTCCAGCAGTCAGGACAGCCTTCGTCTGGGCTGGCTGGAGCAGTTGTTCTCCTCTGCTGCTGATTCGTATGGACAGGAAGACATTGAGGAAGAGATCCGCTTGCAGTTGGCCGTTAAGCTGATACAGAGCGTGAACCCTGGGGTCGGCTGCCGCAAAGTGGAGCACAGGTTCAAAGAGCTTCAAAGAGTCAGGGAGAGGATGTGTGGGCTCACTCTCGATAATGAATCTGGAGTTGAAGAACATGTTGAAAACAAAAGACTGATCGGAAGAAATGAGCGAGTCACCAGGCAGGAGTTCATCGAGGTCTTCCATGACTTTTGCACACGTCCGGAGATCTACTTTCTGTTGGTGCAGTTCTCGAGCAACAAGGAGTTCCTGGACACCAAAGACCTGATGAGGTTCCTCGAGGCTGAGCAAGGCATGACTCAAGTGGGTAACATGAACCAACCATGTACACAAATAGCAGGAAACAAGTCAGACATATACTCAGCCTTTATTACATTATTACAGCTCTTTCCAGTTTTGTCCTTCATCTTTTAATTCCCTTCTCTTACTGTGACCTCAAGGTGAGTGAGGAGACCAGCTTGAAGCTCATCCAGTCCCACGAGCGATCCGAGGAGGGCCGGCAGGAGGGATACCTGTCACTGGACGGCTTCACCAGCTACCTCACCTCGGCAGAGTGCCACCTCTTCGACAGGGAGCATGACACCGTGTGCCAGGACATGTCCCAGCCTTTGTCTCACTACTACATCAGCTCCTCCCACAACACCTACCTCATCGAGGACCAGTTTCGAGGTCTGTCCGACATCTCTGGCTACATCCGTGCACTGAAGATGGGTTGCCGATGTGTGGAAGTGGACGTTTGGGACGGCCCCGATGGGGATCCGGTGGTGTGTACGGGACACACTCTCTCACCACCACTGGCCCTGCGTTGTGTGTTAGAAGCAATTGGAAAATTTGCGTTTGTGGCCTCGCAGTACCCATTAATAATATGTCTGGAGAACCACTGTTCACTTAAACAGCAGAAAGTGATGTGGCAACATCTTATGAGGATACTAGGAGAGAAGTTATACACAGATCCGCCATACGAAGGGGAGTCATACTTACCATCGCCATATGCTCTAAGGCAACGAATTCTACTAAAGGGTAAAAGGTTGGGGCCAGATCCTGATGGCGAGGACGGCGAGGTAAGTGAGGAGGATGAAGGGGCAGAGATGTGTCAAAGGATGAAAGCAGTTAGCAGTGGAGTGGCAGCGCCTGGAGGAAATGAGAAGGACATGGTGCAGAAAAGTGTCTCTTTCACAGCGGTCACTCAGTCACCCAAACGATTCCAACTCTTGAAGGAGCTCTCTGCCCTAGTAACTCTTTGCCGCTCGGTCCGCTTCGTTGACTTCCCCACATCATCCAAAAGCCAAAACCCTTTGGAACTGTGTTCCTTTCATGAGTCACTGGCCGTGCGTCTCGCTGGCGAGAGCCCTGGAGAATTTGTCAACCACAACAAGCATTTTCTGTCACGGGTGTACCCCAACCCCATGCGTATTGACTCGAGCAATATGAACCCTCAGGACCTGTGGAAGTGCGGTTGCCAGATTGTGTCTATGAATTTTCAGACAGCAGGACTGATGATGGACCTGAACACAGCCTGGTTCCGGCAGAATGGGAACTGTGGTTACGTTCTGAGGCCAGCTATCATGCGACAGGAGGTGTCTTATTTCAGCGCAGACACCAGAGACACGGTGCCTGGTGTGTCTCCACAGCTCCTCCATGTGAAGGTATGCTGGGATAACCACAAGAGTTCTAATGAACTGGAACAATCCTTCGAAACTCATGATTATGTTTCTTCCTCCCAGGTGATAAGTGGCCAGAACTTGCCCAAGCCGCGTGGTTCAGGGGCCAAAGGAGACGTGGTGGACCCCTACGTGTACGTTGAGATCCACGGTATCCCAGCTGACTGCACAGAGCGCCGCACCAGGACGGTGACACAGAATGGGGACAATCCTGTCTTTGATGAGAGCTTCGAGTTCCAGATCAACCTGCCGGAGCTCGCCATGGTTCGCTTTGTGGTGCTGGATGACGATTTCATAGGGGATGAGTTCATAGGTTTGTAAGAGTGAATCAGACCGGACATGTTTTCATTTTTATTTATTTTTTCAAATGAAATGTGATTTCCCTTCTATCACAGGCCAGTACACCATTCCTCTGGAGTGTCTTCAACCGGGCTACCGACATATACCACTCCAGTCTCTGACAGGGGAGGAACTTCCCCACGCCAAGCTATTTGTCCATGTGGCCCTCACCAATCGGAGGGGAGGGGGAAAGCCTCACAAAAGGGGACTGTCTGTGCGGAAGGCCCGCAAGGGAAGGGACTACACAGCTCTGAGGGACTTGGGGGTCCGGGCTGTAGATGAGGTTTTCAAGATGGCTGCTCCTCCGCTGAGAGAAGCAACGGACCTGAGGGAAAATATGCAGGTGAGTAAGAGTGAAAAAATGACTTACTACAAATTAATCAACAATAAGTTTGATAAATATTTGTATTCAAGTCATTTATCCGAACAAATATTTGCTTCTTTAAATATGGGTTTTGGGCTCTTTGTCAGACAACACAAACATTATGAATATGATGCACTGGACTGATGTTTTTAACACATGTCTTACATATTATAGATCCAAATAATCAGCATTTCTCATGCTCATTGGAAGTGACTGGCGAGTGAAAAGGGATATCTCATTTCTCTTGCTCATTATCGATGTATTGAAATTTAACAGTGATTATTGTATATACAACTGACAAGAAGAAAAGGCAAGACTACACCTGGTGTCAAATTTGAGTCAATACTTGAAAAACAGCTGATCCAACCAAAAAGCCTGGCAGCAATTTTGTCTGTGTGTGTCACCCTGGGGCAATAAAAAGAGTAATTATATGTTCAGTCAGTGTGGTGAGACTGTTGGCATCCGCATCCGCATCAATGCATCTATGGATTTCAACCTGAACTACTACAACGGCACAGCTGCAGGAGAGGAAAAGACGAAAAGCTCTTTTGCAGAAGTGACTTTTGATTTTGTATGTGTGTGTGTGTGTGTGTGTGTGTGTTTGTGTGTGTGAGAGAGAGAGAGAGAGAGAGAGAGAGAGAGAGAGAGAGAGAGAGAGAAAGCAAATCAAGTGGGAGACAGAGTGGGAATGAGATTTTACAGATTTTCTGTTTTTCCATCAGGGTCAGGAAATAAGAAAGAGGAAGATTGGGAAACGTTGTGTGTGTTTAACTTTGCAGGTTATTTGATCTTTTGGTCCTCTTTTTTTCCCCACCAGAACTCAGTAGCAGTGTTCAGGGAGCTGTGTGGCGTATCAGCGGTGGCTAACCTCATGCAGTGCGTCCTAGCTCTGGGCTCCAGGGTGTCAGGGCCAGACGGGGCGCCTTTACTACTGTTCAACCTCCTTGACCACTACCCCACACTGGAGCCCCAGGGGCCCCTACCGGATGTCCTTCGTCGGGTTGTCTCCACCTATGAAATGGTGAGAAGACAGTTTCATACTTATAGTTGTTCACCAAATGGAGTTTTTCATCTATTAAATACATCAAAAGGAAAGAAAGCGCAAACAAAAGCAACAAAGATCAGCGAACCACATCCCGTCTCCTGTGTACTTGACCTAACAATGAACCCCTCCTCCCAGACAAAAGCTTCCTTTTCAACCAATATATTCTGGAACACAAAGTGGGCTCTCATTGTTATGTAGCAGACAACGTTCCCGTTTGTCCTGGGAGTAACAAGGCCCGGTAAACACATCGGCGACATCCTCCCCTTGGCCTGAATGCACTGTGTGTTTCAACCCAAATAAACTTTCATTGACCCAGGAGAAAGTTATTCAACAGACTTCATTTATTTAATGATGTCTAAAAATAAATCCAGCCTTCCAAGAGAGAAAGAGGGACAGCAGAAAAATAGGGGTCAGAGGGGTCAATTGGTCTGTTAGTCAGCTCATCAAATAGTCAATAAGGCGGGATGAATCCGATTGTTTGGTGGGTTTAGGTTGCTCAGCTGCAAGAATAGAATGACTGCCTTTCTTTCTGTCCTCACTTTAACATATTTCCCTTTGGTCTCTATCTCAGTCTTTCATCCCTTCTTTCACTCATTCATCTCTTAGTTCCTACCTCTTTTTCCCTCTGGGTCTTGTTAGATTGTGACAGGCCACCTACCTGTATATGTGGTCCAGCACTCTAGCCTGTACTGCCATTTGTCTGACTGCTGCAATACTTTTTTTATTGATATTTACTCAAAGTGCACTTGTTTGTGTTTAATATTAGATATTCCCCAGGAGTCTCTTGGGTAGGTTGATAGACAGTTAGTATGAATTGCCAATATAGAGAAACTGTCAAGTGAGAGAGAGAGAGAGAGAGAGAGAGCGAGTGTGTGTGTGTGTGTGTGTGTGTGTGTGTGTGTGTGTGTGTGTGTGTGTGTGTGTGTGTGTGTGTGTGTGTGTGTGTGTGTGTGTGAGTGAGAGAGAGATAGGGTTTGTAGCCAGAAACAGGCTGTAGTAGAGACAAATAGATCTGTCTCTAGACTTATTAAGTTATGATTAAGGCGCCGGTGTATAAACCATGACACTTTAATTTAACTAGGGTTGTTTGTCACTGCTATGCAACTAGACCTGTGACTGTATGTGTGTATTTGTGTGTTAGTAAAAATGTGTGTTTGTGTGTGTCTCTGTGTGTGGTTAGCCACTTTACATTTCCAGCCAAGCGGATCAGAGTTGAAAAAGCTTGCTGAATACATTAGCATAGATTTGAATGTTGTTCACCTAAATGGATTGCACACCTCAATCATGATGCTGGAGGGAGAGGCAAACAACAGAGGCAGGAAATAAGGATGACTGTGTGAGTCTTGTTGAATTGGATCTGGTCAAATTTATGTACTGTAGTTAATCCCTTATTTGTCGAAAGGTGTGTGGGTGTGTGTGGGTGTGTGTGGGTGTGTGTGTGTGTGTGTGTGTGTGTGTGTGTCAATTAGTGGTAAAACCAGCCAACAGTACGAACTCCAATTGGCTAATTGAGTCATTTTAACAATCACCAATTTTGAAACAACATTGTGTTATTTAATTGTGAATCTTCACCTCTCTAATGCAATTTATACCAATTTATTGTGTAGTGTATTGTGTCCTTTTACAGCAGACAATCAAACAGGCTGTACATGTGTGCATGCCTTTTACACACAGAGAACTAGATGATTAGCAAAGGGTTTATGGTGCACTACATGCTAATAGATGTTTCCCCGTCTGCAGATGGTTCAAGCGAGCAGAGCAGTGATGGAGCTCTCCGATGGAATCTACGACAAGATCCTACAGATACAGTCAACGGGTGTGTAGCCGTGTGTGCGTGTGTGTCACTGTGTGTATGAGATGCTGCTATATATATATATATATATATATATGTTATGGTGTGTAGAAAACCATGTCCATGTTCCCAGTCCACCCATGGCAACTCCCACATAGCCTCTTCAACAGTGCTGTTGTCCACCCTGCAGCTGCTGCTTTTGTCTTTAACTCAACTCCCCTCATTTCATTTCCTCTACTCCTTTGCTTTTGCCTCTCTTCTATTACCCTCTTTCCTTTCGTCTAATTTACTGTCTTGGTCTTTCCTTCCTGCTCCCCTCATTCTCTCTCTTCTCTTTTGCCTTGTATCATCTTTTCTGTCACTGTCCTTTGTTTTTGCTTTTACACTTTCCTCTCCTGGGTTCTCCTTAAGTCTCTCTTTTCATGTTCTCCCTTTCCCTCTCCTCTTCTTGTATTTTCTTTCCTATAATTCCTCTCTCCCCTATCCCATTTACTTTCCTTTTTTATTATGCTCTTTCCTCTAATCTCCTGGTATCTCGGTTTTATTTAATTCCTTCCTTTCCTCTGCTCTTCTTGTATCCCATTTACTTTCTGTCCCTTGTATTTTCTGTCCTCTGATGCTCTTTACTTTCCTGTCCTCTCCCACCATATGTTTCCAATCACATCTTCTGCAGGCATCTGCCAAAGTGAGCATGTGTCACGCGAGGTTACATGTAAATAAGTCTTCATACTGGTCCGGTTTATCTGTATGTTTTGGATCTAGGGGGTTTACATTTGTGCAGCTCCCGTCATCGATCTTCCTTCCGTCTGTTAAGCGAAGGGCTCCATAGCTGACCTGTGATGTTTGGCAGAGGTTTGTTTACTTCAGCAGGACCGTCTTGATTATCTGACATTAGTCAGCCAGACGGTCGTCAGAGTGGCAACAAACAACCCACAAACACCAATACTCACTCGTACCCACACCCCCTTCCCCACCTCAATTCAGTCCTCAGCTGTCACTCAGGAGACACTGTGATTGAAATTTGGAAGTGTTAATCAGGGGCTTGGAGAAGCAAAACATTTACAAATTCACATAACTTATATAGTTCTGTGGATTTTTATAAAACTTCAGTTTCAGTCTCAATATACATAGAGATTTGCACAACAAATATCCAATGCAATGTATCACAGCATTTATAGCTAATGCTAGTTTATAATGTCAATCCCTAGAAGGGCCCATAAAATAACAAACATAAAACATGTTCACAGAATACAAAGTTAAACTATGTGGGACATTTTGTTGACCTTATAGGACCAGCGTGGCTTGAAATGCTTTTCAACCCTGCCCTGAATAGAAAAGTGGAGATGAAGGAGAAATTAAGGTAAACCTGAGGGTGAATTGATATTTTGAGAGGAAGATAATGGTTCAGTTTTGGCCATTGTAGAGGAAGAGTGTTTAACATAGATTAATGCTGTTTACAATTTTGCACTCTTCCCCACTTTGCTCCCAGACAGCTCATTACATCCTCAACTGAAGTTAATTTTAGTTTTTCTGGAGTCACAGTGTCTCTTTTTAAGATGAACTTACTGGCACTAGCCTATCTGATCAAATGTGAAATTAAAGTATCTGAGGTCTGATCTTATGAACAAAGCACTTCCTGTGTGTACGGAGTAAAGATGGCAATCAGGTGATCCCAAGGCGGAGGTCCTCAGCTCAGTGTTTGAAGAGGGGGTTGGCAATGAGAAGGCATAACCAGGTCACTCAGAGGGAGCCGTGGGACGGCTGGTGGCAGAGATGGATATCTGCACCATTACATCAGAGCAGAGAGAGTTAAACAGAGCTGGAGAAGAAAGCCGTGGGAAGATGGATAGCTAGAGGCAACGCTGGGAGGAAGACAAGAACACCAAGGGAGAAGAGGAAGTATCAGAATGTGTCTCAAAGGGCCGGTAAAAAAACACTAATTTTATCTCTTAGTTTTTGTGGTGTTTATAGTCATGCAAATAGTTTGGGTTTTATTTTTTTCCAGGCTTTGAGATATCTGTCTCTTTATCACTGAAAACTTTACAAAAAGTAACTTCACGCTGAAATATTTTGCGGTCGTCCCGAGTCTCGACATTAAATCACACCCATTATTGATGCGTCAGCATACCGTTACACATCCAGGGTGGAACCACATCACTGCACCAGAGTGAGAACTTAAATCACTGGCGGTCAGATAGAAATAACACGATTTTTAGGGTGTGTGAAGTTGCTTTTTATATACTTTTTTATATTATGTCTCTCCAGAAACAATGTCCTTATTATTCTGGGTAATTAACGTAGCACACTGTGGGGCTAAGTCTCTGCTACTTAGTGGTTCCAATGAAAACAATAGACAGGGAGGTCAATGGTTTATCCGGTGTCTCCTGAAAAGACATGTTTCAATGTAGTGATCACTACTAATAAAATATAATTCACCTTACTTCAGTAAAGTGTTTCTGTAAAGCAAATCAAGTATTAGCAATACCACTAAAGGCATTTGAAAGCACATAATCAATACTAGAGTTAAGAAAATGATTTTAAAAAATGAGATCAGTTGATATTCGGTTGTAAAATAGATACATGAACAACAAACATTTGGAGAAGTTTCCCTTAAAATTGTCTGTTAAAGAATTGTAACGTAGTTGCTGAACGCCTCATTTTGTAGTAGAAGTTGTGAGTATGAGCTGTTGGACAAACTATGTAATGGTTATATAATTTTGATAATGGATTAACATGCACCATTAGCTTAAGGACTCACTGAATGGTCTGATGAGTATGAACAAATTATTATTATCCACCATCACCAAATAAGGGGATATCTTTTGGAAGAATGCTTTTTTCTGTAATTTAGGTGAAATGAAGCTTTAATAACCTCAGTTGAGCAGCTGATTTTCCTCCACGGCCCTGACCTGTATAGTGGTGAGACTCACATCTGGATTTATATATATATATATATATATATATGAAGTGAATGTGATGCTCTTCCTGCTATGTCCTTTTGGCCTCTGGGTGAGGACCATATTTCTGTGTGTGTTTGTCTGTATGCTTACTGTCCAAGTATTGGCTTTTTAATAATGTTCCCTCCATTGGCTTCACTTGGTTTCACAGGGAAATAGACTCACGTAAACACACACACACATTACATCGACACGTAGGCTTTGAGTTGCCTAGCAACGACGCGGTAAAGGTTATTATTCTAGCAACGTCTGTAGGTGTGTGTGAACGTCGAGCAGTGACAAACGTATGTGTGTGCAAGTGTGTGTCAGTTTTTGCAGACGTTTAGTGACAAAGAGGGATTTTGTGTGAGGAATTGTTAAATTCACATCCAATCTGTTTACTCTTTTCTCAGTGTGTGTGTGTGTGTGTGTGTGTGTGTGTGTGTGTGTGTGTGGTCCCCAGCTTGGCACATTTAAGGTCTGGGCTCTCGTTGATGGCTCGCAGTGGTGTGTGCCCTGTGTTAAGCCACTTCCGGGTTTCCATGGTAACAGTGGGACAGTGGCCCGGGGCAGTCAGAGGAAGCCAGACACACACACACATCTCATTGCACAAACTCCAACTAGCAGGCGGACCGACTTCTATGGCGCGCGCTCTCTCTCTCTCTCTCTCTCTCTCTCTCTCTCTCTCTCTCTGTAGCTCAGATTTTCCATCCACTTTCCATCATTCCTTTGGATCCGTCATTGCTCGTTCTGTTTCTTGTCTCACTTTGTGAAATCTGATGCTCAACGCTTGAGTTTCAATGAGTAGAAATGGATTAGTGTACAACAATTAATTGAGGGTGGCAAGCAAGACTGAAGATCAGGCTTGATTGATGTGAAGCCTCTTCATTAGGCCTAGGCCCAGATGAAGACTGGAGACTCCCCAGAGTCTAGATGCTGGTGTTGGTGGAGAAAAGCCTGCACGTGGAGGATGGAAACTCAAAGGCCGGTTGGTTTGAGGAATGCAGGCGAAAAGATGATAAGATGATGTCAGAATTTGTGATCAAGAGAAATAAAGGCAATAGGTGAGCAAACATCTTCCTCACTGAAGAGAGCATATACTCCCTGTGTGTCCTATAGTGTGTGTGAGAGCAACCTACTGAATCTCCTATACTCCTATACGCCCCGCCCCCCCTCCTCTCTACCTCCTTCTGTTTCATGGATTGGAGTTGCATTCATACATTGTCATATTCATGTAATGTGTTTATGTAACTTTGTAATCCTGTTCATTCTGTACACATGACATCTATTGCTTATGTCCATCCGGGGAGAGGGATCCTCCTCTGTTGCTCTCCTGAAGGTTTCTTCACATTTTTCCCTGTCAAAGGTTATTTTTGGGGAGTTTTCCCTGATCCGATGTGAGGTCCTGGGACAGGGATGTCGTATGTGTACAGATTGTAAAGCCCTCTGAGGCAAATTTGTAATTTGTGATATTGGGCTATACAAAATAAACTGAATTGAATGAATAGCCAGAGAGCCAAGCCATTCCACTAAATACTGGATTTTTGACATGCAGCATTGATGCGTTTTGACATTCAGAATGTTATTCAGCGGTCACGATGAATGTCGAATATTGACACGTCTATAATAATGTTTACTGTTTGCACACATGGCAAGAGACCGGCAAATATAAATGTTGCTCAACTTCAATTATTCGTCAAAGCATACAAACCATCCTCAGGCTGTTTTCGGCCAAGTTGACTATGCTATTTAATTTAGCAATAACTCGATGGACAAAAGGAAATAAATTGTAGTAACAACAATATTAGTAGGAGTTAAAAAGTATGTGTTGGGAGCATCATGACTTTCACCAAGGAGACCGTGGTTTAAGTTTAAGTTGACTTTTTATTTTGTTTTTTTAATCATTATTTTCAGGCACAGTTAGGTTTAGGCAACACAATTCCTTGTTTAGCTTTAGGAACAATATACATAACATTAGCCGACAGTTGGCTACATATATAGATACAGTTTCTAATGTGTAAATGGACACCTGAGTGCTTTGCTATACACACCCGGATGTAAACAGGTGCAAATAGTATTGTTGTTGTTCTTCTTGCACCTGGATAGTAATCTTATCTACCATTCAAATATAAAGTATTGCCTTTTATCCAAAAAGGCAATACTTTATCACAAAAAAAAAAACGTGTATATATATATCTTTTGGATGATGCTTATTGTGTACAATTACATATACACAGGAATAATAAGTTGACCATGCTATATTTTTTTTCAGGTTGATCTCTAAATTATTTTTAAATGAAGTTTCCTAAAAAGCATCGCTCTGTAACCTGCTGTGGTTGTGTGTATTTTCGGCTCTAGCCATGGAGTTTCATGAGAAGCTGCAGAGTCTGGCGGCGAAGGAGGGGCTGAGGGGTCGCAAGGTCAGTCGGGCGCTGGAGAGTTTCAGCTGGAACATCACCATCCTTAAGGTCAGTAACACGCGCTCATGCAAAACAACACAAACAGCCTTCGGGGTCGACCACGAGAACATGTTTTTGGCCTCTAGCTAGTTGCTCATCTTTTTGCTCTCTTTTAACCTCCCCTTATGCCCCCTGTCCCCATCTATCATTGCTTCACTGCACTCCCTCCTGATGTCCCCTGTTTTTTTTCTCTCAGGGTCAGGCTGACCTGATGCAGCACGCCAAAGCTGAAGTCCAGGAGAACATGAAGCAGGTCCACGATGCTGCTTTGACTGGGAACCTTACCAAGGAGAGTGTAGGATTGAGAAGAGTCCGCTCCCAAACCCGATGAAGCCAGGAGGACTAGCGAGTGCAAGAGGACCCTCGACACAGCAAGCAAATGAAAGAGGACACGACCACATTGCCCTCGTAACGAACCCTTTTCATGTAATTAAAATGTTCTAGTGTCAGACTTTTAAAATGCTGTGGGAGAGCTATAGCTAGTACTGTGTTTTTGAAAGGGACGAACAAGAAGAGTTGATGAATGCCTGAAAGTCCTCAAAACGTCTTCAAAATGCAGCCACGCCGCCCCTCCCCCACCTGTCGTAGATAACACTCGAGAGCCGCAAGATGAGAGATAAATAATGCTGGGAAGATGAATGTAGTTAGACATTAAGCCAAGGCTAAGTTATTTGTGCTGCATTAAATTGTAAATATACCAATCTCCGCTTATGTGCAATGTGTCTTGAAGAGGGTGGAAAATATGTCGTCGCTCAGTAAAAAAAGTGATACAAATCTTTTGTAAAACTGCCACCGTCACATGTTAGCAGCGTGTGCTTCTCAAAGCCACCATCCAGCAAATGTCATTTTCTTCTCAATTATATAAGTAGGAGATGAGCAGGAGTCTGAATGTGTTCAGTATTTTAACAGTACGTTGTTTGGACCAGTGCAGCCCCTTTATATCTCTCTCCATCTTAATGCCATTAAGCATTTCTAGGTCCTGGATTGCTGCTCTTCATCCAATCACGTTGAGGTCCTTTCTCTTGCCACAAAGCACTTAACCCTCTAAATATTATCACATATAATTCTATATTTTTCTATTTTCCTTCAGCTCTTGTGCTAATTGAACCAGTTACCCGCCATAATGATCAACTCCAGATCTATAAATGTCTGCCATAGGGAATAAATACTGTTATGTGCAAAGTGCTTACTATGTGTGCAAAACACTGTACAGTATTTTACTATGTAGTTTCAATCCTTTTGCTGTAAAGAATATTTTACATAAGTTATTGATCCTGAATGAAATCATTCCAGGCATCGGTGCAGTAGATGAGGCTCGACCTGTTCAGCTCCATAAAAGGTTGCAGTTCACCATTACCTTCCTTTAATGTCGGGATGGAAATAAACTAGTTTTTAAATGACTCGTGCTTGTGTGTCTTTTATTGTTTTTACTTGTGCATTCAGTCATGCTAACACATGAAGCAAGTTCTGCTTAGTGTAGAGGTGACAGCTGAGGACTGGGAATATGACCTATAAACGCACTAGGACCATGCGGAAACCACGCTCAGGCTCCCAGTTCCCTCCCACATCCTCTCGTGTCGTCATCGGTGTCGTTCAGGCATCCAGAAACTCAGCTGAAACGGATGTCAGCGTGTCGAAACCCAAACTAAAGGACAAGGAGTGACACAATCTATATTAAGTTAGCTAACTTAGCTTTATGAATATACTATACAGTATAATATATTATGTCAAAAATTCCTCGTATAGTATAATAAAAAAACATGAAAAAAGTAATGTGGCATAAAGTAAAATTGTATTACATATTAAAAATAATTTAACTTTTACTTATTATCCTACACTTTATAATTTATGCCATTTTTTAAAATGTTTTTCTTATAGCAGACTATAATATTGTCCTGATATCTGCTTTGCAACATAATATAAATATATATTATGACGCAGACTATATTTTTATGACATACCATATTGTTGTTTAACATTTTTATGCTATACGATATGCTTTTTAAAATAATTGCTATAATATATTTTTCATAACATACTAAACTTTGACTTTTTATGGCATACAAGTCCTTTATGGCCTACTATACTGATGTTGTAATATCTTTTATGGCATACTATACTTTGACATTTTTTAAAATGTCAATACTATACTTACTAAAAACAATAATCAAAGTAATATTACACTATTTTGACCTTACTGGCATTTCCTTACTTTGAGTTTGTCAAGCATCCGCTGATCTCACCTTGGATGCGGCTGCAATTTCCAGCTGTGTAGAGACGGGAGTGGTTTTCAGGTTCACCTCATCTCACCTTGAAGCTCTCGTCTCCACCCAGTCTGTTGCTCCTCCCACAGCCCCTTGCGTCTTTTCCCTGACAACCAACAAAGACAAATGAGCTTCTTAAATGAACAGCTTCAGGAGTTCTGAAGTTCTGGACATTAGAGTCAATGATATTCTGAGGAAGTGTAAATCACACTGAATGATGCCTGAATGCCCATGTTTTTACAAACCATATCCTTTAATTTATAATGTTTTGTACGCATTCAATATTCAACATGAATGAATGAGAAAATATTTCCCCAGAGCTTCAGCATACACTTTTCAGTTATGTATAATATTACAATTCTTCCCATACGTCATCCGTTGAGGCTGCATATCTTTTAAGTACGAGATGCATAAAATTAGCCGTCTTAACATGCAACACTCCTGACAGTAAAAGTAAAAAAATAAAACAATTCAGGAAACACTAAATTACCCATTTCTGTGACATTGGGATCCAGCATGACTACAATTCTAATTGTGGTCAGACTCTGTGGCCAATTGTATCAAGAAAAGGAAAAATAACAAACAGTTGACTGAATAGGCGTTTATGAATTGCCTCAAGCAGCAACACACACCACTTGTTTCCAACTATATTCCTGCCTGTTACATTGGAGTTTATAAATACTCAGTCACTAGGTCGTCCCTTGAGTGGTAGAAGAGAATTGCAGTAGAGTTGATTGGTTTTGTTATGATCTGATCAGTTTTTGTCTTTAGTTTTAGTCTTTGGCATAAGCGTAATATTTTTCTCAAACCTCAACACCTTCAATTTGCTTTGACAGTAGTATTGAAATAAAGTAATGTACCGGTACTGTGTAGCACTGCTATTCACACATAAAATGTACACTATCCTCAAAGCAAGCAAAGCATTCCCAAACAGGTGCAATAACTTCAGTTTGTATAAGAGCAAAGTAGTTTTATTGGTCTTGAGTTAATTACGCTGAATGGGCAGCTGTGGGACATTCTTTGCGTGCGCCGCTTTACATGGTTTCCACAGGACACGAGAACAAGTCCGTTATAATGTGAGAAAAGCAAACTGTCGATTACCACATTAAAATGTCCACATTGGAATCATTTATAAAAATTAAAAAAAAAAAATACCGTATGATTTAATCATTTTCATCAAGGAATTTAAACTAAGGGTTAAAAGTATTCTCTTAAAAGTAAGCGAACAAAAAGAATATGATCACAGTTAGGTTTTGTTTGGTTGAGAGACGAATAATGGTCAGAGGCACTGGTTCAGGAGGGGGACGGACACTGCCCTCGATAAGGAGGACGTCATCCTTTTCTTTGAGTATCAGAAGAGAGCTTCCTCTGTAAGGACATAGACATATACAGACACAGACACAGGTATGGCCAGATCTCCACATTCAGAAGAATCAGAGTATCACACTCCTAATCATTACAGTAATCTCGGGAGGAGAGAGTCCTCCCCTGGATAGAAATTGCAGTTGAGGTCCAACAGAGTAATCATGTCGTGACAGGGTAAGCAGTGCAATGGCACCCTCTCTGGTGGAGTAGGGTGCTACAATTAAATATCATGTGTGACAGGACCCAACATATTGAGGAAACGGGCATCATGTAAATGACATAGCATACAGCATCAGCTTAGACAAGGCTGAAGTGGCACAGATGACAGATAAAGAGACAGAGTACAAGGTATTTACGACTGGAAGTGTCACAGTTCAAATGTGCATTTTTTTTTTTTTGCTGACAGCAGCTCCGGCAGTGCTCCATCAAAAGCTGCAGATTCTACCCTCTAATCCCATGTCAGTTTTTCTTAATTTTTATTTTTTTAAATCACATCCTATGAATGGGATATGACAGGTATAAAGAAGAGCAGAGGGAGGAGTGGTTGGCTCGTTCACAGGTCGTTTGGGTTAACAATGGTGAAGTCAGAGTCCTTGCTGTGGGTGGAGCCCTCGTCTGGGCTGGAAGAGCCCGAGGTGGTGCCGGCCATCAGGGGGTCATGGAAGGTCCCGGCCGCACCCTCAGGCTCCATTCGCACCAAGCCGCGGCCTCGCCTGATCGGAGGGGTGCGCTCGGTTGCAGCCTGTCCTTCCCTATCGGCAGCAGCCAGGTCTCCGTCCTGGCACACAAGGATGTAGTCGTCCCAGTTCTTACCCTCGGAGCCAAGGCAGGATACCACCTGTACATGAGAGATGGTAAGGGTCGCCTGTGTCTTTTTCTTGTTCGTGGAATATTCTGACCCCTCACTTGAAATGATTGCTGGTGTTAGTGGCCAACAATGCTGTTTGGACACAGTGTTGTTGCCTAAACCTGACCAAACTGTGACTGAAAATAACAAGTCAGTCAAGTCTAAAAATAGGTTTCCCACATGACACAAAACACCAGACTGCTGTTTGACCTTCCCATCCACCACAACCTCCTCCCTGGATGTACTTTGTCGCTCTTTATACGACTAGGCAGGAGATAAGGGGGCCAGGTGTAAACAGCCCAATAGCTGCTGTGTGACTGTTCTCACCCGGGTGCAAATATACACTCTGTTAAATTATTTACACTACTTAATCTAGTGCCAAGGCTGTATAACCACTGTCTGCTGTGTCTTTGGCCCAAAAGCTCAATGGAGTCAAATGCAGTAATTTAATTGCTGTATGAAGCAGAATAACTGAGTGATTCATTCCTAATAGACAGCTTTAGCAGCCTAATCCTGCAAAGAATACAATTCTGGTACAAATATTTATTTGTTGGCATGAAAATGATTCGATTTAAAAGATATTGAACACTCGATCAAAAGGTCAAATAATTAGACCAAACAACTGAAAACCAATCCTGTCTGAACGGAGTGTTGTAGACGAAAGATGCCGACAGTGCAGAATTCTAATACGAGCAGGCTAAAAGATGAATTATCGTAAATTAACCGGTTGCTCAGGTGGGGCCGACGCCTGCTCTTCCTCTTCATCAGTGCTCACTATCCTCGCGTCCAGATCAGAGTCCTGGCTCTGTCTGCCGTTTCCTTGTTGGTGGTGGTCAACGCAGGGGTTGTTGGCCCTCGGAGCAGTTTCAGCGGTGGCTGTGGTGGTGTAGTGATCATCAGCGATGGAGATCACCTCGTTCTCCTCGGCCTCCAGCTGGCTTTGGTTGAAGCGCAGCGCTCCCTTAAGGATGTCTTTGACCTGACAGGATCCGGGATAACACGTCATTGTGATAGAAACAGCCATACTATCTTAATATATGCATCTTTTTCTCTGCTTAAGTACAAAAACAGACTCACCTGTTTAAGTCCAGCCAGTGACACCAGGACCTCATCCTCTTTCTCCAGGTGTTCTTGGAGAATCACTTCTTGGATATTACCTGTGGACATGTAATAAGCAGACACCCACTCAGCTATACAAACCGCAGCAAAATCCCCTAATTAGTTGGATGGATTACTGTAGCAAATGTGAAACATGCTTTGAAAATCTTGAGCTGCATCTCAAAAACTCAACATTTGAAACCTAGTGCACACAGTACCCCGTCTAAAATGTTATGTTTTATTATTATTGCTATGTACCTTTGTAAATGTATGTACAATAAAGTAAATCTAATCTAATTAAAATATATTTTGATGAACAAAACACAGGCACCAAATTCTCCACACAAACCTAAATGTTATATGTCAATATGTTTATTTAAATAAAATGCTGGATTTATTTATTACAGATGCTAACACACAATGCTTTTTTTGTATATTAATGAATGGTTTAGATGCTGAAAATGAACATGGGGCATTTGACCATTTGTTGCTGGTGCACATTTCTAGTTGCTGTACTCACAGATGTGAGTGTTCATCATCTTGGCACAGTATTTGCTCATGGCCTCCAAATCGTTGATCTGGCCCTGCAGGAATGATACCTGAGCTTCCAGGTCCTCCTCCTGTTGCAAAAGCAGAGGGTAACAAAGGCAAGCTTAGTAAGTAGAGGGTCAAGAAACCCATGTAGGAGTTAGGGTTGTAACTGGAAGAGAAGATTAAGTACTGAGACAAACAGAGGCTCAGCCATGCAGACAGTGAACATTTACGTGAACAGATGGCAGGCCAAACTGCTCACCGACTCTTTCTTGCCCATGGTCTTGCTGTGGGAGCGAGAGCGAGTGATGTTGAAGAACAAGTCCTTCTTGGTGGCGGAAAGGGGCGGAGATGAAGTGCCGACATCACTCCCTCTGGAGGGGGGCAGAGGCGGGGAGGCGGTGGACTGAGGCCGCCCACCAGAGAGGCTTTCTATGCTGGGGGAGGAGCTAACAGTCCTGGAGCTTTGGCCTGAGAAAGAGGGAGGACAGAAGACAAAATATTAACACAATACAATGTGCACAGCTTGCATTAAAGAAATCAGATATATCGCAAGTCGTCACGTATTTTTACAACAGTACAATATTGCTTGAGCAATAAGAATATGAAGCCTCGATTGAGCAATAATTGGAATAATTAAAAGAATTGTAAAAAAGCAAGAATAAGTGCATTTATTACTTATTTATTAAGCATCAATAACTAAAATATAATATGGAATAGGTCAATGAATTTAACTTTTTTTAAAACATTTTTTGTCTTCTGCTTTTACATTTACAGTATTAAAATGTGTCTTGGCTTTGACTTGTAAAATCAAAAAGCTAAGAAAAGTGCAAACTTTCAAACCCATGGCACACAATAACATTTACATAAACTGTCTTGGACACACGCACTAGAAGCTCTTGAGTGTTCAAAGCAGTGCTGACTGCAGATGCCACAACACAACCATAACGTTTATGTTATCAGTAAAACGTCCACTGATATGGCGAGCTGTGATCTCCCTCTGCTGGCCAAAGTGTACCATTACATGCACCGACACTAATGCCCATTTACTGCAACATGGACAAAACTATCTGCTGACAAAGAAGCACCAACAATGAATGACAAAATGTGTGTGCAGACATGCAACGACGATACAATAATGGACGAGGGGGAGGCGGCGGTGGCGGCAGGGGGGGTTATCACACAAGCTGTTACCTTGTGTGTCAGTGTGAGTCTGGGCTGGGAGAGAGTCCTGAGAGACTCCACCTGAAACTACATCTAACAAATAGGAGAGTCAAAGCTGATACTGCCACACCCACACTAACCAACATTTGCAGATAATCTGCACTGGTGGTATATCTGTACATGCAGCTAATCCACAAATGACATACCAGCAAACGAAAGTGCAAATGCGTGTGTCCTGGTGCTCACCTTTGCTGAGGTGGACAGGCATGCTCTCGGACTTGAGCAGGCGGTAGTGCTGAGTCTGGGCGTGGCTCTGGGGCTGCAGTGGGGCTTGGCCTGGCGAGGGCCCAGCCAGCGGGTGAGACAGGGCGGGCGCTGGTGCCGATGCGGGGGAAGTTGACGAGGAGGAAGACGAGGAGGAATGTACCTCGCTGTTGATTGGAGAGATGCCGCCAGACCCGCCCGATATCGCCGGAGAGATGAGCTTCCTGCCGAAGCTCAGCAGGCTGCTGGAGACCTTGTTGATGTTGAGCGGGGCTGTTTTTGTACTGGGACCAGAGCTGGAAAGACAGAAGCATTGTGAAGTGAATAAGGAAAAACAAAAACCTAAAGACAGAATGCTTTTAGACATTTATCCAGAAATGGTGGGTTCTTGTTGACCTATTCCAATAAATAAAAAGCTAACATTGACACAGCGAAAAAAGTTAGGTGAAACCTTCTTGCATTCAGAAGCTTGTTATCAGCACTCCGTCACAGAGCACTCTATTCTTGTATGTGCTAACAACATTTTAAGTTTTGTGCTGTGCGCAATAACTGACAAAAAGGTCCTCATAGTGTTTGCTGTGTTGGACGGCCAATCTCATGCAAATGTTAAGCTTTTACAGTATGATTTTCATACTGCAATAAAAAAAAATTTCTATTCATTAAAAAAAAAACTGAGCGACATGGGGGGGCGGAGTCTCATTTCCTGTTGTAGTTTCCTGACTAACAAACAAGCACAAGGCCGATCAGGCGGGTTAATGAGTGCAAACCAACGCTTCCTGAGAAGAGTTTGAGCTGTGTCACACACACACACACACACGTTTGTAACATATGAATGGTTGGTGAAGTGTTTTTAGAAGTTTTATGTATATTTTGGTACTTTTTTCCGAAAAGTGGTGAAATTACAAACTTTTCTTTTTTTACAGCCACTTGAAGTCTACAAGAGGATTAATGTTTCATAACCAAAGTATTTTCAGCTAAAAGTGGACGATTTAAAAGGTTACACTGAATTTCTTTCTTTGGGAGAAGAACAACCGTTTGTGTTTTACCGTGTCTTGTTCATCAGGTCAGCTCCCCTTGTTTTATAGTAATCCAGGTTCTGCTGGAACTGGTAGTTGACCGGTCTCGGATAGTTCTACAATAGGAACAGAATAAACATTTTTTTTCTTATTATTTCAGGAAAAAATAAATAAATGTCTAATGTGCGTGATGAAGAGAGGGAACAAGTCAAGCCCAACCTGTGTGAACGCATGACTACATAAACAAGCAAATATGAGTTCCTTGATTTGTCCAAGATGAGCAACAAGCATCTTTTCCGCTCCCCCTTTGCCCCCTTGTCATTAGGGATGATGCCCTCTCCCCCAGGTGTCGCATGATGTGGACGTGCTGTGACATTGTCTTTCACCTGGGGGGAACCGTCACGTTGGATCAGCAGGAGTGTGGTGAGTTGTGTTTTTTTTGGTAATACGGGTAGATGAAATCAAGCATTCTGATTGGTTGAGAGTGAGTCACGGGGTGTACTTTATTCAGCCATAAAGTCCTGTACGCCTGTTTACATTTATCTGAGCGTTCCATATCAGTGCGCACTCAAAATAACAGGTAGATTTTGCGCGGCCGTTAGTTTCATTTCAAGCTTCAGTTACCAAACATGTTTCAAGTGAACTTTGATAGTGGTTAGCCGAAGAGGAACTTCAGGTGGACGTCATGCTACCATAGTAAGAAAGACATTGAGACCTATGAAATGTTGCGCAACGAAAAAAAGCTCCCTTCAAAGCTACTGGCACCAAATCTAAATGAAAGACAGCGTTGGAGTGATAATAATAATACTACTACTACTAATAATAATATCCTTCTGGAGAAGGCACTTCAACACCGAGCCACCGGCAAAGAGAGCAAGAGCGGTCAGAAGCGATATCATCAGAGACGACGGGGACATGAGAAATGTTTTCAACGGATGCACAAGTAATGGAGATATCCAAATCAACATGAACAAACGTTAATGTTTAAATTAAATATTATTGTATCCCATTGTCATCTTTGTTATTTTAATGGAAACCTTTATAAAATGAGCAATGTGAATGAATGATATGGTGCAAGATCTAGCTAGGCTAACAAACGTGATGTTCCCAATGCTGTTCCATCTGTTGCATAGCAACAGCCCCGCAGGGACTATTTGCTCTAGGCTACTGACATGCGATACACACCGTTTGGTGGCTACAACTATTTTGTGCTGAAAGGCAGCTTACTATTCATAATGTCGCTGGCAACCGTATTATAAAAGCAATAAGGTCCTCGAGGCAGGACTGTATGGTACAATAATGTCCTGTTCAAGGGTTGCCTAACACCCACTCACGGGTCAGTGAATTTGGTGGAAGCAGGATGGTAGGGTGGTAGCTAAGGTTAAAGAGGCAGTAATGTTGGAGTTCACATATATACATATTAACAGATGGTTTTCATATAAAAAGGTAACGAGAATGTGATCCTTCTCTCTCTCTGTGTGTGTGTGTGTGTGAGCAACAATGAAGTGTGACAGGAGAAATATGCTTACAGCTGCAAGATATGGCAAAATATGTCCATTTTCTTTTACTCTGCTACATCCTGAATACAAATGTTTGCGCTTTAGCATTTCTTTCACATTAACAGAGGTAGCAGAAGTTCTTAAGGTGTCGAAACTAAATCTTGTTTTCACTCTGATCGTCTTGCGTCACAACTGTCTAACACGTAATAATAATAATATTACACATAATAGTTACATTATTGCAATAGGAAGCGGTTACTACAACTAGGAAACAGCATGTATTTCTTCATGTTTAGAGTCACCATGTTTTTTGGGACATTTAAAAATATACAGTACCTGCACAAAAAAAAAGAAAAAAAAAAGTAAAATAACTGTCATCTAGCTGAAATTACAAAGCCAATTTATGCACCTATAACTAAACTGTATTATACGGGAGGATGTTTTTAAATAAAGCCGCAAACTGGTACATGCAATTTGGGGCAAGAAATCCTTTTAGCTGACTTAATTCATTTCATTAATTAATCAATCAATCAAAATAAATATTATTCTGTCAAATGTCTCCTTTAGTCTTTTTTTTTTTTAGTCTGACCTTTAGTCTTTTATTGTCTCCAAATCCTGGTTGGTATTAAATAAACCCCAGCCCATATTGTATATTCTAGGAGAATTTATAGTGCTGTAAGATTGCTGCTAGAATGCACCGCTCCATTAATAGAAGTGCAGGCCTCCCTTTATGTGACGCAAGACGGAGGGAATTTATATCTTGAGGACTTAAGTGATCGGTCTGGTTCCCACTAGATATTTATACCAATGTATCTGGGGAGAATGTTTTTGAGGTAGCCGTGGTCACAATGTGATTCCTGCTTGCGAGGAAGAAGTATTAGTTATCTGTGAGGGTCTCAACCCGGAGCCTTGATTATTATTTAAATGTTGCTCGTTTCCAACAAGCTTTAGAAAGCTTCATTTATAGTAGTATATAAACACTAAACATGCATGTATGCATATGCATGTGTATGTGTATATGTAATATATATATATATATATAAATATATATACATATACATATACATACACACATATATATAGTTCGCCGGATTAAACGGTTCATTGCCTGCACCTGTGCTTTGTGTATTTATAGTAAGTGCCTTACTGAAGTGTGTGACACTGAAAACTTTGATGACTAAGCATTCCTTTGACAGCGCAAAAGGACTTTTTGGTCAACACTACACATGATGTTCAGAGAATTCAGCCCAGTGTTTTGTGTGGGTAAGTGTTCACTTCTGCAAATATGCAAAAACACTACCTCCTGTGATAAGAACTGAATAATCCTCACTTTCTCTTCCCCATTTTAACTTGTGATCAGTCAGGCACAAAGAAAGTGCTCAATATACCACAACGGGAATTTCAGGGAAATTAAAGACCAACACAGACGATCAGTAAACCACATAGCTGTTGATCAGGAAAACTAAAATCAGCATGGACAGTAACAACAGTACAACGGTGTTCTCACTACTTCTGTGAGTGATTTGCTTACTTTGGGATCTCGGAGGAATAGAGCCTTTTGCAGCAGGGAGTTGATGTCTCCTAACGGAGGGTAGTGCATTAGCAGGCCAAGGCAGGTCTGGAAGTTACTAGCAATGACTGAAAGAGACAACACATGCAGTATTAGTGATTCTGTAAACCTCAGAACTCATTCAAATATAGCATGTTATTGTGTTTGCACCGTGTCAAATTCATTCTGAAATTTGACAGTGACAGAAAAGACTTCCTTAAACTTGATTTAGATGGGAAAACTAATATTTAGCACAACGTTGCCATAAAACTTAGCAAGCACTCAGAGACTGAGTCCCCCATCTGCATCATACGTCATCCAGCACACAATCTAATGATCAAGCGTGGCTAACAATTCTAGCATTTGTTGCAGCATGTCTTAAAGACACTTCCAGTAAGCAGGGACAATACAGGATGTTCGCCAACATTAAAACCCCATCTCGTCTACTGTATTCTTTTTAAAGCAATATGACACCATCTGATTAAATGAGGTTGAGTAAATCACATTCTTCCAGTTAAGTGTTTCAAGAAACACTTAACTGGAACAAACATGCTACAAAGACAACACATGGCGTTATTGGATTCTTTCATAATAAATGGAGCGTACGAGCGTCTCGGATGTAGAGCAGCATAGCCACAAAGATGTAGTCGACCAGGTCCAGAGTGATGCTGTCAGCAAAGAGGGCATCCCACATCACCAGCAGGTCCTGGAGCGGGAACTCGCGGCCGAACAACAGACGTACCCACCGGCTGCAGGACAGACGGACAAACAGTAGGAAACAGGGTAACTGTATGTGTACAGCTGAGGGTGAAAGTATCAAACGCCTTGAGATACAGGTGTAAATACTGACATGCCATAAATTTGCGGGGCAATCTCCAGCCGGTTGAGGTGCATGTGTAGTTCAATGTCGTTCTTCTTCACCAGCAGGTCCTGGATGCGGTTGACTTTGGTCACTATGGCAACAGACGGCCCCGAGTCCTGGGGCCGAGCGAACGGGATGCTGGTCAGCATCTCGTCCTTACCCTGAAGCAGCAGATCATTGTGTAATTAGCATATCATTATATAATGATATGTGTCCATATGAGCAACATTAGCTGGATATGTTGAAAAGGAGAAAAAGTAACCAATACAGTAGTTTTGAAAAATAAATGTAAAAGGGCATAAAACCATCAGTTTGATGGTTTATTTCAATGCATATCTGAGCGGCTGCTGCTAAGATAAACCCAACATTTCCTATTGCTGCAAGTTCACATTAAAGCATCCAACTGGCAAAATATAGGACGTGACGCAGTCACATGAAATGCAGGCATTTGTAACCATGATCAGTCATCAGAAATGTGTTTACAAACCAGATAAGGGTCATATAAGCACTTTTCTATATTGACTCATTTTTTTATATTGCAGGGAGTAATGTAAAGTTAGATGAAGAGCTGCAGGCGACAGGCTGCTTGCTGCCAACCTATAGACAACAAACTCTTCACTGTGACTTACTGTTGTGTGGAAAACTACTTGCATCAAGTAATCAGATCACTGGTGCAATTATTATTGACCGCCTTCTGTATAAAAATAAGTTTGTTTGGCTGCACTGTAAACGGATACACAGGGCATTCCTCTGGTGTATTGCTGACAAAGTAGCTGGTCCAGTGTTAGCATTAAATCACACTTGGTGTTACCCTGGTAACTACTGGTGTCGTCAAATCAACCAGGACTGAAGTCTTGTGGATTATAATTTAAAAGATTAATAGCCTTTCGTCAGCATACCAAGTTTAATGTCATGTCTTCTGTGCAGTCATTATAGCACAATGACACAAACAGTTCTTCAGATCATACTGACCTTCCTCACTTCCCTCTCATAGCTGGAGAACCACGGCTCTGCTGTCTCCATCAGCTGAGAGAACAAGGCACTATAGACAGAGGTGTGTGTGTGTGTGTGTGAGATTGTGTGTGTGTGTGTGTGTGTGTGTGTGTGTGTGTGTGTGTGTGTGTGTGTGTGTGTGTACGGGAGACAGAGAGAAATAGATCAATGATGAGCAAACAAAGAGGGGATATATTGTAAGATGGAAACAGATATGCAAGTTAATTCCAGTTATTTGAAAAGTAATACAATTTCTGAACATAAAATTTCTATCGCTAGTAATTTGTCCCATATTAGGAGAGTACTCACTAGGCATCATGCTCAAGATACTCCGGGTTTAAAAGACACTTCATCTCCTCACTGTGGGAATAAAAAAGTGATCTTACTTCTGACTGCAGCACAAGCTACTGGAGGTAAAAGCAGGTCTTAAAAGGTGTTTATGGCAACTAAAAGAGTGAAAGAGTTCAGGGTTATGAGGAAGTGACCTGGGGCTGGCCGTCTCGCTGGCATGCTGGAAGGCTTGATGGTCACAGTGCAGCACAAACACTATGGGAGCTAGCAACTCGTGCATCCCCTAAAGATAGAGAAGAAGAGCGGGTAAGACATCAAAAGGGCAGGAGGAAGAGAAATGATGGTTCATTTCTGGTCAGTCTTTCTTTAATAGTGATGCACGAGGTTTCTAATCGGTGATGACAGGTTTAATTTAGATATTGTTAGCCACTGCCCGGCCATGTGTCACTTCCAGTTTGCAAAAAAGATGCTTTACTGAGCCTCTATTCATTCGCTGGCACCTGTTACAGACACTGATAATGATTAGGTTACAAAGCCCCACACACACACACACACCTGGATCATCAACACAATGGCTCAGTAAGAAAACCCAATGAGATCAAAAGGATCTATTTTTCAAGGAACTTTAAGTGAAAACAAAGATGTCCTACTTCTGCATCTAAAAGGAATACTTTACCAACAAAATTACCATTTGTAATTAAACTACTCACAACGTGTTACCTTGAATCCTTCAAACTTAGTTTTTCTAACATGCCTCCACAGTAAACTAAGAATCAAAAAAACGTATTCATGAATTGAAGTAAATCGGGGCCATGTTTAAAAACTACAAAGCAATCTCACAGTTGCGCAGTTGCACTACTTGTCCGTATAAGTCTGAAGTGTTTATGATAGTACGATTTTAGAAAAAAATGCATGTTTGGGAAGTAGTGAACGTACGACTGGATAAAAAAAGACTTTGGATTATTCTGCACGAGTCGTGTGAAAGTTTGTAAACGGATGTTTTGATACCATTTTTCTGTTGTTGAACGTGGCCCACTTACTTCAATTCATCAAGTATTGTATCAGTCTTTTTTTCAGAATTCGAGGTAGGGTGAGTAATAAATACACAAATGGTAGTGTTTTTAGTCCTTTAAGGTCTGTGAATGGGCTGTTGGAACAATGTATCAATTGAACCTGTTTATACAGCAGCTGCTCATTTTCTCTGGCAAAACAGAAGAGAATGTCAGTCAGCTTGGTCCTCACGTCGTCGTCCTGGAAGTAACGAATCTCTGGGAACCTGATAAAAGATCAAGGTAGAATTAAAATAGAAAGACAGAAATGTTGATGTCAGAACGCTTTCTGGGCCCTATTTCTCGTACCTGGCTAACGTAGGTAGCTGGATAATTTTCAGGATAAGATTACAAAAGTCAGGCTTTTCGGTTCCACAAAGCAAGTTTGGCAAAATCACCATAGGAACACATCCAAAAATTTGAAGGCTAATTCAATCTAGCTGGATAAGATGACCACTCCCCGGGAAGAAAATGGCAGCTCCCTTCCTCATTGATGAAGGAGCGATATTAGTTAGATTAGCGTTTTATAGGGAGAGATTTCTTCCAGATCGCCAAGATCCGTTATCACGTCATGATGACTTCCTCTACGAGCGCTATCGATTCTGCCCACAAGGAATCATTTATTAAAGACCTTCTCGAGCAATACATTGAACACCACACGCCGCAGCCGGGCATTGACTGTCTCACAGACTGTATGCAGAGCCTTGTTGTACAGTGTGGTACATTGTTGTAAAGTGTCTCCGATCGGGAAAGCCGCTGTATGCCGTGCTGTTGGTAAAGTTTATTTAGCACTTAAGAAACTTATGGATGTGTTAATTAAGTTCCCTGGCCATGTCTGTGTAAATGCAATAAAAGTTCTATATGTTCATCTCCACATACATGTATATACACATATATATTATCTACTTGTTCTGAAAAGAGGTGAGATATATTTTAGATCTCATTGGATGATGCATGCCATTAAGCCGACTGCCAGCAGGCACATTTAAAGAAATATAAATCGGATTGATTGGGGTGATGAGGCACTTAAAATTAGCCGATACATTTTCCCAACACTTACGTTGCGTTCACACCAAAAGTGTTGCAAGTAGATTCCATGAAAGTCAATGCACAGACGAATGGATGCAAATAAAGAGCATTTTCTTTATCTAGACGTAGTCGTTGAACATTACCGAGCGGTGTGAGTCTAGAGGTGATATTATGTATAAATAAATAAATATATTTATATGATATTAATGTTATGAACCCAGACACGAGGGCGTTTGATGTTCCGACATTTGTGGGATTTACACGCAACTATCCTGTGAACTGATGTCTCGTTCAAATTAACGAGATTGTTTGAGCACGGATCAGCCTTTGAGAAACCGGGATAGTCTGATTTCAATCATCGGATTCATTTAAGCTGGATAATAGGACATTTGATCGACTTAGTTGAACCACGTACGAGAAATAGGGCCCAAATGTCACGTAAAAAATAAATAAAAAATAAACAAATAAGCAGAATGATGGTGTTACTGACGTTCTCAACACGTCCTGCTTGATCATCCCCTTCAGATCTTTATCTTGGAAAAACCTGTTCCACAGGCTCTGGATAGCAGAGGAAAAACAAGACACAAACAAACAAACACTATTCAGAAACAAGGGAGCCACTGTGACAGGAACAATCGATCAATAGAGGATGGACGGAGAACACTGCCCGTCGTCCAATAGCAGAATTGTAAGTTGTTGTGTGATCTGCCTTTCGTATATCAAGAGTGTACCTAAATGTCCCGTTTCTAATTTCCTCACTATTTCCTTTGAAATATCCTCAAAATAACCATTCTCCATATAATGAGCAGCTACTTCCAAAGTTCTGACAGTTATTTGCATTTAGATAATAAAAAAACTTGAAAAAAAAAACTATATATATATATATTCATGTTGCTAACCTGCTGCGTTCTAAAATTTGAACTATATCCCATATTCCTGAGTGCATGTCATCAACAAATCAAACTATAAATGGTCAATTAAACTATAAATGGTCAATTAATTGTGAGACGAAAAATTCAAAAAACTAATTAGTTTTTTAATATTTTAAACAGTTTAATGATGAAGCCAATGAATTGATTTTGGAATATGCAATTAATACCTTAAAAATTTAATTAATGAATAAAAATTAATGAATGACTGCAATGGTATATAATGATTGCAACAACAGTCTGGAGGGAATGCATTAGGGCCAACGACTAACGAAGGAGCCACGGAGTCACACAAGCTCACCCCCTCATCCTGTGACAGCGGGTTGTTGACAACCAGATCCTGCTGGGTTGCAGCTTTGCGAGGGTTAGTGATGTGCTGTGACAAACCAAATTAAATAAAGAAAACACCAGAAAGATGTCAATAACAGCCATTCACTGATCAGTGATTAGTCAATTGCTTAAGGGCTACACAGCCAGAAATGCATTGCCATATTGTAAAGAAGTATAAACTGTAAGCAGTTCTAAGTTCTGTTTTGCTTAAAATGTTGCTGGTGAGTAATTCCTCACAATAATTATTAATTAAACACAATACATAATTATTTCTGACCACCATATCTAGAAAAAATGTAATCTAGGAGACTATTTATGAAGCCATAATTCTCGGCAAAGTGCTGCAGAATCACAAAATGCTACTGCAACTTGTGTAGGTGACTGTTTTACCATTTTCTCTTCATGCTGAGAGAAACGGCCACACAGAGGCGCTCTCACCGTCTCTTTGATTTTCTCATACTGGGCCCGGTGCTCCTTGGTCTTGTTGATCCACTGAGCCTTGTCTTCTGGAAGAGCCTCAAGGTACAACTGCAGACAGCCACCACACAGGTGAGTGCATGCGCTTAGAAGCCATACACATGCAGACAATTGACACTTTCAAGATTAAACTCGAGGCAAAAAAAAAGGTCTGCAAGCTGCCAAAAGTTCTGTCTTGTATGAGCCAGGGAAATTGCCATAGCCACTTTAATGAAATTCGATAGGACTGCTTGAATCACTTGGCAGTTACCTTCCAGCACACGCTCCGAAAGCGGCTGCTCCTCAGTCGACCATTGATGCCTGCCTGCCGAATCCTGGCCAGGTAATTACTGTTGAGGAACAAGTCGTCCCATTCTTTCCTGTGCGGAGGAGGGGAGGCAGAGGACGAGGAGATTTATGAGCTTCTCAACCCAAATTGGGAAAAGTATTCCATCTAATGTGTCATCCAGCCAGCAAACCAAGAGGCTGGAGCAGTGAGCTGGGCCAAGAGTTTATGGTACACCCACAACAAGAACATACTGGAAACACTCACCTGTATGAGAGGAAGGTTGACTGAGACTGTGAGTAAGTGCTGCTGTCAAGAGATCCTCCTGTTAAAGCATACAGACACAACCACCAGGGGGCGATGTAAACAACTAGTGCAAAGGAGTGAAACTAGAAATCAATCATTTTCTAAGCTTAATAAACAAAAATATAACATTAGACAACTGCCATTATAAAGGAACTGGCCTCTTAACTACTTTCAAATTACCCATCAGTTATTTTTAGGGCTTTTTTTCCTCGGTCGTTCAGTGACGCAAAATGGGCCATTTGCAAGGAAAGTGACGGCAGAGAGTAAAGCACCCTGCTCCTCTTCCTCTTTATTGGCAGTAATAAGTCTAATTTGGCCTGCAGGTGAACATGCATTCAAGTCGGAGAGCTGTCTATCAACATTAGTTACAGGAGTAGATCATTCCACAGGGACACTCAGCATGAATATTCATCAGTTCCACAACATGCCAGCCCTCGAGATCTTCCCTCTCTCACACGTAAACATAAAAAACACAAAAACACCCTCAGCCCGGGGGCGTCGCCTACCATGTCTGTGACTCACACCTCACAATGAGCTCCAAATTATGTTTTCATCTCTTCATATCTTTAAGATACTGTGACTCCCTCTTCTACTCTATGACCCGTCTACCAGTCAGAGCTTTAGTATCCTTCACTCATCTGAGCGGAAGAGTTTTAGGTTTAATACAGAATGCGTTTATGAAGTGAACAAAATATATAAAGGCTTGCGTCAAGGACCAAATAAAGAACAGAAGTGTTGAGAGTTTAAGTCCTCGTCTAATGTACTGTGAGAGTTGACGTACTGCTGCGGTTCTTGTTGAAATTATTGAGCGGGTCAAAGCCCGTCTCCTGCTGCTCGTCTGTCTGCAGCGGGTGGGGGGTCTCGAAATTAGGGTGCTGCATGGCCGCGACCCAGCCGGATCTGGAGCAAGTAGTACGAGACCAGAGAGAAAGAAAAAAGGAAACAAACTGGAATTAAATCCCAGGTTAGTGAGAACAGAGCAGGGGTACATGAAGGCACCGTCGACACGGCTCCGCAAGCTGGAGAATTCAGTCAATACGGCACATTCATTCCTTCAACGGACTACATATACCATTAACAGTGATTGGTGATCAACAATAAAAGATGCAGCATTTCCCCATGAGTCTTCTTGACATCACTGAAGTCCGCCCCACTGCCAACATAGAATACAGTTGAACTATTAAATCCTTGAACTTACTGTAACAGCCTCTTGATTCTTCTCTGCCAAGACTCAGAAGAAAATAATGACTCTGCCGGAAGGGGAATAAACAAGAATGAATTAAACACATTCAGCCCACAGGGAAATAAAGAAAAAAGTCTTAAAAGCAACAAAAACGATTTGGTGTTATAAAAGCCAAATTATCCACCAATAAAAAACGAATCAAAGAAAACGGGAAGGAGAAAAATAAAAAAATATCATGTACAAACTATCCACTGTACTTCAACTATGTGATGCCTTTAAACGTAGCTCAATGTAGATTGAGGTAGTGGAGCGTTAACTCACCTTATATCTTAGAATAGCTCATTCATAAATATTTGATATCTAACTATCATTTCATTTGGACAAGAATGTAAAAACTGGACCCGTTTGATGTCTGCGTTCATTACGATATGTTTACGTTCATAATGATCCTTTTGAGGAAGTGCCTTTAGAGGGAGGAGGTCAAATGACGGGCTGTAGTGTTGACAATCTGGCAATTATCTTGCTAAATAGAGGGATGTTTGGAGCTCCTGCTTCTTGCTGCTTTCACCGGAGAAGAGTTGGCAACACTGTGCTGTGATAGAACAAAAATGACTCAACAATTCTGAATATTTTGAGTATTGTGACTCAAACTTAATAAGTTTAAGTGACTTTTCAAGCATAACTTTTAAAAAATATTCTCTGGTTCCAGCTTTTCCAATGTGTGATTATTTTACCTGTAAGTATCTTTGGATTGTGGCCAAAGCAAAAAAACATGGGGATGCCACCTTGGGCTCAGGAATTATTTGACATTTTAGTTGAATAAAACTATTAATCTATAAATCAAGACATTGGGAGATGTACATGTTAAAATGTATTTATAATAATTTTTGCTCACATTTTCTAGTTGGGCAACAGACAAAGGAGGATAGTTCACTTAAAAATCAACATTGTAATAGTTAGTAGCAGGTACATCCAATGCTACTCTGCCAACACTCAGTTATGAGAAAAGTTAAACTTTCTGTGTATCTAGGTTAAACAATTCTTCCTCCATTCTTTATCCGGCTTGGGATTATTCCACGTTTATGGATATGGTTAGCCTAATACACAGGCCTACAGAATAGCACACTTCCACATTAGCATTATGTTTCCTTTCGCTTTATTAATTGTGGAAATAACACAACAAAGGCATCTCTTAAACCAATTAACCATGTGAATGGGACACAGCTCGATAAATCAGCTACACATGCCATCAAAATAGAAATAATTTTATATGCATAATGTATGCGTCTGTTTTCTTAGGAAACATCTGTTCTCCTCAAAGACTAATGCTCTCTTTAAGTCAGAGGGTTTTGTTCTCCCTCCCCTCATAAAAAGGATATTATCCCATTAAATAATCGTAACTAATCCATAACTATAGGGAAAGACAGAGGAAGGTATCCAACAATAGCATGTTGTCTTAGTTTTACTTTGAACGAGTGCCATGAAAGATTTATCAAACTCTCCTGAGCAACTACATATAGAACAGGACTCACCTCACAAAGAATATGAAGTCATATTATCGCTGTCTTACTAAAATTGGCATTGTACAAAGTGTCAAACGATATTTTGAGGAACATTTGTCCCTACAGGCCTGCAACCACATCTACACTTTGCCCCTTCTTTCCAAAAATAAAAAGTAATTCTCAACTTTCTAAAGAGGCCTCCTCAGATCTCTCACTGTCCCTTGTGCTTTTGAGGCGGCACGTCTTGTGTGCGTCAGCCTTTGTGAGGTGAATGAAGGATGATGCGGGTATAAGAGTCAAGGCCTTGACGTGTTAGCAGTCTTCTTGCCTGAAGCGAGTCTTCTCTTAGCCTTCTGCTGCCTTCATTACTTCTTCCCAGAGTCAAACGACATCCTAACTTTACTACATAATAATCAAGGCAAATTAGCTTCTGCATAATTTAATGCACAGCACCTGGAGACACCTCAATAATTCAAAACACGTATTCTTTCATGAAATAATCAAATCAATACATAATGAAATGCATAAATAAATCAACAGACAAATAACACTGCGTCCATCTGTTCTGAGGTGGAAGATGTGTTCCTGGGATTTACAACAGCAGCGTGAGAAGCTCAATCCGAACTGCAGCCATTGCATTATCTTGTTTAGAGGTCTCAACCACTTTCTTTTTCAAAGTTATTGCCTCAAACATGATTTTTTTTAAAAAGGAGCAAAAGCAATGTTTTAGGCTGCATCAAGCAAACTGAAAGCATACCAAAGTCAGAGAGCCCTGAACCCCTTCCTTCAATAAACCCAAATGTGCGCTACAAAACATTTCACTTCCCTTTAATTTAACACACATTCAAATCGGAAAGCGGACATAAATATCACAGTATTTGAGACTCAAACTCCCCCCCACGGTTTTCACACTTGATCAAAGCCAAATGAGCATCACATTCTTGTGGGCCCTGAGAATATTTCAGTGCCTCAGATCAGCAAGAGGGTTCAACTCAACATTTACGTTCCTCTCTTCTTCAAAATGAAGAGGAAGGTTTTGTTCATACTTCGGCTGGATAACCACATGCTCCCTCATTCAAGCCTCAGCCCGCTTCATACTCATTGGCACAAAGGCTAAACTATTCTAAAACTAAAACCAGATTAAACTGTATTAAATGTTTTGCTGAAGGGCCAGCAGAATGTCCATTTTGAGGAATCTGACTAAATTACTGTAGCTACACAGAAAACAGGCGACAGTCTGGAAATGACAATTTCCTATTGAGTAATACAAATAAGTAATTTGATGAACCAGTACCCTAGTCTGTGTTTGCACGTGCCAGTCAAAGCAGTCTTATGTAAAATAGATTCAGAAAAATAAATCAGTACATGGGCTCTTTAGAGGATGAATATTCAAACAGGATCCTGCAGACGGCGATGAGGGGAGCCGGCACTGGCAGCTACAGTCGGCGCTGCAGATTGCAGTTTCGTCAAAGTGAAACAAGCTAAACGAACTCACATGCCTCGACTTCAGCACACAGCAAGAGCCCCGGAGCCGTCACAGTCACATGCTCCGCAACAGACTGGGAACAAGCATGACCTTAACCTCGGCAAAACACTGGGAACTTGCTGGGTCTTGACTGATTCGAACACCGAATACGTGACGAGAGATTAAAGCTGACAAATACCTGTCTGTATACAAAAACTAGAGCAATGTTTCCTAACCCCTGGGGCTTCTAGTCTTGCAATGTTTGAAAGTACTTTAAAATCAGTTTTTACAGAACAATGTTGTTGCTTTTAACAAGTGCTATTATTCGTCTGTTGTTTTTTGTTATGTTTTTGTGATCTGTCCCCGTTTGTACTTGCTCATCTTGAGAGATATTGTATCTCAATGGGATCTAATGGAGTATATAAAAAAAATAAAAGTTAAGTAATATAGAACTCCACAAGGAGTGACAAGATAAAACTAAGGGGACGTAATAAAATCAACAAGATATGTTCAGACTTTATTCTAATCCTAACTTTTTGTTGTAAAATTGCTGTAGAGCTGCTCACAGCTCACAGCCTTGTGCAACCAGTGCTCAGAAGTACATTTATTCTAATAAACCTCAAAAAGGTTTGGACTCGCTGCACCAGGGGAAGAACTGCATTGCAGGAAGAACAAAAAGAAGAAATATTTAAAATGTGCAGGAACACTCAGTGGTTTGCAGGAACAGACTGAAGCTCAGTGTCACAAACTGACTGACCTACAACCTATTTCCTCACACTCTACTTGTCAATGCAGACACGTGTAGTAAAGGTCACCAATCGTCTCCCAAATCAATAGCCAGGTCAGCTTCACCTTTGAGTCAGTGCCCCTCCTTTCTCCTCTTGTGTCTCTAGTCAAGAAGCGTTTCCCCTCTAATAATAATTTTTAAAAAAGCCTGCAAAAATTCAGTTTATACTATCTTCGCACATGTATGTTGTACTTTACTGGTTCGTGGAAGTGTCGAGAGAGCTGTGTGAACCAGGCAGCCAGTGCTGCGTGTCACCAAACCTCTGCAGTGACCTGAATGGCTCGGCGTCATAGTTGATAGCCAGCACTGACAATGCGTCGATCATTTTGACGACAAAACGCACGCAGTTGTCCGTCTTTCGTGCACAGCGGGTGGTGACGGAGCAGAAGGATTATCGGAGCAGGGCAAAGCGCCAGTGAACCGCTACGCTAGCTGATGTCCCGTGTCGGCTAAAACACGACAAATGAAGGCGCGGCGAGGTCAATACACGTACGACGTCGAGCTCGGGTTGCCGGTGTTGACTTGACACGATGACGTGTGACGGAAGGCAGGTGAGACAGTGTGACGTTAGCCTGGCTGCTAGCAAGTTGTAACCGACCCGAAGCACGGGCCCCGTCTTCACTTCCGACACACAGATGCTGCTGTAAGCCACGATAAACACACACAAACACAGGCGAATATACGTGTACGTAATGCCGCACAGTCGTCATAACCCGGTGTGGGCTCCTAGTGTGGTTCCGATACCTGTTCCGTTCACGCTGGTCTCCTCATTCTGCTGTGCCCCCGGACTGTCTGTTGATTTGTAAACAGTAGCGGGTCAGGCGGATGTACTGAAGATCAGCTGACTGATCACGTGACCCCCCATTTTTAGCTGTCGTTCGCGATGTTTCGGATTTACAAAAAAAAATCAATGTACAACGTCGACAAAAAATAATACATTTTGCGGGCAGAAATTACAAATTCAAGGTGGTAACAAATGGTAAGTAAATCATGCTCTGATGCTTTAAATTAATAAGGAACTTTAACTTTTGGGTTGCCAGGTTGTGGAGGCTCTGTGGCAGGGGTGGGTGCCCCTCCATCAGGACACTTACTTGTTCATCAGTCAATAAAGGCATTTTATAGAATAATTCTTTGTTATTTAATTGTATTTAGTTTCCCGTTAGGTCAGAGGTCAAGCACGCATTGGAGGAGTTTACCTAATGAACAAAGTGTCCCACTGCAGGGGGTTAAAAACCAATACGATTTTTAAAACCTTGCAACCCAATTGTTATTATTCATCCATATAATAAATTACTTATTAACATAAGCAAAGCTACAGTATAGCTTGGTATTTGAACTGTCAGGGAGATAGTCTGAAAAATACATGATATGAAGTTGTGCATATTTACAGTATCCCCACCCCAAAGGAGAAATAAAACAAATTAAAGGAGGGCTTAATAACATGAAAGTTAATTAAGGCAGTTTTATGGGGACTTAATTACCGACATTTCTGTGGTCAGACAAGTCAAATTTATCTGAAGAGTGCTTTTATCAAACATCTGTATCACAAAGTTTTCCCCACAGAAAAGACAGATAAAAATGTAAGCAGCAGGACGGTTGTGATACAAGAGGCATGTAATATAAGGCCATGAGAAAATATGTAGGTGACATTAAAAAGCATTAATGAGTCATGTGCATTAGTAGTTGTGTGTGTGTGTGTTTAAGTTGTGGTGGGGGTTAACACAACGCAGTCATAATGACCATCATTGCCATTACCATCATCATCACAACAGGCATGGCATTTCGAGAGCGCCATTATCATCATTACTGTAGCTAATATTGCTGATGATGAGGTTTTCATGGCCTCTTGTTGGCCCTGACTTTGGTATCGTCATGGAAACAGATGACAGAAAAAGAGCATAGCTTTATTAAATTACTCTATGAAGCTATTCTGATCAAATGGGGCTTGAATGTTGCACTGTCTGAGTATAGTATGGGAGACACAAATGAGAGTCATGGGCAAAGAAAGAACTGTTGAGACGGATAAAATAAAAGAAGAATTAAAAAGAGACGATAGAAAACACTGTCAGCACTGAGGGGCGTGTGATCGTACAGACACAGATCCACTGGTACAGAGTGTGTTAGTGATCAGCACAGAAGAATATTGTCTGATGGCCTAACAATGAGAGCAGTTCACCAACAGAGACACAGTTATACAAGAGGACATAATCTAACTCTAACTTCAGTACAGACAGTGGACATCAGAATCATTGGTTTAATCTTTAATGGGTCCTTTACAGCAGGCCTCTGCTTGTCCTAAAATAGCAGTCTGACGAATGAGCTTCATCTCTTATTTACTTGTTTCCAGACGTCTTTCGAACATGATAAATCTAATACACTGTCCCAAATCCAATTATGTGTATTGACAACCTATCCCAACAAAATATCTTCAGTTTAAATGTCATCCGCTAATATTTTGCTACTTATGCAACCATCTTTTTATGAAGCAGAAAGACAAAATAGCACTTTACCTCCCAGCTATCTCAGCCTCTGAGGTTTTAAACCTGAATTTCTTTGTGAAAAAACATCATGCCTAACTAATGCGTGAGAAGAGATTCCACTTTCTATTTGCATGTTCATTTATACATATAAATGGAACGTTTTTTATTTTTATTTTATTAAAAGTGATCGTCCAGGCTTCTGGACTCTCAAAACATTTAAATATATTTCACACAGATTGTTTGTGAAATAAACATTTCCAACTGTAACATATTTAAGTAATAAACATATACATTACTACTATGAATTAGCCTTTTTTTTCTTTTTACAAATGAAAGTGCTATCATTTAATTTGAACATTTCATGTACACACACTGCACAGCTTCAGTCATATATATCTCGTCCACAATCTTTCTTCATGAAGAAACATTAAACATTGTGCACTCCACAAAGCACACTATGCCTCCGGTACAGTAAGTAAATCAGTAGCATGTAAATGAGTACAATATGACAACCACAAGATGTGTAAACATAACACTACCCAAAATAGCTTAGCTATTTGAGGGATTTATAGATGCATGCATCAATACAAACACTGTATGTAAACTATGATGTGTTCAGGAGCAAATTAAATCTCAACACAACTTTGTGATTCAAGTTGAGAAAAAGGAATACAAATGGACTCATTTGTAGAAGAAACACTGTAGATGTCCATATGTTGATCATTTTGGTAACTCAATGTTTTACTGATTGATTTATTACACACTGCAGTAAAAAATGCAGAGGATGCCCTGTCATTTATGAAAGGGTTAATTCCAATAGCTATATATCATTTACAAATTCAACTAGCATTTATTTTAAAAAAGAATCAGGAAACTTGATATTTAATACAATGTGACAAACAACAACAATATAAGATACAATAACAGTGAGATTCCTGAAGGAAACAGTTTAAAATGACTGATCCAAAACACAACGCAAAAACAATGGAAATCACAAAAGAAAAACAGACTGGCAGTGCCACTTTCTACAAGGCATTTCTGGTGTGAACATTTCTCTAACAGTAGTCAACCAACTATAATTAATGTTTTTTAACAGGGATATGTAATCTGTACTTGGTACCATTCACACATATATATTGACACAGAAACGATGTGTAATAACATTATCTGCACAACCAGTCACAGTTCTGTCTTAAGTTACAGTAGGGATGCTGAAATCAACCGAGAGCTGTCTAAGCTTTCTATTGCAAGTGTACAGTGTAGGTATGCACACAAGCATCCTTATAAGCTGTGGTATAAACATATAGAATATGTCAGCTTTTAGTCTTTCCACCGCCTTTGAGGACACTATAAACTATAAAGGACTTTATAAAACACCAAATCACTGTGAGTCAGTACTCCATGTCCAATGTCACTGGATTTGGGTTAGATGTAGCTCTCCTGCTCCTCCTTCATCGGGCAGATGGTTTGAGTGCCAACTTCAGATTCTTTTAAAGCAGTAATGTTGCTTGCTTCATCTCTCCTTGTTTGTTTATCCTCCTCCTCCTCCCTTTCTTCTGTTTCAGTCTTTCTATCACCCTCCTCCTTATGTTCCTCTGCAGTTATGTCCGTCTGCGAGAGGTTTGGGTCTGTGCAGCCATGCTGGTTGTTTCTAATCTGTTTTGGGCTCTGGCTGTCATGTTGATGCCGGTCGTGATCCTGGCTGTTGAAGAATCTACGGATGGTGTGTTTGGGCAGGCCCAGCTGAGCCGACAGGGTGTGGATGGCTTCCTCGTCTGGGTTGAGGCCAACATCCTGAACGAAGCTCTGCAGGATTCCCAGTGCTTCGTGGGAGACTCTTAACCCCTCACCTTGGACCTCATCTGCACCTTCGACCTCAGTATCTGCCTCTGAACAAACCCTGACCCCGCCTCCGTCCTCATCCTTCACACCAGACCACTTCATAGAGAGCTTCTCCTTTTCCTCTTTGCTGTTTCCGAGGATTTCGTTAATCTCATCGTCACCCACATTTCCATCCATCACCTGCTCCTTGCTTTCTGTACCCTTGTCCCTCACCCTACTAGTACAACCCCAGTCCCCTCCCAAACTACTTCTCTCTCCCTGTCCCCCCTCAACCCAGTCCTTGCTGTCCCCTCTCTCACCATTACTACGGCCCCTGCCCTGTAGACGTACTCTTATGTGCCCCCAGTTGCTCCCCGCCTCCGACTCAGCTGGTGACGCAGCACATGGTTGCCGTGGAGACAGGTGAGGTCCTGCCTCTGGCTGCAGGGGTTGATGGGGTTGAAGATGGTGTTGAAGGTGGTGTTGCTGTGGCAGCGGAGAGTTGCGTTGGTACTGACGAGAGTAAAAGAGACATTAGAAGTAATTTGAGTAAAAGCTGTATTTGGTCTTTTGGATTATTTTCAACGGCAACTAATTTCCATTATGTTAATGTGGATATTAATGTGTTTAAGTTTAATGGTATATAATGTGAAGTGAAGTCAGCCTAGAAGGAAATATATTTTTATTATTTGAAGTAATAGGTCTATTTAAAATGTTGAACTAATATAAGCTATTTAATAATTTCACATGTGAGGTGATCTGTAATGCAACCATCAAGGGTGCATGTCTGTTGAGGCTCTGAAGTGAAAGTGCATATAAAGTATTTCTGTCTTGCTGGTATTGCACATGACACACTGTACATTCACAACCCTTTTTTGATATTAACTGTGAGTCTGTGCTTTAATCAAGCCATCCATCCATGCACAAGCTATGGAAGTGAAAGAAAACTAATCATCCTCACGGATCATCGCTTAACGTGGTAATAATTTTTTTCTTCTGACATTTGTGGCATTTAGCGTGCTGTTTTTCCATTGGACACCCTAGAGATCTTTTGGCATTCAATGTAATATACTCTCTTTCAAATTTATTTTTTATAAAGTGCTTCACAAAAAATAACAAGGACAGGCTCCCTTCTAAAATATGATGATAGGAAAGTTAGGAGGAGTTTTCTGCCTTTGCTGCTGGTGTTTTTTCAAATTCATTTCAAACGGCTGTTTCTACATCTGACGAGCAAGATCTACCAGTGCACAATAGTCTGTGTTAACCTTGTTTTTTCAGTCTCACCAGTGTATTGTCATTGCTGAGCAGTGTAAGCCTGTCAGCGCATTGCTGCTGTGCTGTCGTGTTGCTGCTCTCCTGTTCATAGATAGCATCTCGTTCAGTCTGGGACAAGCTGAGGAACCGGCGGATCATACACAGATTCTCCCACAGGGTCCGGTTCTCTGGGTTGGGATCCTCCCTCCAACGCAATAGCTCACACAGCCAGCCCTACAAGAGGAACAGTAACACTTTACTTTATGTCCCCCTATTTAGCATTTATAAGCGGTATCAACATTTAATAAATGGTTTGTAACACACTATAATAAGAACACAACAGGTATCCATAGATAGACACGGTATCTATTTCTGGAGAGGTTTATGGGTGCAGACGATAAATTGAGCTGCTACTTGATTGTAAAGTAATTTACAATCAACTTATTATATATATATATATATATATATATATATATATATATATACATATTAACGTTTTAGGTTAAACTAACCTCCCATGTGCAAAATATCTTTAAACATTGTGTGCACAAACAAAAGGCATTTTTAAGTTTCTCTGGCAGCAAAAATCTAATAATTTGCTATGTTCTATAGTGTGGACCTCTAGTATAAGGATAACATAGTGGTGGAACATCATGGCAACATCATCTCGATGTATGAGCTTTGATTCAAGTCACCCCCATAAACCCACTCACCTATTCATTTAGTGACATATTTGAATTTAAAGAGATATACTGTATGTGGTAATAATGCCACTGTTGAAGTCTAAAATGAACTTTCCCTTGGTCTACAAACTATACACTCAATTGATTCAAAATGAGTTAATGTTGTAAAGCAGAGCCAAAATATGCCAGAGATTTGTTTCTGCCTCCGAAGGGAAGAAACTTATGGCAGATTGAGGAACGTGAAGCCAAGCTAGTTTCAGATTCATGAACTGTAGCATGATTCCATTTGCAAGCAGGCTGATATGCACGTACACACACACACACACACACACACACACACACACACACACACACACACACACACACACACACACACACACACACACACACCTGGCTGTAACCCAAGTCTAGTACACAATGCTATCCAGATGCACAGTGCAGATAGAACAGAGAGATCCAGCATGGTTCTGCCTGCCAAACAGCCGGGTAATACAGAGCGAGAATGAGTGTGTGTGAGAGAGAGAGAGAGAGAGAGAGAGAGAACATAGAGAGAGAACATAGGGAAAGTAAAGTAAAAAGGGAGGCCAGCAAAGAGATAGAAAAAAAACCTCAGGGGTTTTGGACCACCTGTCTAACTGGCATGACCGCTGAATGACCTCCAAACATCTTATGATGAGTAGAGAGAAGGAAGAAAAAAGGGAGGAAAGAAAGAATGAACAAAAGAAACAAAGAAAAAAAGAAAAGGGAGAATTGGAGACATACAGAAGAGGAAGACAAAATGAGACAGCTGAAATCCCCCTATTCCATGAAGGGAAATTATCCTCAAAACAAAAGGCAATAACAAGCTTATGAGGCCGCCATAAAAATGAGAACAATAAACACTCAAATCATGCGTGTGTGTATGTGTATTCGTGCATTTGTTTGCCTGTGTGTGTTTGTGGTATTGTGTGTGCATACATGTGCTCATGCAGTATGTCTATGTGCAGAAGTGGTGTGTGTGTGTGGGTGCATGTGTTTTTGTTAAAGAGATAATTTAGGACACAATAGCAGTCTGATGCACCGATGATAGTCCTCTGCAGAGTACAGCAGCTGGGTTGATTATCTGGGTTTCCTCCACACACACTACTTATCCCTTGTTAAGAGATGCATTCATCAAAGCTAAATTTAAACAATCAACAACAAATTGGGAGCAATATGTGTGTTTAAGATTAGACATGCTCATCAGATTCACACCAGCAAGCAAGTAAGTACCTGACTCTTGGAGGCGGCCACCTTTGCAAACAGAGCCTGAGACACCTTGGCTCTCTTCATCTCGTGCTGGATGTCTTCGTAGATAGAAGCGCTGACATTGAGAACACAACTGTCTGTCCTCAACCCTATGTCTCCTGTAACTGGGGATAGTCTTGACTAAAAAGAGACATACAAGAGGACAAAAAGACAAGCGAGCCACAGTTAGTGTCTAAGTACTGGGCATTTGCAGCAAATTGAAATTAATCCAATACAGATTAAAGACAATGCCGGCTTGGCCAGGCACTTTGTCCAATGAGTATGGTGAAATGGGAAGCTGGTGAGCGATCATGCCTTTAATGTAGCCCTTGGGGTGCTGATACAAAGGGGTGTTTGATCTGGGGAGGCAGCATGAACCACCGCACATGATTCTCTCTTCATAAAACTCCTCCCTTAGGAGAAGCAGCTGGAACTTTGTGTAAATTAAAGGAAACATGTGGCAGTCTGTACCCTCTTCAGGTTAACAGAAGGAGTCAGCAGTGTCGTGCACAGGGAGTCAGATTGGAAATACCAGGAAATGGGGGAGAAAACAGTAGAGAGGAAAATAGAAGCTATGATGGAGGACTCATTAAAGACATGGCAAAAGAGGAAGCTAGAGTCAGTCTACTGCACTGACACCGTTCATATCATCTTTCCTGCTCTGCAGTATTGGAAAAATACAGGATAGAATAACAGGAACATCCATATTGTAATTTGTTTTCATGGATGGGTTAGTGGCTAGTCATTTCCAATACTTCCCAATCTTTTGATTTAAATGCTGTTCTGTCTACAATGATAAAATAAAAAGACATCAGACAGGCTGCTCTGTGAAGCTTCACTTTAAAACAGCGTCAGCTTGCTAAGTTAACATCTTCCCATGCTGATGTTTGTCTGAGGCTGATAAAAATGTCATTAGTTTTGGACATATTTGATCAAAAAGTACAGTTTATGATACCATTGTTAGTAAGGGAACATAAATGTATATACCAAGTTTCTTGGCAATATATCCTTCATTGTTAAAATATATCCCTCAAAACCACAAATGTCTACCTCATGGTGCTGTTAGAGGAAAGTTCAGAGGTCTGTAAGCTTCACAACGACTCCCTAATATGATGATTTATAATCGGTTGTCGATTATGTCCTTTACTTGTCTCTATTAGTACAATATATTCAAACGATTGTCTTTCAGAGCAATCTATGTTTTTTATTAACCTAACAGGACTCTCACTTCGATATGTCAATGCTCTTTCATGGAGAGAGACAGTTAAATCATTTCCCAGCAGCATTGCGACTTTTTGATTTAGTCTCTCTGCTGGCTGACCTGTGTGGATCTTGGTGGGGTGTTGTTGCAGCTTGGTGTAAATCCAGTCAGGCTTCTGTCTTTCTCCTCCAGGTAGATGCGCTCCCTCTCAACCTCGGGCAGCTGCAGGAAGCTGTACATAGCCCGCAGGTTGACCAGCAGAGACTGGGAGGCTTGTTTAGGATCCTCCTCCTTCCGTAGAATCTCTGACAGAAGGCCCTGGTAAAGGCACACATGTATTTAGTTATTAGTGTAAGCCAACAATACACAAGGATACATGCATGCAATGTCAAATTCACTGCTGGATTGCTTGTGTGAACTTATTGTGAACATTACAATCAAAATGATCTTACGGTTCTAGTTTATTCCATTGCTGTGCATCCAGATAAAACAAAACTCTTACAGTGAAATATGGATTTTCCTATACATGCAAAGACGGCAAATATAAAGTTTCTCATATGAATGAAGGAATCTCCTCATATCCGAATCTGGATCTCATTCAAAGAGCCAAGTTATCAAGTTTAGTATTTCACAGATGATACAGAGCCAGTTCCCCAGTCAGTGCTAAGAACGCTACTCGCCTGTAGAGCTAGCATTATTCTGAGTATATCTGTATACAGAGGAAAGCCCTCAAACATCACATGCAGATTGTAGGGCTTCCTTCCTGAAAATAAATCAGATTTCACGCTGGCAGTAAAATGAAAAGGGAGGAAACAGCCTTCTTATTCAAATCATGGATCATCTTTGGATCCACCCAGCAAACCCCTTCTTCCAAATAGATGGCAGCTTTACGTGAAATGACAAATGATAAATGCTCCCCTCACATCTATATGGCATCTTGGCATCATGCCCAACTTGTATGGCTGGCACCAAAGCACCTTGGACTTGGCAATGGGGAAATATGGGGGTGTATAATAACTAGCTCTGCCCATTGTGATGAAAATGATAATGACGGTAATAATAATAATAACAATGGGCTTAGCCTGTCCTCTGAGCGTGGGGTGTGGTGGTGAATGTAAGATGATAGACATAGATAATGTGGTATTTTAGTGTTAGAGGCGATGGCAGAGGGAGATATGGATATGAAATGAGGGAGACAAGGAAGGAAAAGGGGAAAGATAAAAAAAAAGGATGGATTGACAATCAGGGGTAGATATTAAATAGATAGAGGGGCTGCCAGAGTGAAAGGTGGAGGGACAGTGAGACAGAAGAAGAGGTAGAGGGAGACAGCTTCTCTCAAAGGGCTTGTGATTAGTTGGCCCAGCAGCTGCTTCAGTTCTGGCACCAGCTTTGTGCTGCAGAGGGCTGGCACAAACACACACATATACATACACACATGCATGGGGGGAGGGGGCACTGCGGCAAAGGCCATGCCAATGTGCCAACCATCAAACACACATATTCACAATACACACTTACCTACAACTGCAACACCAGAAAACACGTCCAAAAGATAATCACCAGCAAACAGTTGCAACCTTTTATGGCTTTCAACACCCTCCCCCTCCCTCCCCTCCTTCCTTACATACCTGGGTCCTGTTAAAGGCCACCCGAGCAAAGATGGCTTGGGAGATGCCAGCTCTCTTCAGTTCCTCCCTCACACAGTGGTAGATCTCAATTGGCACATCTGTTGGCCCCACAGAAGACCCAGCCAATGTCCCGGCTGCAGGACCTCCCCCTGGGCCACACTGTGCCTGCTGTGGGGCTTGGGAATCAGGGGCTTTGGAGAAGACCATGGCGGGGGGAGCCCTTCCTACAGGCGGGTGGTTGAGATACTGCTGTGGGGACGGTGAGAGACCCTGGCCAGCTAGCATGCGGCTAACAGCATACTGCTGGTTGAGGAACTGGGCCATCACCAACTGCTGGTTGACCATTTGGGAGCTGATAGGCTGGGTTACCATCCCAGGTGGTCGCAGGCCGAGGGGGGAATGGCCGCATATGTTGGCTACTTCTCCGTGAGAGAAAAAGAGGGTTGAGCTTTGATCGGCTGGGCTACTTGTGATTGACTGCTGCGTGAGGGTGATGTGTGTGGACTGGTCAGAGACGCTGTCAATCTCTGGTGCAGGAAAAGGAAAGCAAAGACAGATGTTCAATTATTAACACACCAGATACAGTGTGTCCCAAATACGCACTAGATACTAATTCTAAGCAGCATTAGCATGTGGTGTGTTCACACTGGAAATGCGTCAAAATGGCGTATATTTTTGAGTGTGCTGCAGACAAACATTATTTTCCCACAATGCAATTAACAAATTAAACAGAGGGGCCGTTCACAGCTGGACATTTTCAAATCAATTGTGTGTGGCGGGGGGACAACCCTGAAAACATCTTAATTTCTGACATTTGTACACATTTTTGTAAGTATGAAATGGTTTGTCTAACTGTTAAAACAGTACACTATCGGGATTAGTACCTAGTAAATACACTATAGAAAGAATAGTATGGCTTGCTGTAAGACTTATTAGACACACTTCATGTTTGAAGACTTGATTGAAAGCCCTCACCCTTGAAGCATTTGGACTTCTTGAAGTGCTTGTACCATCGACCAAACTCGTGACACTTGGCAGCTGAGACATTTGCATAGTAAGTGCTATTTACAATAGATGATATCATACTCTGAAACAGAAGGGAAAAGACAATAGAAATTCATTACATTTTCCAAGCTCCTGCTATGGGCGGCCTGGGTGTCTCAGCTGTTCACACATCTGATATTAATGAACTCAGATCTGTGTTATTAAAAAGACCCCCAGGTAAATAGGATAATAAAGACAGATGAGTGCGTCAGTGTGTGGGATCTTTTATGGGAACATGTACAGTGTGTGTGTGTGTGTGTGTGTGTGTGTGTGTGTGTGTGTGTGTGCAATAAAACAAAACACTAGAGGTCATCAGAGACTACTGCTCTCTGTCTGTCTCTGTCACACGCACACACACACATACACACACACACACACACACACACACGCTGTACATGTACACACCGTTTTTCCTCAAAGACTGTCCTGTGCAATCTTTACATCTGATAAGCTTTCATCTTGTCATATTTATTTTTAATCTGCTTCTTGCAAACAAGAGAGGTGGTAAAAGAAGTGATAGGAGAGAAGGAAAGAGGGAAAGAGAGATGGGGGAGGGAGGCTAGGCTAGTATCAGATTAGCAGAGAAGGAAGAAATATAAAGACGATAGTTAGCAAATTGTAGATGTCCCTCTGGCAAAATAACAGATAGACTAAGTTGATAATTATGAATATTCATAAAAAAAGGCCTTCCCCAAATACTGCATGATTAATGTGAAATTAATCATTTGCTTGATTAAACGATCAAGATCTTAAAACCAGATTTGGATCTTATTGCTGAATCAGTCAAGAATGCAGAAAAAGCAAAATACCAAAGAGGTGGAGTGATAGATAGATAGAGTGAGAGTAAGACGGTGGATGAGGCTGGCAGACAATTAGAGTGACAGGCAGACAGGTTGGCAGTTGAAATAATCAAGATAGGCAGCAGGCCCAGCCTTTTTAAGAGATAGCCATCTCTTTTTATCTGTTTCTTTCTCCTGCTCTGCCCCCCCCACCCTATCTTTCTCTGCATCTGGACTTCCTGTCCAACTATTGGACCACACACTCTGCATCATGCGTCAAAAGAGGCAAAAAAAACACATACATTTGCAGGGCATGGAAGGGCAAATACAGTACATGCATACTTTGAACTACAGTCCAATTTCTCTTCTTTCTTCTTGTATGCATGCTCTAAGTGTGTGTGTGTGTGTGTGTGTGTGTGTGTGTGTGTGTGTGTGTGTGTGTCATGTACCTGGGAAAGGGGGCACTCCTTGGCCAGGGAGCTCTGGTTCATGTCCTTGAGGAGCTCCTTCAGAGCATTTCTCACTGTGGAGTGACTCCACTGCTCGGGAGGCAAGTCCTCCAACTTGGGACAGCTAGATGAAGAGCAAATAAAAAAACTTGAATTACATACGTGTGATCTATTAAATGGGTAGTCCAGTAATGTAGTATTGCATTTCCATAAAGTTGGGGAACTCACAAACACATGAGATCTTGAGATAATTTTCCAGGACTATTCCAGGACACGTTCAGATCTAGCTGGTATGACAGACATGTTCCTTTCTGTGTAAGTCTGATTTAAAAGACAGTCTATGACTATAACTTATCTACAATATCATCTCTTACACGCTTCAAAATTCTAACAACATTCTAACAAATTGGTCACATATATATATAGTATAATAATAAAAACTGCCACTATTACCAGCCAGGAAACCCTGCAAAGGCAGACTAGTACTACTTGTGACGAGTGAACTAAACTTGTGTAGAATTGGTGTAGTGCTTTAAAAATAAATTAAAAAATAACACTTCTTTACTTGCTCATATGGAGCAACTCTGAGTGATTGGTAGGCAGGTTTCCAGTATCACACACATTCAAGGGTGTGAATGAAAGTCTGGGCTGTGTGGGGAAACTAAAGCACTTATTAAATTAACTAAACCCATATGAGCACAAGGAAGACATACATGATGCCAACTCCTTCTTTCTTTGAGCCAAAACCCTTTTTTATGGAAGACATGTTGACATGACACAGTAGGAAAAGCGAAAATAATAAAATGAATTCAATTGGTTCATAAATGTTATTTGTAACACCTGTGTTTTTCCACTTTTTTCTCCTGTAAAAAAAGCCTATAATACATTTTATTTGGTATTTTGTGATATTACATATACTGCACTGTCCTATGTCTCACGGTTGAACTGACCCAAGACCCAAAATGTAGCACAACTACAGGGCTACTGTCAAAAATAGAGGACACTGATTATTTAGAAATGTAACCCAAGGAAATACCTTATGTCATATGTCATACACCATTAAAATCCTCATAAATATTCATTGCGATAAGCAACTAAAATCACTCGTTAAAATTAATTTAATAGCATTGATCGAATATAAGAGTTTAATCATTTCCTGCTGGGTCTGATTTGGTCCATGCCCTTTGGTTATTTTCTTTTATTGATACAAATTAGAGATAGTGGGTGGCTGGAGTCTTTCCCAGCATCCACTGAGCAAAATGCTGAGAAGTACTAAACCAGTCTTGAGTCTATTGCTCACATTCACACATACAGGTCAGGTAGAGTATGTACACTCCACACAGACAAAATAAGTTAGACAGATATATTCCTAGATGTGTTCCCAGCCTCCTACCTGCGCAGTTGTATTTTAAGGGTGATAACGTGGTGAACATCCTGCAGCATATCAGCCACTGTTGCATCAGGAGCATCTGTTACACAGGACAGAGGCACCGGGTTCCACCTTCCCACCTGGATGAGACCTGAACACACACACAAATGTGAAAAATGTGAGAAAATGGTGGACTTGTTTTATTAACTCTATGTGCACGTTTGTGTTATGTACCTTTGGCCTGTGCAGCAGAGCTGTGTGAGTAGCCCAGTGTCAGCAGGGCCATCTCTATCAGCTGGTTGAACAGCAGATCTCTCTTGACCAACACAAACTCAGCGTGTTCTTCTTTCCTCTCTCCCTCCTGAGGGCTTTCCTTGTGCTCCACCACACAGAACACAGGCAGCAGGCTCCCTGAGGTGATGGAAAGGACATTGAACATATCAGATGACACGTGGGAGTCATAATCACTGTACTGAAAATATCACGTTTCAGCCCATATACCTTTGCTGTGCCAGCTCTTGCTCTGTGGCCTCACTGCGGTGGGTTTCTGTGCCAGACAGGGGTTTTTGGCCAAAGGACTCCCCTGATTGCTCCTCTCCTGGGCCGAGGGTCCCGCTCCGTTTTGTTCCAGTCGAGCCAGCTTGGCAGGAGGCGGCCGGGGGTCTAAAACGGGATCACTGCCCTCGGGTTTCTTGGCTCCATTACACAGGGCGTCCATCTGTGGTCTTACACTAATACAGAGACACAAATGCTTAAAAATAAACCAGTGTATGAGAAACCCTAATAAAAATCCCTCATGTTAACTTGATAGTATCTGGTGGTCAACGGTGAGTTTATGATGGCCTCTTATTATGCTCCTGGAAACTATTACATATAATTCAAAGTAGATTTTGCAATGAAAAACATAATGTTTTCATCAGGGTATATATAGGTGAGATGCATAATGTCTTCACAGCAATTAAATAAAAGCAAACATAAATACAGCAAAAAGTATATTAGAAAACCTGGTGAGCGTCTAGAGAGGGTGTGAAACAAAGCTGTCTCCAGTTATTTACAGTTCCGCCTCTAACAAGAAACTAGAAAGCACAATTGTTACACATACACACACACACACACACACTCACACACACACACACACACACACACACACACACACACACACACACAGATCTGAAGGATATCCGGATCAGTAATAGTGGACGACCTTCAACCAGATGCAGCGATATAAGGACAACCCTCTAAATCCAGTAAAAGTCCAGTGAGTGATAGAGCGCAGCTTCCCATAATAAACCTGCTGTCATCTCCCGGCGCGCCGCTGTAAGCGACAGTGATTCAGTTCATCTTCAGCACCTAAATGCGCGCTAATCGTACCCACGTCTCATGGCGCTGAAGTTTGATCGAGGCGAAACCAACCTGTTTTAGTGGGCACAACGTGCATGTCCGACCTGCCATCATACATCGAAAGCCCGTCCCTGTAGACATCGGCTGTATCCATATGTTATCCTCGCTTCCATTGATCTCCAGTTGAGGATCAGACCCGTTTCTCTCGGCTGTCGTTATGCGTCCTTTCACTCACACTAATCGTCTCTGTACCATCGACATTATGTCGTGTTTACTCGCTAAGTAGTTTGCCTGTGATCCCTCCTTGTTCTCCGACCGCGCTTCGCTTTCCGGTGTACGGATAAATGGGCCTCAGCGCAAGTTCAGAGCGACCCTCCCATCCAGAGCACACGCTGCTACTGTGGATCAAGCTCTAGAGAGAACAATACACGGCGTGGAGCTGCTGGAGTACATCCCCTATCACATATTCGGCTACAGCACTGACTCCGGGACAGCAGTTGTTGGTTACACTTCAAAGCCCTATGCGCACGCGAGGAGAGGGAGAGAGAGAAAGAGGGGGAGAGAGAGACCCACACACCCACACACAGACTCATAAATACGCGGACCCAGCTGCATTAGCATATGGTGTAATAATGAATTCACTAGCGCGCTCCGTAAATGTATTAAATGTGACAATTGCGCATAAATCTATTTATTATTTTCTGCCGCATGCTGTGCACGCACTTATTATTGTCTTTAGGGTATTGGAGCTCTCCATGGTAACAAAGTGGAGCAGTGCAAGAAGGAACTGGCTGACTGATATTAACTTTTGAAAGCTGATGTTTAACTGTCACAAGATTATATGGCTTATGATTTAGATAATTACAGTTTTTATTTTATTCAGCAAAGCTCTACGTCCCATTGCAATTACAGCTAGTACAGCAAATAGTAGCCTATACTATTCTACACTATACCAAAGTAGCCTATAATATGATACTTTGGGGCACATAGAACAATAAATAGAGTGTAGTATATTATAATAAAGTATAGTAGTATGCAATGTATTGTAGTGTTACATTAGGCCAATGATGTTATACTATAATGGCTACATATACATAACGCTGAATAGTAATATAGTAATATAGTTTTGTATAAAATAGATGGTACATATATATATACATTTATACAAATATACATATACATATATACATATACACATATATATATATATATACATACATGTATGTATATATATGTGTGTATATGTATGTATATATATACATAAATATACATATACATGCTGACAAACTACCACTTTAGTATATGTAGTATAGTATAGGTAAGATATAGTTGTATTGCAACAATGTAGTGGCACTTACTCTACTGTATATAATATTATCTATTACACAGCATCGTAGTTCTCCCCATATAACTGCTTATGAAACTGCATTTGACTTTAATCACTAACCAATTTAAATCACACTGTAATATAACTCAAAGTAGGACCACCAAAAAGCAGCCGAACCTCGAAAAAATACACAAAAGGATAAATGTTTATACCTGTACCTCAAAGTGTTGATGCTTCGCCGAAAATCACAGCTTGTCTTCTGTTCACAGAAACTTTCAGCCAAGTATCAGTCGATCTTCCTCGCGCAGTCCACTGCAGATGAGATGCACCTCTGGAGCTGGGATCCCTAAAATGGTGTCTGAAATCTCTGTGAAGGTATCACAAAGCAAAGGGCAGCAGGTGTGCGTAATCTGTGTCTGTGAGAAAAAGAAAGAGAGAGGAAGAGTCAGAGATACTTCACTCTGACAGATAAGATTCAAAGACTTGCCCCATGAAATGTTACACCGGTGTGATCACAAGTCTGTCTTTTCTACGGAGAGAACGGGCACATATAGATGAGTGGATGTTGCGCAATCAGAGTGTATGTTTGGGGGTAGAGAGCATGCTCTACTACTTTTGACTAATTAAACAAAGTGAATTAGCTATCTCCCCAGCCAGAACGCGTCATGGCTGGTTACACATCATTCATCGTGACTAATTCAGAGAGAGAGAGATGTCACTCAGCTGGATGGAAATGTGTGTGTGTGTGTGTGTGTGTGTGTGTGCATGTGTATCACTCCAATTGCACCTCTGGGTATGATGGTATATAAGTTCACTGTTTTGTGTGTGCATGTTTGTGTGTGTGTGTGTGTGTGTGTGTGTGTGTGTGTGTGTGTGTGTGTGTTTAGGGATATGTACTACTGTTTAGTGTGTGCCTGTGCCTTTAAGTGTTGATATGTTCATACTTTTCTCTCTCTCTCTCGGCACTCTACTATTTTATCACTGGCTTGATACGTCGTCAATGAGGCTGGCATGCTAAATGATAATTAAGACCATTACACGCTCACAGAGCATGCTACCAGTGCAGCACACGGCTCCTTCAATCGGAGCCTCATCTCAGGGGACACCCCACGACTCACACAGTCGTGTATCTCTCCAAATTAGGTTAGATTTTCATTCCACCTCATTCGCCATGGATGTGATGTGGTTATTATAAACTCATGATATGGTTAGTGAGCCTACTGCCATTAGATGGGTGGAGGCATCATGGCGGCGCGTTAAAGGGGAAATAGATTGCCAACACTCAGTATTGCACATCTGTGTTTCTCTTGTTTGTGTTCTAAAGTATGTTTGAAGATGCTCACAGTCGCTGACTGTACAATATGACAGTTATAGAAATCACTCACAAATGCATATGTGTTTGTGCAGACTGACAAATTCAAACACCGGACCTGAACACACACACGATCAGCCACCTGAGAGACAGCCATCTGTCTCCTTGGCCAGTGGTGGAAAGTTACTAAATACTGTGCTTCAATACAATGTTGAGGTACTTTTGCTATACTTTGGTATTTCCATTCTACACTTTATTCTTCCACTGCATTACGTTTCAGAGAAAATATTGACATTTTTACAACTCTGCATGTATTTAAAAATGAATACAAATGTTTTCATTAATTTATTCACGCCCTCTTCAGATATACTTTGCAAACTTTTGAAGGGGACTCCATCCCTAGGATGGGAATCACTGAAATAACTGTAACTATATTGAGGAATACAAGTTTTTCAATTACATTAAAACATTATTATTATTATGTCATATGCAATAACATACAGTAACAGTCACAGGGTCTATTTTCTTTTACTTTTGATACTAAGTGAATTTTTTATTTGACTTTAATGGATGACTTTGACTTTCATGGAGTGGAAGTAAAGGACCTGAGTAGTTTCATGCCTCTAATCAGAAACACCCTATCCGGAAACCTGTCTCTACAGACCTATTACATATCCATACATATATGACATAGTTCCAGAAACAGGCTTGAAAGCTACTGTCTCTCCTCAGGTTTCTCACTTCCTTGGGTGTGTCCCGGCTCCTCGGCCTGTTCATGTAACACGGGCAGGTATCAGATATTGTCTGAGAAAAACATAGCCTCAGGTTATGGTGGTTATGATGTATGTATACAAATCCCACAAAGAATTTCACGTCTGAATGCAGCGACCTCCAGATTTCAGATGAGATCGTGAGCTGGGGTATGGAGGACAGAAAATGACTTCAGTATAAATAAATAAATAAATGAATGTATGAATAAATACAGGAATAAATAAATAAATGCTTAAATAAATGTATAAATAAATAAATACAGGAATAAATAAATGAATGCTTAAATAAATGTATAAATACATAAATAAATACAGGAATAAATAAATACAGGAATATATAAATATAAGTTATACCTAAACAGGACATCATTAAATAAGCATTTCTTTATTTATTCCTGTATTTATTTATAAATTTATTTAAGCATTTCTTTATTTATTCCTGTATTTATTCATGCATTTATTTATTTATACTTACCGCTAAGTCATTTTCTGTCCTCCATACTGGGGATCACCTGTGAGATGTGCCCTCCTTACCAAGTAGGTTGAACAATTTATGGGTTTTGTTTTGTAGGGAGGACAATAAATGTCTTGAGCTTTTGTTTGAAATAAGGATGAAAAGACCGAATAAAAGACAAAAGATAGAAGGGTAGAATCATTGGGTTAGAAGACAGCATAATATGTCATGTGCCATTTTTATATTTGCTTGTAATAGGATGGCTTGAGTTTTTTGTGAGCGATGACTACATTATGTGTGTGAATGTGCTGTGTACATGCCTGCATATGGACTATTAGCTCTGTCTAACCGCGTAAAATGAACTTATAGCTGTATCTTTAAACAGCCATGCCCACTTCCTGTATAGCACCCGAGGGTATCGTAAAAAACATTAAGTTAAAATGCCCGTACAGTGTTGCCTTTGCAACGCAGCTAGGGAGTCTTAAAGCATAAATGCATGACTGTATGCAGGCACGAGGCCAGATCTGATTAGAGTTTAACCAAGACTGTTAATAACGAAACCAATAAACACAAAGAGAGAGGAATGGAGTTTAGATCACAGCAGAGCAGCACGTCACTCACACAAAACCGAATTCATGCATGCAGGTACAAAATAACATTACAGTTCTTGTCACTATGCACTACTGTTAATATGTCTTTGATTAAACCTATCAGGTGTAAAGTGTGCTTATAAAAATGTTTAATGTATATTTATTTTGTAGTTGAATGCTATGTTAAAGCTCCTACTGTTTTCTTTATTTCTTGTGTAGCATAAAAAGATTACAACTGCATTTCATAATGCAACCCTCTGCTGTAACAATAAATTAACCTTGAACTTATATGTTCACAATAAAAAAACTCTGGCGACTCCTAGTGGTTGTATAAAGAAAGACATCTGACCAAGAGGACACAAAGACAACAGCTGTGAGCAAAACAAAGACTGCACCACATTTGCCTGTGAATGTCTCATTTTCCGACAAACAAATATGGATGCAATCTGAATAATTTGGTGTATTTGGTATAAACAGTAAGAGGTATAAATACTCACACATACTCGCACACAGGGGGCTTTAATCACTGCTTCACATAATCTCTTACAACTCAATGAAGCCCATTGATATCCTTTTCGGGTGCTTTAAGTTTCCTTCCTTCAAAACATGGCTGTAAAATGATAATAGTAAATTAACATCATTGAACTTCTCTTTTGAAAACAATTATAACAAAATAACTATTCATTTAACAGAATAGTACTTTCCAACTTTCACTTTTTTTGAAAGAGGCATTTTATCTGGTCCTCTAACTCTAGAAGATAAGGACACATTATGTGTGTGGATGTAATAATGCACATTGATGTTGTAAGGATAGACTTAAGGATGTAGTGTAGTTGAGTTTGACTTTATAGTCTTTGCTCAAGCTCCCTTCTTTTATTTTCACCTTGTCCTTATATTTTTGTATCCACTGTTTATAGTGTAAGAACATTTTCTTTTTTAATTTAAGTTATAGTGCTTCTTGATGTTTTAAATTGCATTTGAGTTGTAGCTATATGTCAAAAAGAACTTTTTGAGTTTGTTTTAAAAAGTACTATAAATAAATAAATATGTTGATGCAGGTTTAATAAAGCTTATGGTGAGGTAACACTGTGAGCAACAGTGACTCACTTTGACTCAACTGTCACTTCACTACAAACGTAACTTTGGCGCACACACACACAAACACACACACACACACACACACACGCACACACACACACACTTCCGAGCAGTGATCAGGATTAAATGATGCATTAAGCACTTAATTACTCAGGTGAAGCATCACTGTGTGTTGGCTGTCTGTTCTAATTTTATTAGCTGACACATTTATGGAAGTATATCTCTCGGTTTCACGCTGCCTCACCTCAGGGACACGACTCACATGCTTCTTTTCCTGTATCATGTATGTGTTTTGTATGAGCACATGTAGGCACATTGAGTGTGTGTGCTTGTTTGAATATATGATTCACAGCAGTCAGCCTTAGAGCACCTGGTGACCTCACTTTGTCAAAATGACATAACAGCTGTAACAGCTGCTTGACAGTTGTGGAGGCTGTGAGTAGGATGCACGACTCCTCACTTTTGGTGTTGAGTCCTATGCTGTGGCACTGATGGTAATGGGATTGGCCTAGATTCAAGTTTGGTTCTCTCTGATAACTTTTGCCTGCATTTGTGTGTTTGTGTGGATGATTTCCAGGTTTGTTATTTGCTAGAGGTGTTTTTGCAACATGATGCGTGTAATTGAACAACTTTGGGTGCAATCCCAATTTGTGGATTTACAGACTAGAGTTTGCGAACTGATATTTTACTTACTACAGTACTTGAGTTCATTTCTATATTATTTTCATTATTACATCAAAATTGCCCGTACTTCATTTCGGTGAGGCTTGCACATGAACCAATTTGGCATCTTGCCGTCTTTCAACATATCAATAAATATGGTCCGTATGAACAAAATGAGCTATATAGCGTTGTGGTAGCACCGTCTTGTTAGGGGTATCCAGCCAACCTCTGCCGCTCCAAATGTGGTTGTTTCCCAATTTATTGGGGGAAAAGAGTTATTGGTTTTGAATCTCTTTTAAGTGGAGAGGTTATGTTAGCTTCATCTAAAATGTCACAGATTTCACTTTTGTTAATTGTATTTCTGTTCTGTAATGAGCTGATTTGACACCTTCAGAATAAAACGTATTTTGTTGGAGAACTTTTTGAGCTCAACCATAAATCTGCCTATATATTTATATTCAAAATATACCATTCTATGTTCTGGTGTAAAAGTGACTGTCGCCACTACAGATCTTCAGGTTTACTTCTGCATTTGACTAATTCATACCCCATTTTAACACATTTTGTGCCAATCTTATTAAGAGCATAGATGGATGCATAATCTGCATTCTCTGGCTGTATGTGGATTAATGACGTCAAAGTCACATGTGAAATACAATAATTTGATGTTGTGGAGCTGGCAAGTTACTGTCCACATGAGGGCGCTATGTTGCAACAGACAGGTCTGCTGAACATGTCTCTGTTGATAATGTTTTTGTTTTTTTACTCCTGCCCTATTAGACAAGTCTTTCATGCAGGTCTTTCCTTTATCTGACCTCTAGATGGCGCTAAATCTCGCGTGTTACTTTGGCCAGCTGTGCGCCTGCTGATGGGTCGCACTGTGTGCGCTTGGAGAGAGCAGCGTGAACACGTTGACAGCCAGACAGTCAACACAACATGGTTAATTGAGCCATGTGTCTCTTGAGACACAGTTGACTCTGCAACGTGTGCAACTAGTGTGTTTTGTTTCAGTTATATTCATTAACAGCTGTGCAACATGCAGGTCCTGCATAGCTGTTTTTGGTTTGGGGTGATGGAAGGCAACAATGATTTATATATAAAAGCAATATTCCACGTCCATTGTTTATAATGGGATTTCCATCGATTGAGCTATAGTTGTCTGTTGTTTAATTGCACAATCATAATTCGATGATTTACTTAATTGATGCGACGATTTAACATAGAAAGCTGAGCTATAAGATCTAAAAATAAATGTAGATAAAAGTTATGTTCCTGACTTTTGATTTCACGCTGAGAGACTCCCACATTTGATCACAGTTGTGTTGAGAGTGATTGATGTCTCCCACCATGTCTCTGCGCGCTGTGGACAGATGCTCAATTAATCCAACGGCATAATAAAGGCATCGCTGACAGAGTCCCACTCTCTCACGGTCGGCCCTGGCTACTATCTGAACTGCACCTGTGGGCTTCATCTTCTCTTGTCATTTACACACGCAACAGAAGCTCCAGGCACGCGGGGGCGCGCATCGCGTGCACCATCCACCGACTGGGGATCGCTTTGTACCGAGTTTACCGGAGAGCTCCTTGTTCATAGGTTCCGCGGCTTAAATGGGATCAACTCACACATTTGGACGACTTGCACCATCTCTCCAGTAACTTTGATGGGGACTTCGGTATCAAGCAGGGAAAATGCCTGTGATGAAGGGATTATTGGCGCCGCAGAACACGTTTCTGGACACTATAGCCACACGGTTTGATGGCACTCGTAAGTTTTCTTTTATTTATTTTTTATTTTAGACACTCGGATCTTTTTTGCAGGTATAGATTTTGGTTTAAGTTTTCGTCTGGTGGGTATCCTCTGGTGTGTAAGCGGACTGTAGTCTATTTCCTGGAGATTCTTGAGTAAATTAATAGCCCACCTGCAAACATCCAACGATTTCGATTTGTTGTTGTATTTGTTGTAAATGGTCTAGACAGCAGGGCACCAGATATCTCCAGCCCGTATGTTTTGGGCTAAGACAGACTTTAACTTCTCGGTTATTAAAAATTGTTTCATGCCTCAGGACCAGGCAGAGAGGTGAGCCGCAGACGCTCCCACAACAATTAGCCGGCTGAGTCTGTCGCTGTCTGAGGTGCTGAAAGCTCAGCACCTCAGACAGCGACAAAGGGATAACTGGACGCTCACGCTGGCTCCGAGCCAAACACAACACACTCGCTCACAAGTTGCAGCCTGTGTCATTTATCTGAGGCGCACATTTGTGAACACACCTAAATAAATCCAACTTTTGCACACATGATTTTTCCTCCCCGTGAAGTTAACCTTTCTTATTTCTGCTCTTTGGCCCGACAAGTCCTGCGGGGAATATACGGTCTTCCTCCCGCCGGTCTGAAACCAGCAGTCGCATTTATAAAAATTAATTGGTCGACGGTGACTTTACAGCAGGTCTTTCCCCGGGCTGAGGCACAGAGGCGACACCGAGGCATTTCTAAACGACAACTTTTGTCTGAACTCTGGATTTTTATCTTATTTCTTAATGATCATTCTAGTTTTCTGTGAGGATTCTTAGAAATCAGCAATGTTTCACAGCTGACGTTTGCTTCATGTTTAGTTAAGCTGAGCTGCCCTGCTCTCATTCTCCAGGCCTAAACCTCTCTCCCCACTCAGTTTAAATTCATGTTCAGGCTTTTCAGGTTTTCATCTTCAGGCTAGGTATGCATTGTTTTTAATTGCTTTTGCTTTTCATTCCATGGATGTTCCTATGATGTACCAGTAAGCTTTTACCAGTAAGATCATTATTTATCTTTTCTCGATACACTGGTTATTTGTTTGGCCTGGAAACAGTGACAAATAACCATCAGCTTCCTGAAGACCATGGTGTAATGTCACAAAACATTTAGTTTTGTCCAACCATCAGTCCAAAACCTATAAGATACTTATTTTAGTGTTAAGACGAAAGGAAAATGTACACATTAGAACATTAGAACATGAAACCAGTGAATCTTTGGCAATTGATTGTCAAATTATTTGCAGATTAATGTTCTGTCGACCAGCTAAGCTTTATTTATCGGTGTATTAGTGCATCTAGTTAAAGGGGGGTCGTTAAAGTAATATGGGAACTAATTGTATATTGTGTAGTTGTCAAAAGCACACACTAACTGTACGTCTTATGCCATTATTTGTGTTTCAAATTAAAAAAGCCACTAGAACTTATTCAAACACACTTTTGTCTGTGTAATAATAATAATAATAATACCAATACTTTCCACTTTCCTAATCATATAGACATCAGGGATAATAATACATCTTGCATTTATTGTCTCGTTCCAACCCAAACTCACCACCTGACCCCACTCATACATTTCTCTTTGGGACATTCTCCATTTTGTCTGGTACGGTCATACCTCTCAGTGAGGCATTATAATAGCCACAGATCTCCACCCTTATTCCAGTGCCCATATCTGCAGGTTTAGCACCACTCTATAGGAGCAGGCTATATGTCGAGTGGCAACAAACATTCAGCTACCTGAGCAGCGGCTCTCTTCTAACACAAGTGAATAGTGGTACTGTACAGCACAAATGGGTTGTCCTTGAGCTGCAAAGTAGAGAAAATTAACGTTGGATTTTAACTGCAAGATAGGGCAGACTGGAGGCAACGGAGCCAGACAGGACGAATTGGTTCTTATGGCCTGGCCAGGAGCAAATATAAGGAACATACTGGGTTCACTGCTATGTGATCCCCTTGGACGTCATCCAAAGCCCGGGCAAGCAGGTCAAACCTGGAAGCAGTGTATGATAAATGGATGAAAGTGAAAGTTGGCAAGTCTTTGTCATTTGTTTTTACATTTAAAGGTGGCCTTTCACATCGATTCAACTTTTTCAAGGTGGTATACATGGTAACACCCAAGTTTATCTCAATAAATCAAGGTGTCCAAAGCATTAACCTAGTGGTTATAGAGACAATTAGTGGACACTTTCAGGATAAATTCAATCTTAAGAGGTCAGATGTAAGACGTAAAATGGCTTTAAATAATTTTCTTAGTATTTCATCTGCATCCCACAGCTGATTTTGACCAAGTTGATGTTTATTTTGAACAAAGTCATTTATACACAATCATTTATTTTGAACAAAGTCCTCTCACAATCATGACAGTGTTTGTATGTTTCACTGTGTGTGTTGACTTACTGGTTGACTCCTTCGATCCCTGTTTGCCCGTAGCGTAACTAAAATAATAGAATCTGTCTGTGGCTGTGCACTGTCAGGACTGTGTGAGAGTGCTGTGACACATTCTGTCATCACTACAATAGTGTGCCATCCAGGTGACTAAGCTTACCACCTGTCCGTCACTGGAGCAGCAAGCTGCTCATTACAGTAACACACATTGTCACTTAGCACATAGTATAGTCATTTGAAGCAAGAGTACATTTAGGGCTGCAACTAACAAATGTCATCATTAGCAAATACAATTATTATTGTTATGTTCAACAGTCCCAAACCCAAAGATATTTAGTTAAATATCATAGAAGACCAAGGAAATCAGCAATTCTTCAATATTTAGAAGCTGGAACTTGTGAATCTTTGGAATTTTTGTTAAAAAGTGACTAAATTGTCGCCCATCATTTACATGTAAACAAACAGCTAATAGTTGCAGCTCTGCATACTTTTACAAAGAAAAAAATGACCTAAAATATATTACAACAAGTTTTATATGAACATCATTTAAGATTGAAAGTATTAAATTATGTTCGCTTTTTTTCCAAGTAAGAGTAAATATGTTGAGTACCATTCTAATTGGCCTTCCTATAGGTGGTCATATCGTGGTTATTTTACTTAAGTAAAAGCAGAAATACCACGTTAAAGTCCTGAATAAAAATGTTACTTTAGTTAGCAAAGCGTATTAAAAGTAAAAATACACATTATGCCGAATATCTCTTTGACTGAAACTATTTTTTTGTTTCTAACCATAATTTCTGAGTAGTGAGGTAAACATTAAAATAAAATGTTAATACTCAAGTACAAATACATCAAAACTGTACTTAAGTACAACATTTGAATAAATGTACTTATTACATGCCACCACTGCTTATCATTCAAGTGCATTTAAAATGGATCCATACATTCAAACTATCACTTAACATCTCTAAACTGAAGTCATTGCTCCGGTCTCGTCACCAGTTCAGACTTGCTGACTTGCCTTTCTGTCAACCAATGACGGCCTCCGTTGGAGTGATGGAGACAGTATCGGGCTGTCTTTCTGCCAAATTAAGCAGACGGTTTGGTGGTAGAGTTGTAGGAGAGGGCTGTGTAACGTCCCCCAGTGTGTGCTGTGTGCTCACCATCCTCCACCATTCCTCCAGATTGCTATTTTCTAGCTCTCAGCACACAGTAGTTCCACCTCCACTAGGCAGGTAATTACTGTCACAATCACTGATGCCAAGACTCAGAATAGCTGCGTGTTTAGTCAGTATGTTAAAGTGTGTATGTGAATGAAAGAGAGAGAGAGTGAGTAAGTGAGTGAATGAAAGAGAGAGAGAGTGAGTAAGTGAGTGAGTGAGTGAGTGAGTGAGAGAGATATGCATATGTATGTGTATGTGTAAAGAAAGACATAGACAGAGAGGAGGAAGAACAAGAAATGGAATGTGTGTGTGTGCCTCTGTTTATTTGGCATAAAGATAGTTGAGTACAAGTTTCCTCGCCACTGACTTTCTTTAAATGCAGCACATCTAATTGAGCTGTTAAAAAGCAGCTGTGGGATCCCACATCGTGATTACCACTTACTGCCAGGTGAGTGTTTAGAAAAAGTAATCTGAGTATCGCACACAGTAGAAGGGCTTTCACCACCTGCTGTCTCAACGAAGACAGAGGATATATCGTTGTTGTCCCAATCGATCAGTCCCACCAGAAACTGTATGACCTGGAGGAAGACCCAGGGAGCTAATTACTGTATGAAAGACCACAGATGCTTTGGTTGAGAATAGCCAGGATTACATATGTCACAGTATCAGGAACATCAGCAACTTTTAATTCCCTCAGCACATTGTTATCTGATTATGCCAACTTGTGAAAAAGCAGGTTGAATGTTGTCCTCGGCTATGACTGTGAAAGAAGTAATGGATGCAGTTATGAGCCGGTGAGGGAGTAATCAATCATCATTGACTATAGTGCTGCAGGGTCCAGATATGCTTACTGGCAGTGGATTGGCAGTGCTGTTCCCATTTTCTCCAAAGCCCAATTAATATCGAGACTGTTTTTTTTTTATTTCAGGTAAAAATAAGCAGAGAGGATGAAGCTGAGCTGTATCCTGGTGGATGTAGAATACAGAGGACCCATTTTCTATGAAATCATATAAAAGTACTGCCCTGGTGCCCAGTTACACCAGAAAGTATCAGAGTGAAATCGGTAATATTTTATTTATTTATTTAAACCTTTATTTAACCAGGTGAATCCCATTGAGATTAAAAATCTCTTTTTCGAGGGTGACCTGGCCAAGACAGGCAGCAACATAAGAAACACATAGTTACAAACAAAAAACACAGAACAAGACAAGTTAAAAGAAATTAAAAGTTAAGAGACAGTGACATAACCAAGTTAATTTAAGAAACATTGACTTTTTTGGGAACCTGCCTCCAGTTCTTTGATTTTATATTTAAAAGCAGTAAGTGGTATCAGTTCTTTGAGTTTTAAATTATTCTAAGGATGAGGGTGCAGAATACACAAAAGCCCTTTTCCCCATTTCCGTTCTGGTATTTGGGACAGTGAGCGTCAGGAAGTCCTGAGAACGCAAAGAGTATTTTCCAACACTTTTCTGTGACGATTTGACAGATTGCTCTGTTTCAGAGTTTGAGGAGAGGAATATCTGGTGCTTTAGCTAAATGTTTCACCAAATAGTGTCACGACCGGGGGGGCGGGGGGGGGGGGGGGGGGGGGGGGCGGGCCGGACACCAGGCGGATGGACGCGCTCCAAGGGGTGGGCCCGAGGATGGGAACAGGGCTCTGGGGAATGGGGCTCTGGGGAACCAGGTTCTGGAGAACCGGGCTCTGGAGAACCGGGCTCTGGGGGACCGGGCTTAGGGGGACTGGGCTCAGGAGAGCGGGGCTCTGGGAAACCGGGCTCTGGGAAACCAGGCTCAGGAGAGCAGGGGTCTGGAGCAGGAAGCGGTGCCGAAGGGGCCCCTGGGTCTGGAGTCGGAAGCGGCGACAGGTCATGGGGAGCGGGGCTTGGCTGGAGCGCCGACAGGACACAGGGAGTCAGAACCGACGTGGGCTGCAGCATGGAGGCGGCAGCAGGAAAAAAACGTTGACGCGGTCCGGTTCGGTGCCCCCCAACTCCGGGGCTGGGGAGGCGCGAACCTTGCCCCTGAGGCTACGAGGCCCACCATAAGCCAGCCGTGTCCCCTCAATTGGTTCAGGTGCTGAGACCATATGGCGGTCGTAACGTCCCTTCTGGAGGTTACCGGGCCCACCAAAAGCCAGGCGGGTCCCCTCGAATGGGTCCATTGCTGGGTCCACTTGTGGTCGTAGAATCCCCCTCTATGGCCAAGAGACCCACCAAAATACAGGCGGATCCAAGAAAACAGGTTAGTTTCCTTCGCTGAGTCTGTCATGGCCAGATTGTACTGCCATGACCGGGGTGTGGTGGTGCAAAGACTCAGGCCAGGAGTCAAAGTGAGGTACAACAACGATTACAAATAGTTGCTAACTTTGTCTGTCTGCTGTATTTAGTTTTTCTTGCTGAAAAGCTGCCTGCTGCTCCAGTGTATACCCTTAAAGAACAACTACTTGCCTCAAGACAACATGTTTTAACTAACCCAGCAGTATCCACTGGCTTTGCTTTGACCAAGTATTTTGTTGTGATAATACAGCCATCATCATCATCATCATCATCAGAACAGAGTAGTTGAAAGGTCACTAAACTTGGTTATTACTGTGCACTTAAAAGGTGCACAGTACCTTGTCTGTTACACCAAACTTCTGTATGAGTGTCTCCTAGTTACCGTGGACGTTCTGCCTTGTTAAGCCACCTAATTAGCGAGATTACAATCCTAATCGGCGTCTCTAATGGACTGTCCAACACGATCGACAGACAGGGTTTCACCACTGGGAGACTTGGTGAAGTCAGACATTTTTAGACTCAATTCATTTTTGTAATGGCATCATTGGGTTTTGTGAGAAAGCGAGAAGGAGGCTACGACAGACATTTTGAGAATGAGAATCAAAGGTGAAAAAGATACTGACAAAGAGAGGAAGATAACAAAAACAGAAGAAGTTGTGAGACGGGCTTGCAAATTTTAGGAATGTACTGGTGTAATGTTTCAATTGGTGAGAGCCCAGGGGACTGTGTGAGAAAACGCCACAGAAGTGATTAAGAATGTGGATTTTTCTAATGATTTTCTCTCTCCAGTGAATGGCTCTGTGAATGTGTGCAAATATGTCCTATTACTGTATCTCTTCCAAATGTATAAACATGTGTAATCTCTGACATCAAGACAAATAAATGAATACCTACAATTTGTTGATAAAGTACAGGGAGTGCAACATTAATTGAATAACAGTGTTGATTAGATTTAGTATACACAACACTGTACAGTTGTAACCTTGGTTGCTATGGTGTGTGTCCGTTACTATGGAAACTCTAGAGTGACTTTTTTTGTGGTTATGTGACTGCTTTATAGCAGTTTCTGAGAGGCTGCCATGAATTCTTGCAAAGGGGTGAGTAGGTCTTTCCATCCATCTCTCCACTTCCCTGACAATTTTTACCACACTCCATCTCCATCTTTCATCATTCCCCTTCTCATGGCTACATCTCACCCCATCAATATGTATCCCTTTCCAACTCTCATCTGTCTCCCTCTGTATATTTCTCAGTCTCCCCTTCTCTTTCCCTGACCCTCCCACCCCCCATCGTCCAGTCTCTCACCTGCGTTGCAATCCATTTCCCCCTGCTGTGTCTCGGTCAGTTTCTGCTACCCTCTCTCTCTCTTTCTATTACTCCAGTGCTTTATCATGCTTGCTCACCCATCATATGAATTGTTGTGCTGTAAATAGCTCAGTGGTTACTTTGGGTGTTGTCATAGGGCTGTCTAGGAGCTGGTGAATGTGCATGTGGAGCATTTGTAAATTAGTTTAAAACCACAATCTGGGACGAAGCAGTGTGTATACAAGGTAACAAACACTCACCTCTCCCCTACTGTTCTATCTGTTTTGGAGAGTGTCGTTTTCTTCTGACCTACCTAGTTATTGGAGAACTGACCTGCTGAGAAAGTAAACTCCAACAAGTCCTCCAATCTAAACCATATTGTCATTGTTTGTTGTTGTGCTGTTGTTGGGATAAAAGAGTCCGACTTTGGCACAGTGGTGCTTTGAGTAAAGTGGTAACATCATTGTGCCAACATGCACACAACGAGAGTGTTAAAACCTTTACATACCGGCAGGGTTTTTTTCGTGCGATAAATGCACACGTCACTCTATTTCCTGTTGTTGAATACTTTCACACAAAAGCGATGTTTTTTTGTAGCTTTTGCACCACAAATAAAGGCATTAACCAATTACATTATACACTGTATTATTATTACACTATAGTGTGCAAAACATGGAGGCACAACCTCTTGTAGCACTAGAATAGAAGACAGAGTTCACCATAGAAAGACATATTCATCGACCAAATGTTATGCCAACACACACGATATGGTGCACCAAATGACTGACAGACCAACGAACATTGCCGGCCCTAAAGCCTTGCAGCTAGCTTGGCTAAAGACTACTTGATTAAGACTTGAAAACATTGTGGCCGAAAAAGATACAGATGCTGACTGTTTGTCGAAGGCATGATGCCAACTGCGATGCGGTAACAGCGCTACTTCTTCCAGTCATTACTTTGTCACAAAGGGTCACTTGCCAAGAAGACGTGAACATCTTTTATTTGGTGTCTGCCCAACCAGCTCATACTGTTCAAACATAACTCTACAAACCACTGCAATTAATGCGAGAACAGCACTCTCGCTGGTGTTTTGATGATATAATTACACTTGAAATGATCTTTTATTTGTAGCTTGCATAAACCACTTGTTCACCAACAATTATACAGCACTAATGTTGACTTTTATTGCATTAAAAGGCTCTGTAACCATCTCTCATCGCCCTTCTTCTCTCCCTGCACTCTTTTCTCCTCTGCCCTTCCTCTCTCTTTCTTTGTCTCAGTCTTTCCTTCTCCGCTCCCCCTCTTGTGTCCCTGCGGAGTTTCTCCAGCAGCTGTCATGCAATAGTGCAGAGCATTAGGGCAGGTGATATATGGGCTTCTACACCAAAGCAATTAGCCAAAAGAAATTCAGAATGGAGAGACCGATACAGGAGAGAAAGGGGAGGTGATGAAGAGGTTGAGACAGAAGAGAGAAGATCCAGAGGAGAAACAAAAGAAACAAAAGAGAGAGACACAAGGGAGGTGGTGGAGTGGTAGAGAGTGAGGTGAAATCTGAAAAGGACTCAGATAGAGATGATTCAGACTTTTCCTTTAACAGAGTTTCGGGTGCAGAGGAAAGATAGTAAAATGATGGAGAGGCGGTGGGGAAAAAGGTGAACATGTGCAAAAAATAAAGGAAATAAATGAATCGGGGAAAAGAAGGATATAGTCTGGTGGAATTTCAAGGGTAGAGAAGAGATGAAGAGTAATTAGGTGGAGAGATCCAAAACGTTAGGAGGGACATAAAGAACAGCTCAGAGGGAAATATGAGCAAAGGACAGTGGGAGTGATTGAAAGAAAAGAGGAATAAAGGGAGGGAAGGAAAGAAGGGATCAAAGGTAGGAATATGGCTGAGAAAGGTATAAGTGAATGCTGGTGTATTTGCAAAGGAGGAAGGAGGAAAGGAAAGAGCCAGGGTAAGTAGGACAGTTGGAGGGAGAAGGAGAAAAAAAGTTAGAGAAAAGGATAAATGAGGTCATTTGGTGGAAAGGATAAAGCAAAAATTACATCACAAATAAACAAGTGTTCAAACAATTCATAGAGGTCCCGAAACTCGTTTTTTAAAAAGTAAGCATTTCTCTAAAACATTAAGTATGAATGACTAAATAATCATCAGTTGAAGGGACAGTTTAAAATCTGTAGGCTGTACTTTTTAAGAAAATCCAAATGCACAGCTAGGCTTCATAAGGTCCGTGGAGGAGTGGTTGATTTTAAAACCAATGAGGAAAAAAGACGACACTAATGCCAAAAAGTGAAATAACCATAATGGTTCCAACTTTGATCAAAGTTGTATGTTCACATAAGACCCCCATCACTCATAAAAGAAGCCAGAATATTTTTTTTAGGGTCTTTAAAATCCGCAATGAACCTTCAGACCAGCCTTTAAATTCTTGTATTTCTTGACACTGCAATATGGAGATGTAGTTATACAGTATGTCAGTCTACTTACTTGGTTGCAATGTGTCTTCTTGTAAAACAACACATTTTTAGGTGAGAACAGTGTGTTTTGCTCGCGTGTCCATTTATGTAATCGGTGTACATTTGATAATCTGCATCACAAAACAAGATACAAGACACTTTGCCTCTCCTCCATACACATGAATTAAGTACCCTCAAACAACAAACTGCACATCTGTCAATTATATCCAACCAAAGGAATCTACTCTCAAACACAGTTGTATATTATTGCTGTAAACATGCGTTTTCCATCAACACCATCTTAGTGCTCGAGGGAGCTGCTACCAGTCGGCTTCTGTCTTGCTCACCGGGAGCCTGAGGGGCCTCAAGTCTGACAGCCGGTTCCAAGGCTGAGACCCACTCTGACCATCTGTCTGGGCCATGCAGTCACAGCAGAGCCGCTGACATGACATTCTCGTTGAGTTTTTCCTTTTTCGTGAAGGGGTATCACTGTCAATGCGTTTTATTCCTCTGTGTTGATTCCACAAACACAACTACAGTTTAATACGACTAGGGTTTTATTTTCATAACTTCCTGTCAGTGATTTTAAGACTGCATAATGGTAAACTGCTGAGTGATCCCAGAAACATCCACGCTATAAAGAAATCAGATGGAACAAGAATGAATATTGAGACGATCAGACCTCCAGCGTAGCCAAATTATTTATAAGAGAAGATAGTAGGTGAACTGTTAAATAATTACCCTAACTGTCTATTGGAAACATCAATCAGTCACACAGTTTCTCTGTGCAGGAATATCACCAACATTAAATCATAACAAATTGTTATAAATTGTAAATATATATATTTTTTAACATAAGCTAATCTCAGGAAATGTATCCAACTAACACATATTTTATATCTGATATTATTTCTCTGATCCACTATTGTTTTCCAAAAATCTTTAAAACAACACGTTGATAAGCCACGCCTCGTGTATACCTTCATTTAGCTGAAAAATGGCATTGTAGTTTATTTTGAGTCAAACCCACATACCTGCTGCCAGACATACAGTACTTACTTAGAGCACCAAATAAAAATACACTATTTACTTTTGTTTGAGTAACGTTTGCAAGCAACTACAGTTTCTCGGCTGTATTATGAACAAATTCAGCATTTTTAAGCAACTAAAGTATATTTTTCTGACCGATTTTGATAGATGAATGCCTTCAGAAACAAATGGACTTGGGGCTCAGAGCATCAGACAGGCCAGAAAAGTCAGATATTATTTAGAGACAGAATGATGCATTGTTGCTTTTGGTTAGCATTTGTTGACACTGTAGCCAAACTCGCAATGCTATGCTCCTTGTTCTTAGCAAATACTTTGCTGAGTAACAGAAATGATGAAAATAATACCCAAGCTTTAATAAAACAAAATGATAATTTATTTGTAAATGAACCCCTTGGTATTTTCTCTGGTCCCACATTCCTGACAGCAAGTGCCGGCAGGTGACAGAAGCAGTTGTTGATCGCTGAATGGGATAATAAAAAAGGACATGTTGCTCATTCCTCTTGAGGGACGAATACAAGGGTTTCGTTCTCCGCTGTTGAATTCCCTCTTCAAATCTAAGGTGGTTTCCTTCAACAAAGCCTGACGTACAACATAAAACAATTAAACATTGGGGTTGGTGGAAAAAGGAATTATTGATGCAGAAAATTGATTTTTGTAATGAAAGCTAATTGAAACAAGTCGCTTTGCAGAATGTCTCCAGCAATGATTATAAACAAGCTCACGTCGCTTTGTGTTTTTCTGTGTGTGGCTTAATGGGTGTGACTCAATTATTTATTCTATTAATATCTCCAAATGTACCAGGTATAATTATTTAATGCTGCATGTACCTTTAAATATATGTGTGTGTGGGTGTGGGTGTGTGTGTGTGTGTGGCTTAGGGGGCTAGTTTGAGCAGGTGCACACACAAATAAATACACCTACACACACATTATAGAATCTGCGAAACCATAATGATCCACTGTCTTGTATAATAGGCATTGCACTGTAAACATTACCTTTCTATCAGCACAGCTCAGCATCATTATGCGCTTCATTGGCACTGTGGGTGTTTGTTTGTGTGAATGGATGTGTGTGTGTTTGTGTGCCCTGATAGATGAATTCAGGTATAAACAGCTGGTCCGCTTCAATATTTAGAACTAGACATTAATAGTCTAATTAATTATGATCGACTTCAGCAGTCATGCAATTATATTTTTTGACTGTCAGCACTCCAGCAGATTCCTCACTGATTCTCCACTCATGCTTTATTATCTCACTCTTTTCTTTACCCATATTTCACCTTAACACGTAACCTCTCTCTACGGCAACTCTCACTAAAAGTGATTCAAGGTCAGTTTCTTGACTGGAGGGTATGCGTTTCAAGCGTATGATTCTATTGCTCTTCAGTTTACAGATAAATCAGTCTGTTATTGAGGTAGATTACCTTCATGTTGCATCCCACACATGCCTACCTATGTCTACCTAAGCTGAGGAGCTCATCAGCCTGTATATTGCTGTGGTAAAAAGTCACATTTTAGCCCCAATGGCTATTGAGAGCAATTCATTGACCAGTTGAATTTGCATCCATTATCATTATCTGAAGTTTAAAAAGTGGGAGCTGCGAGGGCAGTGGTCTGTTGGTGGTACAGCATCCTAGATTATCTGGCTAAAGTCAAGCTGAAAACGGTCGTCATAAGTTCCATCTGACAAAAAAACATTAAAGCTGTTCTGATCAATCAAATCACCAACACACAGTAAATTACCACCCATCGCTGCTTTTCCCCTCAGCGTTTCAGCATCTTTCAGGTGGTTCACCAACTTGTTTTTTATTCATATTGTGGCAGCAGCTGTTCTCATCAAAAAGCTCTGTTAAACCCACTGCACTCTCTAAGACAGAACAGACAAAGACAGACAAAGTTAGCGAGTATCTAGCATTTAGGAAAAGAGACAGATACAGTATGTTTCTCTGGAGTTGGTGGAAACCAAAAACAGCTAAACTAGAGACCATCTCGCGATGGGATCACCTCATCTAAAGTGTGTGTGTGTGTGTGGGGGGGGGGGGGGGGGGGGGGGGGACTATGATACCTTGCACACTTCCTCCCTATTTCCAGCGCCCTTATTAAAGTTTCGCGACAGCATCTTGAACGGTTGTGACGCTATCGCGGTGACTATCTGTCCACAGCCATATAGAAATATAACACCTGGCGAAGTACTCAGTTCCCGCTACAGTTGGTGTCTCCAGGGTCACATGTTGCCATGATGACAAACACACAGACTTACAAGATGAAAACAAAGTCAGCGTTGCTGTCGTGGCTGGTAACGAAATTAACCATTTAACCTGCATTTGTCGACCAGAAATATAACTCCAAATAAATGTTAATGTCTGCTGGATGTGAAAATCTGAAACCGTTAGCTAAATCTATTCGGCTGAAATGATGCCAATGTTTTGTTTACAGCTTGTTGTGCTTCTCCCAAGTGGCCAAAACAAAAGTATAGCCCTTTTCATGCTTAGTTAATTGAAGCTTAAAAACACTCTCTTAACGTCAATTACTATTACCAGTGTTAATTAATCCTATTCATACGTTGCTTGGACAGATATTTGAAGCGCTAAAGGTCTGTGGTTGTCTACAGGGATTATTATTGGGACCTCCAGGGATTCTTGAAGGAGCAAAATAATGATTTGTATAAAATTATAGATTGGTCTGTGGGGAGTTTTTCTACTTTTCCTTCTTACCTAAAGTCAGAAAAACACATTTGATGTTATCTTTTTATGCCACTGCATTCAATGGGAAAATATGTTAAACTGTGTTTAAAAGTGTGTTTCCTAAAAATGTAGCAAAAGCTGCTCATTATTCCTTTAAAATCAGGGAAACAATAGACATCCATGAGGTTTTCTACATCTGGACAAGCAGGAGAGATCCAGTTACCGTACTTCCATTCCCCCACAACCTAAAGACTGATGTAATTACCTCAGCACCTCTTTGTCCTCTCAGCAATTCTCTGAGTCTTCTTCCTTTTTCTCCTGCAGACAGCAACTTCATCCTGGCTAATGCACAGGTGTTGAAGGGCTTTCCCATCGTCTACTGCTCTGATGGCTTCTGCGAGCTCACAGGCTTCTCCCGGGCCGAGGTTATGCAGAAGAGCTGTGCCTGTAAGTTCCTGTTCGGCCCAGAGACCAGTGAAAGCATCATCCTCAGCATTGACGACGCCCTGGAGGAGCGAAAGGAGTTTAAAGATGAGATCATGTTCTACAAAAAGACAGGTAAGCAGTGGAAACACAGTTTGGCTTTTAGTTGTTGAATTGGTTGAATTTGGTCAACGTTTTGCTGCTCTCTAGTGCTCATATCTAGTCACTTTACCATAAAACACAGACTATGTCTTCCTATTACCAATTAAGTGTTGAACCCAAAGTTCAGAAAGCCATTAGAGGACACACAGACACAGTGGTTACCAAATTGGACTTTGACTGAAATGGATGGCAGTTCTCCGTGGCTATTTCTGGAGAAGCCACATTTAAATTGTCTTACATGGACCCATGGATGGATTAATGGGTGTATAACTTTTTTATTGGCTCATTCTCATTAAAAGCTGATTAAACTAAGCAATCATTCACAGAGGTCCTCCAGTTATCATTTAAAGTTGACACACATTAAACTTTCATGGCTATCAGCTCATGACTCCTCGACCCAAGTCTCCTTTGATTACACTGAACCGTGGTGCGGTTTGGCTCACTGATTAGTCAGCTGGCCAGTGAGCAAAATGATGCCGAAAATAATGAGCACATCTCGGCATCAGTGGATACATGTTTGCTGTGATGCCATGGACCCTCGCATGACTGTTATCGTTTCCTTCACATTCATGCTTCATGTTCTTGCAGTTGTGTTTTAACCACGACAGGCAGCGTTACTGTTTGTTGGGGAATGTCTTTGCAGCTGCTGTCTCACAAATCAAGAGAAACCGGTTGTTTGTCAAACAGTATCAACATTTTCATATTTTGGAAATATGTTGTTGAAATACTTTCACTATTCAGTCGCTATTCTGGATCTTCTGATAATTTCTAATGGAAGTTACTTTTTACTATTCAATCTCAGTGACTGTGACTGTACGTCAGTGGTTCTCAAATGGCGGTACACGTGAAGGCACTCCAATGAGATAAAAAAACTAAACATATTTAAAATTATAATAAATTCTAAAATCCTTTAAGAATAGTTATTTAATATTCAATAAAATGTAAGTGTATGTTTATGTTTATGTTTATGTTTATTGGTTTAAAATACAAATACTTGCTGGTTCGGGAGTACTTGGCTGAAAAACTATTTCAACAGGGTGTACATCACTGAAAAAAGGTTGCGAACCACTGGTCTACGTCACTCTGTCTCATGCACACACACACACACACACACACACATACACACAGATCCCCATTTCCCTTCTGTTCTCTTTCCTCGTTACTTTTCTTTTCCCCCTGTCTCTCTTTTCAGCCACATCGTTTACCATCTCCACATTCAGTCGTATAGTGGCTGTCTGTTTGTCTGTCTCCCATGCTAATCTCCCTCTTTTCCTTCCCTGCCTCTTTATGTTGTCTCATCCCGCTTTCTCCACTCTTCACAGCGGAGGCCTGAAAGTAAATGTAGCTGACGCGGTTTGTCCTCCGTGTGTCAGCCTGAGCAATCAGCAACGCTCTTTCTCTCTCTTGCTGGCATGCAGACATTCACACACACACACACACGCGCACGCGCACACACACACACACAAACGCTGTGATTGAGTCATCACCAGGCAAGGAAGATTTAGTGAGTGGGAGTGAGGGGAGGGAACTCCGTGGGAAATCCCTTGTAATCAGCAATTTACTTCTAGTCGCTGAATAGCAAAGAATGAAAAGTAGACCATGACCGCTGCATTGAAGACATCCATCTTGACAAAACCTACATAAGTATAATCTAATTATTTGAGGGTAAAGAAAACAAAAATATTAGCTGACCTTCAAATACAAAATTATTTAATATACAAACTATCAAAGAGGAAAGATGAAAAATACCCCACATCTGATCAAATTAAAAGGAAAAAATACACCAGTGACACTGTGGTGGAAATGACACAGCATGGTACCGATTAAACTGAATTCCAACCCCCAGAGACAAAATGAAGGAGAACAGAAGTCCGACCATGTTGTTTCCCAAATTGAAAAGGTGTATCATGTCAAATGTAGTGAATACATTAGGAAATAAGCATTCATGTTCGAACATCTGTCTCTTATGCTGATAGATGCTCGACTATGTTCATTGTTCACCAGTCGCATTAACAAGCTCGGTGGAAACCAAGTTAAAGAAAGCTTCAATGTGCTTAATAAAGATGTAAAAATGCTCCATGGAACTGCAGTGTTTGGTGTTAATTATCAGAGGGTTGGTCATCGTCATTTAATCCACTGTTAATATAAAATATTGATTAGCCGTATGAACAAGAAGAAGTATGATGAACAGAATCATAATACTTGACATTTTCCGTTACCTTTCAATCTTTCTGATGAATCACATGAAAAAAAAAGTGATACTTTAATGACCATAAGCACACGAATGCTGGTGCGGAAATACACATGCCCACCTGCAGTTCCTCTGAACAGCAATCCATTTAGCAGGAGATGGGACCTCAGAGATGGATTCATCTTTTGCTGTGCCTGGGGAACAACGACTTGGTCTATTTCAGGATCTGCTTCTCCCCAGGGACCTCAAACTGTAATGGGCTTACTAATAAGTCTGAAGATCAAAACTGTTCTGCTCTACACACACATGGAGAATGTAATCAGAGATGGTGTTTAAACGTGTAAATAAGAGCGTCTCTCTCTTTCAGCTGTGCTGTTCTGGTGCCTGCTGGACATTGTGCCCATTAAGAATGAGAAGGGAGACGTGGTGCTCTTTCCTGGCTTCCTTTAAGGACTCACTGATACTAAAGCCAAAGCCATCCAAGAGGACAAGAAGGAAGGTCAGTATGTGAATGCATGTCTTGTAAAAGAAGGGGTGTTGTTGTTGAATGGATTATAATGGTCCACAGACGAGAGAGGGAAATGTCAACTCATTAGCAAAGCTCTCAAATGTTGGATTTTAGTTATGTAAAGCCAAGTGCTACAAGGTTACAAGTGTGGACGCCTTTTTATATTGGACCAAATTGCAAATGTCAGTGCTGGCTATTGTGGACAAAATCAACAATTGTGAGTGTTTATAGTTAAATTCATCAATCTGGTGCACTTTGACAGCAGTAATTAAAAGGTTAGATCTATATGATGAATACATTAAAGCCTCAATAATTAACAAAAATACCTCCTCTCTCCTGATCAAGAAATTATTGAAATGTTCTTTATTTAACTAAGACCACATTCCTCCCCTAGCATTTCCCAAAGTGTTTGGAGTGCCTCAACATAACATAAAAAACATGAAGAAAATTACAAATATACTTAAGCTGTTTTGTACGAGTGGATGTTGTATTGAAAGAGCCAGATATTGGAGGAAAACCTGAAATAGTGAACATTTTCCATAATGTTCTGTTCTGTAATATTTTGTGACATGATGTTAAAAAAAGTAATTCAAGTGGCATTAAATGTCTTTCAAAATGAAGCTGTAGTTGGAACGCAGCAGTATGTGAACATAATTATTAGGAGACATAAATGTACAGCCGGATGAGCCAAAAATCGCTAGATTAAATATAATGACACACCTTTCTATTGTATCCTTCCCTACAGTATTTTTTAAAATCATTTTCTTCATAAATGTAAATACAAAGAGCAAAGTTGCAAATTATGCCCTCAAAATCAATTTCCTCAAAGCTTATGCGCAACACCTAAGCTAAAGCCTTAAGCCTCCTACAAAGCAATGTATGGGTGCATCTGTGGAGTCAGCAAACCTGACCTTTCTCATCTGCCTCCCCTTGATTTGCCTAACTACTCTCATTATTGTAAATAAGGGAGAACAGGAAGCAGAAAGCAAAGTTATTTTGCCCCCATAATGAAATGCTTTTCATAGAAAAGGAAAGAGGCTGATGCAGCATGTCTTTAGACAGAGAACAACGCTTCGCTGAGTCTGACATATAGTAAATTAAAATATGCCTTGAAATCTCACAAAACATTGACATTTTCATGACTTTCTCTGTGCAGTTGTAGAAAGACGGGTTCTTTAAGCCAGAGCAGAAGCGTTAGTAAATAACTAAACTGGGCTTGTATAATGTCAAAGTTACAAAGTGCGTAGAGAAAAAGATTACGGACATATAATAAATCACTAAATGTGTTAAAAAAAGACCAATATGAAGAACCTGGACATATGCAGACACTATGGCATCAATGGGGCGTTTTCATGCACACTGAGGAAGCCTTTCAAGGACTGACAGACACCTCGGATGTGAACCGTTAGCGCTCACAATGTGGACTATGTGTGCATAAGAGGGAAACCCGGTCTCTGGCATCAACAGTCCCCTCTCTGTTCCCCCGTCTCCTCTCCTCACCTTATCAGCTCTCTCTGTCTTTTCCTCACCCGCCCGCTCTCTCTCCGCCACCTCTGTTTCTCATCCACAGCTGCTTTTACAGTACATTCCCGCCTTCCCTATTTGCCCTACATGCCGACAACCTCCCCCCTTATACACAACACCCACCCCTCCCCACCTGTACTCCCCTCCTCTACCCCAACAAGAAGGGCTATAAAAGCGGAGGGATATTCATTAGATCTAAAAATAAGTGTGTCTCTATCTCTATGCTCCTGCCGTGCCTCGTCCCCCAAGGCTGCGCCTCGTTATGGATGGCTCCTGTCTGTTCGCCTAGTCTGGGGTCCACGCACACACTTTCCAAAGGACACTCAAACGCAGTTATCACTTCTTTTCTCCAGCTTTGTTATTACCGTTATCCCCCTCCAGCCAATCTGGCCTTAGTCCTTTTCCTGTGGGTTCAGAGAGGGGCCCAGAACCCAGCAGCAATAAAGTGCCTTCTCCCATTACCCATCTGCTCAGTCTGAACACTTCCCTCCTCCATGATCCACTTTATACAATACACTTGGAAGAAATACACACGCAAGCACACACAAACCCACCTCGGTAGCAATCAACCATAGAGAATCTACACTTAAGTGAAAATTGCACTGTTTATCTGGAGATAGTGTTTTTACACAATAACCAAAATGTATGGCTAAATATTATAAATCACAACAGTTAACTCGTGTTCTCTTTTTATTTATTTATTTTATTTAACCTTTATTTAGCCAGGCAAAACAGATTAAGAACAAATTCTTATTTTCAACTGTGGCCTGACAAGAGGCGAAAACCTCTTTACATTTACAAAAGAAAATTGTGCAATTTGCTCAGAAATGACACCTTCTTCCTGTTCAATATTCCTGTTTCTTATTCAGGGGGGCGATATTATGTATTTCATCAACCATAATGACTGATTTCAGTCATCAGGAGTTAACATGGGGGTAAAGTATTGTCAGGGGGATGTGCACTAACGTTTGTGTATTTGTGTGTGTTTACAGAGCGACGGCGCGGCAGGGTGAAAACAGGCTCTCATTTCAGCTCAGCTCGTCTGAGAAGAAGTACAGTGCTCTACCACATCTCTGGTCACCTCCACAGCCGAGAGAAGAGCAAGATTAAACTCAACAAGGTATCAACGGGCACTTCAAACAGCAGGGCAAGACGTAACATGATCCTTCAGAAGTGGTTGTGGGTGGACTGTAACATAGGAAATGAGAATATCAATGCTGCTATTGAAGCCTAATGGACACAATCAAAGGACAAAAGGGCAAAGAGCTGAGGAGAGATAGTGTGTGTATAGGTGGAGAGGCGCTCTCAAGTAAACAAAAGGTGTCGCACTGACTGATGCTCTTTGTCACAGAGTACATTCAATGAGCAAGAACAGCAATTATTTGTAGCATTAATTTAAGCATAACAAACCAAACATATTTGTGACCAGAAGGATTAGGATAAAGTACAAATGTCTCAAACAAAAGTCATGATTTTAAGACATAATGGGTCCAGACAGCTCGTGTTACTGTAATGTCTCTGGCTCTCATTAACCTTTAGTGTAATGCATCCTTTCTCATGTTTAGAGACAGAAGTTTAAACCTGAATGATTATTGGCCACTTGGAGGTGGCACAACAAGCTTTAAACATAAAATATTATCATATTGTAAATTAATATAACAAACTTGTTTGCAAATAGCCAACTTTAGCATTCATTTAGAGTCAACCTGACGAATGAGAAAGGTCCATTAAAAAACTACATCTGAATAGATTTACCACCTGGTTACATATATTTATTTATTTTAATGATACATCTTGTCTACTGGCCTTAGCCTTCGGTGGCTCCATGATGGGGTTGGACCACCAAAACAAAGTAAGTGGAGGTAACTTATTGCTACTTCATCACTCCTGTTTTCTTATCCTGTCCAGAATGTGTTTGGGGATCCGCCGGCTCTGCCAGAGTACAAAGTAGCAGATGCCAAGAAATCCAAATTCATCTTACTCCACTACAGCACGTTCAAAGCTGGTTGGGATTGGCTGATTCTACTTGCCACCTTCTACGTCGCTGTGACGGTGCCCTACAATGTGTGCTTCATCGGCGATGATGATGACCTGACCCGTAGCACAACTGTCAGTGACATCGCAGTGGAGATACTGTTCATCATAGGTTAGTTTCAGAATTGGAGACCTGAGAATCATGAACTATAGCTATTCAATCTAATTTAAGCCCAATTATATAGAAATAACAACCCCCACCTCCATTTCTCTTTCTTGCCAGATATTGTTTTTAATTTTCGCACAAGTTATGTCAGCAAATCGGGCCAGGTGATCTTTGATGCTCGGCAGATCTGCATCCATTACCTGACCACATGGTTCATCATCGACCTGGTGGCCGCGCTGCCCTTTGACCTCCTCTACGCCTTCAAAGTCAGCGTGGTAAGTAACAATTTGCTTGGTGCTTAATCCAGTCAGCTACTGTACATTGTTGATTTAATAGTTCTTTGGATCTAACTTTTTATCAATGAATAATTACATAAAGTTATCATATAAATCAAACATATATTCAATTTCAATTTCTAAAAAATAGGTAAAAAGAAACGTGGAAACAAGGAAGAAGGAATACTAAAGGAAATATAGATACACATTCATGGAATGACTCATGATTGATGGATTGCCCAATAACCGTCTCTAATCCCCGTGTAGTGAACCATTATAAAGTGCAACACCTCCAGCACATTTGCACATAAGAATAGATTGAATGCTTTCCAGCGCTGCTCAAGCGTCTCTTTTTTTCTGCGTATTGATTCCACAAACTGTTCAAGAGCTGAGAAAACAATCTCACCTGTATCATTAAAACCTGTTTTCTTTGCTTGTTGAATGCATGGGCCCCTTAAGAGTACTTGAATCGAGGAAGAAAAAGAGATCTGGAGCATTTATGTAGACGTTCTTGTCTTGTCCGAGGTCGAATGATACCACCCACTGCACAATCAGGGGTTTTGATAGGTTGCCTATGGAAGTTTTTGCTTGCCAACCTCTACAGTAGTTAAGGGAAATATATTATCTATTGACTCAATCACTGTATTGTGAGTCAAAATGTCTAATATACAGTTTTGGATCTTTTACAATTGCTAGGAATCAAAGTTTGTTTATTGTCATATTCCTCCTGGGATGCATATTAAAACACATATAGTGACAAATCAACACTACTTATGAGGAACTCACAACTGCAATACAACATCCAACAGTTACACTAATAGAAATTAACTTGACAAAATGTAATTTGGACATGACATCCCTATGATGCATATAAATCATACAAACAAACACCATCAAGATGACAAAGACTAAAAGGAACAAAGTCTCTTTTCTGAAGTTACATTCATCCATTACTCAATATTTGTTCAAATTCTTGGCAATATAAACAGTTTGTGACCCTGCAATGTGTCTAGTGAAAATAGTTATGTAAAGTTACATTTGTGTGCAACATGTGTGGGAAATACTTGTCTAGATAGAACAACAGAACCTAATTTAGTAATAACAACTAAAAAAGCAGGAATTATTGGAGTGGACACTGCTCCAGGCGAATGTGCCTGTTTGATTCCAGGCTCTGTTAATGGAAATAAAATGCTTTGCCAGTCAGATGGGATTTGGGTGTAGAGCTACTGGGCCACCAGTACCCCCACCAGGCAGAGCGCCAGTGGCCAGTAGCTGCTGAGCGTTCAGCGTGGTGTCCTCTCTGAGGACGCAGCATTCAGACTGAAGTCCCCTTTGAGGACAGAAGCCATCTTTCACCAAAATAAGCCAAGGGGCCTCATCGCTGTGTCACCCTCCCTGGTGTCCATCTTTCTTTTGTTTTTGTTGTATCTCTGTCGTCTTTGCTTGTTTCCACACTTTTCTTTTCTTTTCATTTATATATTACTATTTCCTGGATCGACCTGACTGTCAGTTTTCTTTTTTTGTGTCTCACAAAAACATAGTGATAAGATCATTTGAATAAACATATCCCTTCGAGAAAAAATGAATACAAAAATGAATATTTTATGTTTTTAATCAAATTCATATTTAATTCATATTTATCTGCTTGTTTATTTGTCTGTTGGGGTAGTTTAAGGGTGCTGAAGTAATATTTGAAGGAACAACGTTGCTATTAAACAAAACAAAATAGGATGAAAATGCGGTTGTGTCACAGTTGAGGTGGTCCTTTTCCCAAAATTCTGCATGGTCTCGCTTCTATTGGAGAACAGTGTTATGCATGCATATTGGCCCAATAGACTGCATCAATAAATTAAAATAAACATGATCAGTCACATTTCTCTAATTGGCTCGTAGTGAGGCTGCAGGGGCAGAAATAATGAGCCTTTCTGTTAAGTCTCGTGCACAAATATTTGTAAGAATTAAAAATCAGAGGGAAAGTAAGTCAACCAAGTAGTTAAATGTAAATGTCACACCTGATGAGAAGAGGAAATGCAAATGCGAGTGGCAGGGGTGAGCTGGAAGTGGTAGTTGAAGGAGATAGTAGCAGGCGGCGTATGTATTGCTGGCTGCATTGCATTGTTTACTGCTCTTGCTGTTGGAGGAGAATGGGATGTGGCGCAGCCTGCTCTCTCCATAGGTGTTGATAGATGGCGGCGAGGAGATGGAGCTTCTCCCCAGGGCACAGTAGGAGGCTTCATTACCCCTCATGCTGCACCAGTTCTCTATTTCTCACAGCCAGTGTGAAAAACCCACCATAAAACATACTGGAGACACAGACACAACCTCTGATAAGGACGGTGCTCACATCTCCTCCTCTTAGCTTCGTTTAAACATGCTGACTGTGTAATTCTCTCTCTCTAACAAACACATGTATTCTCTCCTTTGTTGCCCTTGTCAAACTTCCCTGTTTATTTATTTTTGTTATTGCATTTCATTCCTTTTCCGTAGTATATTCGTCCCACTTGTTCAGTCTCCACCGGTCCGCAGTCACCACCCCTACACACACACACCACACAAATACACATGCAACATACATTGGCGTGAGTGTGTATGTGTGTGTGTGTGTATCTCCAGTGGGAATACACAATGGCAAGCCACATATGATAGACTGTCGGTGGAGATTGCCTAAGGAGCAGGTGCACAATAGATGACATTCACATCACAGCTGCAGTGGGAAAAGTGTAAAAGGGAACTTTGAGGGAACATTGTGTGTCAGTCTAGGGAAGCGTGGCAAAAGTATTTCAGCTTGTTCGAGTGAAAGAACGAGTGAGCATAGACAGAAAAATCTGTATGATGATAGAGAGCATTGCAGATAGAAAAAATAGTAAAAGAAAACACTCCTGTGAGCAACTGATTGCTCTAATTTGGCGTTTTATAATCAAGGACTCCTTCATCAGAAAATCTTCATATAGATCATAATGTTGATGTATTTGCAAGCATTTGTCGAGCTCTAATTATAGAATATGAGAGAATATGAGCAGCCAGTAATGTTAGAGAGGACATGAAGCATGGTTAAGAGCTTTTCACCACTCCAGGCAGTGTTATTAGCGTGTGTGTGCTGGTTTATCACTCTTCCCCTGAGATTAACTGTCTGTAAAACGGGGAGACGTTTGGCGCCTGCTCCTCACTTTCACAGTTTCTGTTTCACTCTCTTCATATCTTTGTATCCTGTACATCATCATCAATTCTTAAGAAATGAACAATGAGTTGTGTAGTTGTGGTTCTTGATCTCTGCTTAGCAAGGAATACACATGTTTCCATCAGGAGCTATAGTTGTGGAGAGGGAGGTGAAGACAATACAGGGTTTTAGTTGCACTTTCAATGTAGGCCTCAACATCCTTTGAATAAGCTCACCTCGGGTGCTTGTTCTTTGTCCCCAGGTGTCAGTGGTCCACCTGTTAAAAACAGTACGTCTGCTCCGTTTGCTGCGGCTGCTCCAGAAGATGGACCGCTACTCGCAGCACAGCACAGTGGTCCTGACGCTGCTGATGTCCATGTTCGCCCTGCTGGCCCACTGGATGGCCTGCATCTGGTACATTATCGGCAAGATGGAGATGGAGGCCAACGCCTACAACTGGGATATCGGTGAGTGAAGGACAATAATGTCAAAAAACACCTCCAAGTTCAGTTTTTGATGTTTGAAAACTAAATGGAGAAATGTAGTGTGATCCACAACATCCCTTCTTCCATTACCACTGATAGGCACCATACCAAAACCAGGAAGTGTATCTGCAGGAGCTTAGATTAGTGTGAGTGATGATTGTTGCAGCTCTGTGGACAGCTCTAAAAATGGTATTAGAGGGCATCTCGAGTGACCATTTGTGATCAGACATCACTTCCCCACTGCGAATACACACGGACATCATTCCGTTTATAAAGACCAAATGCATTGTTGTTTCTAACTGGCGGCAATGCACTTCCCTTGCTTAGTCTGCAGGAAACTCAAAGAAGAAAAAGAAATCAAAACAATACAGACGGTGTCTATTTATTTTCGTGTTTTAGGCAAACCAAAACGGCCAAGATTGAGAACATCACTTTACATAATTTGATCCGCACGTATGAGTACGTACTTACGCTCACGCAAAGGATGTCAGTTCCCCGTGGCCCAGGACACAATCACATACAGACTGCTAAAGGAATGTGGCCATATGCGGTTAAATTGAGTCATCGGAGCTCAATGTGTCCTCCATGTGTCTTGGGTGCATTCAAATTTGCGATTGCATTACCCAAGACGCATGTTAATTAATTCTAGGTGTGAACAGGGCTTTTGTGCTGATTCAGCACAAAACATGACACATACATGATGCTCAAGGAATGAGGGCCTTGCAGCATCAACCATGGTGACAATGGGTTGAGACAGAACGCACTGAAAACCAGTTGAGGCTTTAGTTGAGAGATTTTATAGAAGGCTGGGGCTTAATCTCAGTCCTGCCAACAATGGTTCTGAAAAGCTATCAATGGTTATCAAGGTTAATGTTTATGTACAACCAGGTGTAGATACACGGTAATAATACAATATTCCCCATAGAACAATCGACATGACCCCAACTATTGTTGAGAGGTCCCTGCTAAAAAATATGTTATGGAATCATCATGCTTCATTATGTTGAGTGGGTGTTTGTCTGGGTCCCCTAATATTTAAGCTAACTGCTAAATTAAGTTTATCATTACAGCATCGATTTTATTGATTTCTTAAGTCTGTTGTAAAATATGTATTGGATGGAAAATATGACAGCAACAATTCCATCAGCTGTGTGTGTGCGCGCTTCCATGCAGGTGCTTGTGTGTGCTGTAAAATTGACTGAGCGAATGGCATGATTGCTCTTGTAATTCCCCCTCAGCCTCCTGGTCCCTCGTATAATGAGGCACCCTGGGATGATCTCTGGTCAGTATCGATGAGCTGCACTGCTTGCAATTACCTCGCCCCATTGCTTCCGTAACTGGTTCCGGGTCAGCATTGACTGGGTCATGAGAACAATGCAGATTTTTCTCCACCAATTACTGCATTTCTCTGTGAGGCAGGATTAATGTGTTGTATCCTAAGTATGTATTTCTGATGCTGAACTGAATGTTGAAGTCAGGCAGCTATGAGGGGTGTCCATCCAATTACCATTCATCAGTGTCTGTAGGAGACTCTCCTGGGATCAGCTGCGTGTCTGCACACTGCGCTGACCAGGGATCAGTTTTGGTTCCTCAGCATCTGATCTGCTTCCACTGTTAAATACTTCACTCTAGATGTAGCACAGAGGAAAGCACTGCTCACTACAACTTCCATAACTATGAAAACAATGCCGTTAGCTTTGTCTGCATCTGTATGCTTCATTGCAATGCGCTTTAAGATGAACACTGCAGCTCTTTGTAAAACAAAAACTAATCACGCGGTGCATTTGGAGTGATAGAATTGAGACTTTCAGTGAGGCTAGGAGATTGGAAACTATGAAAGATGGAAGGTTTTGTATAAAGACATCTTCTTTTTTTTTATTGCTGCAAATACTGCTCAGAACAGATACGGTGTCCTTATGTTCTCTCAAGTTTGCCTCTTAATGACCATACTCTGAAAAAACACAATGAGAGTTTGATACCAGCTATAACCATCAATTTCCCCTTCCATCCATCATTATCCCCATTTAATAAACAGGATGGCTCCATGAGCTGGGGAAGCGTCTGGAGATGCCGTACTATGCCATAGGCGGCGTGAATGGGACCGGCAGTGGCCCCGCCATCCGCAGCGTCTACATCGCCTCCCTCTACTTCACCCTCAGCAGTCTGACCAGCGTGGGCTTCGGCAATGTGTCGGCCAACACTGACATCGAGAAGATTTTCTCTGTTTGCGTCATGCTTATAGGAGGTACACAGAATGCACACATCAGCGTTCACGTGCATGTTATGTTATGTTAGGTTTTGAGGTCACATTAAGGTCGGTCCACAGTGATTTGGAAATGACTCTCTTTGTGTCTTATAGCATATAGAATCATACTGTGGAATTACATTTACATATACTGCTAATCCATGATATCTTGGTTTAAAGATTTAAAAGTAATATGGACAGAATCTGATACCAATATGACATGTAGACAGTCTTATTTTCTTCCAGTGGCAAGTATATTAAACAGACCTTTGCAAGATGGTCTGATCCAGTTAAAACTGGATTGTTACTCTATGTTTGGATTTTGGGGATGAATAGAAAACACCATGACGGGGTTTTCCCTGTAGACGCTCCCCACACTGGTTCGGCTAAAAAGTGAAATGTCTCTGGCTGCCTGGGGGCAGTGGAAGTCAAAAACCACACATACATACACACAACCGTGCCGTCCCTTGTGTTCACGCAAAATGAAAACTAACACAAAACATATTTATAGCAGCGCATAGGTCAAATGCAATGGGTTTGTGGAAGGAATTTAGTAACTGTAAATGCCTAAAGAGGAACAATGGCACATGTCAGAAAAAGTAGTCAGTGACAAAAAGGTGACTAGTCATGTAGTCTGTGTTCAGATGTGTGGAATGTACCTGTGGCACAGCTGGAAAGTGAACGTGATTAGGAGAATACATTATCTGTGGGCGTCTAAAAGGCAGGTATCTGTCAAACCAATTAAATCAGCTCCGCTCGGTTCTGACAGTGATGTTCCCGTCTGGGAGGCTGCAAGACATGAATGTAAATACAGTCTTTAGCTGGTTGAATGGTTTATCGGTTTATTTGATCGCGTAAATTCACAGCTTCCAAGTGAAATTATTCGCAATCATATTTACATGGCAGAAATATTTATTTTGATTATCCAAATTGGGTTTTTGAAAATCTAGATTTTTTTTTTGTCTGGATTTTTATCAGGTGGAGACTGTCATACAGCGTGCAATATGTAAAACTCATCACTTATGAGTGCAAATCTTATTACCGTTTAACTCTATTGTCAATATGGCTGCAAGCATACCATACGAGCTGGGTGATTTTTGAAAGGTCTGTTTGAATGTGAAGACATGAAAATAATAATAATAATAATCCACTTTGTTTATAGAGCACCTTCTATACAAGGAGTATTTCAAAGGGCTTTTATCAACTCAGTCATTCAACCCTCGGGCTGTGAGCTCATTCACCTAAAAGGGGCGTTGTTTGCAGCATATGACCAATCACAAAACAGTCAGTAAAGGGACACATTTTAAAAATTAAAATAAAACTATGTTATCTGAAAAATTGCTGCCGAATGCAGGAAGAACAGCAGGCTAAAAACTGTGTGAATGGGTAAATTAATAGATCTATAATATCACTCCTTCATCTACAGTACTATGGATCACTATGTGAAATCTGTTAAATTAATATGTTGCTTGGATGCATTCTTATGCACTCCGGCGGGGTGAAACGGACTTGGGAGGAAATGAAAAAGTAAATATAAAAACAGAATTCAAAGCAGTTAGTGTCACGGGAGAACGGCAAGAAGAGGACCCAAACGCTGACAAATAGTGAACAAAGGCAACTTTAATGCTTGCAGGAAAAATCCAGAGAACTACCTCACCCCGTGACCTATGGTGATCCTAACAGGACGAACTGACAAAGGGGAAAGACACAAACAGGGATTAAATACACAGGGCTGGTGCAGGTGATTGAACACAGGAGGAAACAATCAGGGACATGGCAGACAATCACAAGGACAGGAAGAGGAGGGAAAAAGAGGACACGAGAGATAAGGACTTCACAATAAAACAGGAAACACAAAACAAACTACAGATCCTGACAGTTAGAAGGTTTACTTCCATAATTTATAATCACCCACAGAGTACATTAAAGTAACTGCAGCAAAGTAACGCTGCATCCGGTTTGTGACCCTGAGACACGACTCCGACATGTCACACTGCAATGCACGGCTCAAGAAGCTGACACACGTGTGAATATATTATATGAATATATGATGAGAGAATATATACAGATTTTCTTATATATTTGCTCCCAAGTCCATTTCAAACCACCAGGGTTACAGATGAAAGAATAAGGCTAAAATGTTGTCACACACTTCATTAGAACACATCTGCAACACATAAACTTAACATAATACACACATGTATATCATCAGATATCGTGCTGTAGATGACACAGTAATATTACAAATCTATTAATTTACACATTCACACAGTCAGAAGTGTATTGCCAGCTGTCTTTTTGCAAGTGTCTGTTGCTTTTAGTCTGTATTATGACTTTAATTTCTTTGTATTTGTGTAATATTAATTTTAGATCTATGTACTGAGCTTTGATTGGTCAGTAGGTTGGGCTTTTATATGAGTTGATCTCTTATCTCCAACACAACCTGCTCTGAAGCAGATTAGGTGTTCAGCACAAGTAACCATGGTAATTTATCTAGGTGAGGAGTGAACCTCCTTCGTGGAACTGAAAACCCAGAGTAAACCCTGAATAATCTCAAATCCTGCTTCGTGAAACAGGCCTCTGGTTTGAGCGTATCCCAGTCATCCCATTAATGTTGTACTGCTCTCTTCACTGTTACTGAAACAAGCCCTGCTGTTTCTCCTCCCACACTTTGGCACCGTCGAGTTTACAGTAAGGCACAACAAAAAAATATGTCCCTGCTGGTGCCATGCTTCTGGTATTAAAACGGCAAAAGGTTTTTTCCTATTTTGTATCGCTGTCTATTTCACACTGTTTCATTCATGCTTATGCTCCGATATTGCTCCCCTGTCAAACTCTACCTTATCCATTTCCCGTTCTCTCTTTCTACACCTGCAGCACTGATGCATGCATTGGTCTTTGGTAATGTAACAGCCATTATCCAGAGGATGTACTCACGCTGGTCCCAGTACCACACCAGAACCAAAGACCTCAAGGACTTCATACGTGTCCATCACCTGCCGCAGAGCATCAAGCAGCGAATGTTGGAGTATTTTCAGACAACCTGGTCGGTCAACAACGGCATCGACTGCAATGAGGTACCACACACACACATATACATTTACATTAGTATAAATCCTCACCATCCTTTTCTTTCTTTTTTGCCAGCATACAGGGATCAATAATTCATTTGAAAGATCACATATTTCTCAATCCTCATCATCCACATTCAAACCCATCATACAAGTGGTAATATGATCAATACTACATGATCCTCTTCGACGTGTGTCCCTCAGCACTGACTGACAGGGAGGGAACAGAAGACAAGAACAGAAAACGGTCTTACATGGTCATTTGTGTATGACAGGATATTTTGTAAACCCTGGGGTTTGAACCCTTCAAGAACACAATTTCTTGACAAACGCAGGGAAAAAGAGGCAACCAGTTAGTCGTCTAATAGCAGCTCGTCCCTCCAGGCTGTGAATGCCTGCGAGACAGCTGTCAGAGCCCAGTCCAGCGCTTAGATGGAGTGATGATGATGAATCCCAGACAGATGAATTATATATGGACTTGTTGATTAAAGTCAGCCTGGCTCTGATGACTCATTGATAACTCTATGTGACGGTGAGCTCCAGGTCTTAGTCCCGACAAGGAGATGGACAGATTGGTGATATGCTATGGTTTGTCTTTTTTGTGTAAGGGGCCTTTTCAGATTATATTTGCTGTTATGTGTGAAGCAATGAACAATCGTCTTGGCTTTGTTTATAGCAATGTCCTGAAACAGGGAGGTTTCTGACTTTTGTCTGAAGTTTTTTCTTAAAAAGAAAGAAATATAGGGTGTTGTGTAGATTGTAAAAAACACTCTGAGGCAAACAATTGACTTTGGGTTATGTGAATAAACTTGACTTGACACTAATGTTTCCTATGGTACAATGGCTTAGGAATCCAATCAAAGGCAACCAAGGCTGGAAATGCAATCACTGAGTTGCAGCATGGATGTGCTTTCTCAGCTGTTGTGCTCTCAGTCTAGCCTCTCTCTCTTTCTCCCTCCTATCATCTGTACAGCTGCTGAAGGACTTCCCGGACGAGCTGCGATCAGACATCACCATGCACCTTAACAAGGAGATCCTGGAGCTGTCACTGTTTGCCTCTGCCAGTCGCGGCTGCCTGCGCTCCCTCTCGCTGCACATCAAGACCTCCTTCTGCGCTCCCGGAGAGTACCTCCTCCGACAGGGCGACGCACTCCAAGCCATCTTCTTTGTCTGCTCCGGATCCATGGAGGTGCTAAAAGACGGCATGGTGCTGGCCATCCTGGGTACGATAAAGGAATGGAAGGGGAAGAAGGATTATAATTTTACAAAGAAACCCTTGGCAACAAGCTTCATAATAAAGCTCTGTGTGGCTTATTGTGATAAAGCTGGTATATGAGCACCATTGTTTAGAACTAGGAGAATCACTGTAGCCTAAAGGCTGCAGATCACTCTCAGGGCCTGTTGTTATTAAACTCCCGGAAAAGCCACCCTAGATAGATGTTTTTTTAAATATCATTTTCAAGCAGTTGTTTAAAGACTATGCATGCAAAATGGGGGAGCTGGTTTAATAATTAGGTGAGAATTAGGTGATGTTGAAAACAGACACAAACATTGAACCACAGATTGTGTTATTATATTTACAGTATACATTATGTTATATACACTATTCAGAGCATCCAATGATCGTCCAATCCCATACAGGTTAAGCCAGTCCAGTATATGTCTAGGTTATGGTCAAGTCGGTTCTGCAGCATTGTAATTCAGTCCTGTCCAGTTTTATCAGTGTTGTTCGGTTCTGTCGAGTCCATTTCATCAGTGCAATTCACCGGTGTCAGGTCATTTCTCTTTCATCTAGTCTCGGCCAGTGCAGTGCTGTGCGGGCCAGTCCAAGGTCGATGAAATCAGCCCTTAGAGGCTGCTCAAAGCCACATTTGTATGTTTTAGTTGCAGTGTTAAATTAATGTTTGATTTGCAAAGGCAACAGCTAATTACTATGTCACTTGCCAGAATTAACTTGTTTGCATTCTACAGAAACAGAATAATATCAAACTTTAAAAAGTGTATTTCAGTGGTTGGATAACCCTGGAATCAGCATTTCCAGATTGCTGTGGTGCTAAAATAGAAATTCTCATTAATGGAGAAACGAGGTTGTGAAACATTTCCTAAAGCTGCAATTCAGCTCAAACAAATAACATATTTTTGGTCTTTATTATACTATAATAATCCTAATAATAAAAAGAGTTGTGGTGTTAATGCAGTAGGGGTCATTATGAGACATTCTAATGAAAAAATGTATTAGATTATATAATATAATATTATTATATATTATATCAAAGAAAGGACTGTTGAGAGAAACGACTGAAAAAAAGATTAGATATGTATTTATATTTAACCTAGATGAAGAAATTGGTCCAGCAGACACTTCGACCACAGCAGGTGGACACACCAGTTTATCTATTGATGATCTCGTCACTGGTGTTTCTAAAACCTGTGCAAAAGCAACCAAATGCATTTTTGTAATATCAAAAGCTCTTAGTTAGCATAAAGACTGGAAGCAGTGGCAAACAGCTGGCTCTGTCCAGAACTATCTTTCTGGTATCTTAGTACTGTTCTCCTCTTCATTTAAAGACGACTTGGAAAATTGGTTTAGGAACTGATGCTGCTCTTCTCACAGAAAATTACCATCTTCACACCCTTCCTTCAATACATCTGCACAAACTTCTATAGCTGTCGGATAATTTCCTGTTTAAGTTATGCACGCAAATTGTGTGATAGTCTGAGAATGTAATGAAAAGCCCCAAAGACATCATGCAGGTCTCACAGGAAACAAGATGTGAACATCCCTCAGTCTAGTTGTATTTCCAACCCTCACGTCTGCTGTGTAACACAACCTCTTGTACTGAGTGACCTTAATGGCTTTTGCTATCTGACCTTCATGACACAGAGTTATAGACCAATCTGGCACAAGTGTGTGTGTGTGAATGTGTGTGTCTGTGCGTGTGTGTGTGTGTGTGTGTATCTGAGTGTGCGTCTGAGTGTGTGTCTGTGTTCGTAAGCGAAAGCAAGAACTATCTGAATCTGAACCTCCATTCATCACACTGTCTCTATTGGTGCAGCACTTAAATCTTTATCTCAGTTGTGTGTGTGTGTGTGTAGCATGAAAGAAAGAAAGAAAGAAAGAAAGAGCAGGAGGGGCTGCAGGATGAGAGGAACTGATAAGAGAAAAGAAAAGGTGGGAAGGAGGAAAGTTGACAGTGAGTTTGAAAGAGGAGACTTCAGCCGAGTCAAGATGTGGAGGGGAAGGAAAGAAGGGGAGGAAGACGGGGCCAAATATTGGAGAAAGGAATGAAAGAGGAAAAAGGATGGAAAAAAGAAAGGGAAAATAAAAGAAAAGAAGAAGGAAAGGAAGCTAGGAAGAAAACTGGAAGAAAAGACAGAAAACTCAAAGTAGAGAAATGAGAAAGGCAGGAAACAGCGAACATAGAAAGAGGAAAGAAGGAAAATATGGAGGAAAATAAGGAAGGAAAGAATTAAATGAAAAGTAGGCAGTCGGGAAGTAAGAGGATATAAAAAAAAAAACAGGGAATGAAGCCAGAAAGTATGGGAGGAAAGGAAAGTAAACAAGGAAAGAGACAGGAAAGAAGAGAGACAATGGAACGGACGGAGAGGAGAAAAAGTGAGTCAGATATGAAGAAGAGGAGGAGGAGGAGGAGGAGGAATCTAGAAACAGGGAGGGAGATAAGTAATGGTTGAGGCGAGGAGTGGACTGAGAGATAGGCGCTAAAGAGAGAGAGAGGGAGGGTGGGACGGGGTGGGAGGGGAGGGGAGAAGAACAGTCACGACTGCCGCTCCATCAGCCTCGGTGTAATAGAGCAGCGCTCACAGTTCCCAATGACCATAATGAATATTTTATCATTGCTTAAGGGGCATTAACACTAACGTGGTACTCCGCACAGCTTCGTCCTGAATGAAAACAGGAAACAGTTGTCAGCACCACTTCAATCAAACAGTCAAATTTACTAAAAACAGTGAGAGTGATTGTGTTTTATGAATAATAGTCTCCTCATATTCTGTACATTTACAGTCTACTTAATTCTGTTCTTTTTTTGGTTTTATGGTGTAAACATTACCGAACAATAGCTCATGAGTTTCATCTCTTTTGCTCCATTACGTTCTTGATGCGTTCAGATGACCGAGTTGTGCTTTTAACGTCATCTGACAAGTAAGTGACGGTTGATTGGCAACAGACAAAAGCGTTAATGTGTAGAACATGTAAAGGAAAGCTTGTTGTCAGCTGTATTTATTTGATGTTGCCTTTATTTTGATGTATACTCAAAAACAAAGCTGCAACAAGATGAAATAGAAGTTGCCTCTTCCACAACTGAACCACAACAGTCCCAGTTGGCTAAACACTTTTAATGATGTGGAAGGACATCTTCTTGATGCCAATTTAATTTCCTCACGTTTTCCTCAGTTATGACTCCCTGGTTTTAGTCGAAAGAAATAGGCCGTGATACAGTTAGTTACACTAAACATTAATGAGTGACTTAAATCCAACAAAACATAACCCAAAGGCTAGATTATGGTAGACCCAAGAGAATAATATGGCAACAATTCAAACCAAATTTTCAGCCATAGTGGTCAGATGATAACTTATACTATTGTATAATGTATTGCTTAGTAAATAATGTCATTAATGCTTTGTTAGTCAGTTTTAAGTGATTAATAAGAACTTGTTTTGGGGGTCAGGCTGGTGTTTATCCTCTCCTAGGATTACACTTGCTTTGTCTTTGTAGCTTTTTAGTTTATCAATTAATCATTTGACCACTTAGTTGAACCAAAATGCTTATATTTTGTGGTCGGCTGTAGCTCATTTTGTGGTCGTCTCGTAGCCGGTTCGATCCCCGCTCTCCCCCATAGTTGCATGTCTAAGTGTCCTTGAGCAAGACACTGAACTCCTAGTTGCTCCCCGGGCGCTTCACTGCTCCTTAATAACTGAGGATGGGTCAAATGCAGAGAAGAATTTCCCCACGGGGATCAATAAAAGTGTACATTTCTTTCTTCTTTCTTTTCTTATTTAAATTGTATTAACATTTACAACTGCAGGCTTGGTGGATTCTAAAACAAAAAAGAATCCTTTATTAAAGTAATTTATAATAGCGAAGGACTTAATAATGTTTTCTGTTGACTCATTGGAAAGTGACAAACCTGTGGAATTAAAAACATGAGGGCAGGATGACAGGTGTTCTTCCTAATCCCGCAGCTTCATGCTGATCCAAACCCTGTCACACACTCCAGCCTGCACTCTCCCAGAGAAGCTTTTTAATAAATGGAAGATCAGAAGCATGTCTACATTAGAGAAACTACAGAGACTACATCCTCATCCCCTCTGACCTAGGCTGTGAGCCCTTACTCTGACCAATGTCCACGTCTCTCTCTGAGCAGGTAAAGGCGACCTGATCGGGGCAAACCTGTCCTTAGATGACCGAGTGATAAAAACCAACGCGGACGTGAAAGCCCTGACCTACTGTGACCTGCAGTGTGTTAACCTCAGGGGGCTGTACGAGGTGTTGGATCTTTACCCTGAATACTCGCACCACTTCATCCAGGACATCCAACAGGACCTCACATACAATCTGAGGGAGGGACAAGAGACCCATGTAAGTACATCCAATGAGTATTGATTACTAAATGCACCAGACTCACATGTCATTTTGTTGTTCCCTCAAACTTTTGTAAACTTAACTTTTTTCAGAGTTTTTGTTTTGTTTTAATAATCTGCATAAACTCTGATGATTCCTGATTTATTAATTTTTTTGCCATGGAAAAAAAAACACAGAAATGAATGAGCTCTATAAGCCCAGCAATGCATGACAAGCACTTTCCACACAACACAATTTCTCTTTTTTTGACGGTATACTGCAATAAGTTATGAGAAGGCAAGAAGGGTTGGAGTGGGGAGGGTAAGACATGGACTTTGAGGGTGGCTGGAGTACACAAGAGTGTGTGTGTGTGTGTGTGTGTGTGTGTGTGTGTGTGTGTGTGTGTGTGTGTGTGTGTGTGTGTGTGTGTGTGTGTGTGTGTGTGTGTGTGTGTGTGTGTGTGTGTGTGACGAGATAGAAAGAGAGGGTCAGAGGGCAGAAATAGCCGGGGCACTTATAGTCAGGTATTTCAGTCTCTCTAGCTCAAACACAACTGGACCACCTACACCAACACATAAACACACTCACACACCACACACACACACACACATACGCACGTATGCAAACTACCTGCCGCAGGGCTTTTAGGTAAAGCTAATGTGCAGAGGGGCAGCCCACATCTCAGGACTGTAAGGAGGCGGAGGATGTGTTTGTGGCTGAGAGGGGAGATTGCTTGAATATTAGTGTTTGATATATGAACACAACACACTTTTATCAGTGTGCTGAGGTGAATTATTTTCCATCGTTGGATCACCTCAAGCAATATAGTCTTAATATATATAGTGTATTGTCTAATTTACTGCTGAGCGTTGCGAAATAACTCCACCACTTAACACTGAGAGAAGAAAGGCCATATATTGATTGCTTTTTCCCGCAGTTCATTTACTGTATATTTCCTCTCTGGCTCTCTTTCAGATTAAGGCCCGACTCTCTGCAGCAGCTCTTGTTACTCAGGTAATGCTTCGCCAGCACTGTAACACTCTCAAACACGGATTGATGATTACCAATCTAAAGGCAATACTCCCCACTGTGAGACGTGCACCAGTTACTCAAAAGGCGTGTCCGACCTCGATCACCTTCCCCTAATTGTTGATACTTGCCCGCAATAGGAACAAATAAAACTCTATTAACATTCAACCGCAGATACATTTTTCTAAATCTATGAAAAGTCTGCAGGACGACCTGGTAGTCGACCCGCTGATAATGGACTCAATCACTATTTTGGACTTAATGATTTTGATGGAGAGATTCTTTGTATTGGTAGATTTAAGAAGGAGAAAGATCAATTCTGACTGTGTTGGCAGTCATTAAATCATTCTTCCTCAGAATAGCCATTAACCTCATGCGGGTGTTGGCTTCCTTTGAGAGAGTTGGGTCACCGTCTGCTGATCTATAGGTTACTGTTACATGTTACTTCATTATTTCTGTTGTTACCTAATTGTATCCTCATTTTATCGTTGATGAGCTCTCAACTTGCAGACCCATGGCAAAAGAGGGAACAAGATCGATGTCAGAGTTTACTTTTGTTGCCTTCATTACTCTGCTGTTTTAGTCTAAAATGTTGGTCTGGGGATTTCTGTTCAACCATATCACTCACAAATCCAGCTGAGTGGTCTGCTTTTTGCATTTAGGAGTAGTGTGCACGCTGTATTCAAAACACCTCTGTGTATTTCAAGGTCACGGTATTAACTGTGCAAATACATCTTAGCGTATTCAGCATCTTCAGCGCAAGCAGATTAGAGAATACCGATATTAACTGTTTTTTTTATTTTCAAAAAGAGGCATTTGACATAATCAGGCGCTGATGCTTCAGGTGATTAAAAACGGTATCATTTTGACTCATCGATTCTTTTTGTTTTGTTTTGCTCATTGTATTTACAGTCTGGGGTGAGAAGGAATGGAGGAGTGGTGCAGGGCTACCCACGCATCATAGAGGCACAGGAGGAACATGAGGAAGACGAAGAGGTGGAAGAGGAGGAGGAAGAAGGGGAGGGGGAGGAGGAAGATGAGGCCGTGTCTGTGTCTCTGTCATCTGAGAGGAAACAGGCGGTGAACCTCGGGGACACGGGTGGGAAGTCTCAGCTGAGCCGATCCAGCCAGAAGACCTCCGGACAGAGTTCCAGGAGGTCTCGGAGGAAGATCCAGGAAACTACTGTCACCACTTTCGACTCGTCCAATCTCAGCCCCAGGTGAGTTGGATCGCCATTGATTTGTCTGTCTGCCTGTCTAGGCCTGTTTCTCTGTGACTCTGTGTCGGGTCGATTTTTGTCATTCTTTAGTACAGTACATTTGATCCAAACCATGACACTTTTAGACCATGAAACTTTTAACAATACAACAATGTTACAATAACCATGTTATTAATTGAGAACATTAATATTGTTTCTAAATGATCCAACAATGATTACACTATCAGTTACAACCTTTACCTTCCTACACACACGCGCACACACATTTCTTTCTCTCTGCAGGATAGTGGACGGTACTGAAGACAGTGAGGGGACGGAGGGTTCACCGGCTTTCCCCTTCTCTACCAGCCGAGGTTGTCCTGTAAATGAACCAACCAGTGCCACAGGTCCTCTCATAGTACACTATTCAACAATTTACCTCTCAAATAAGACCTAATAACATTTACAATCCCTTCAACTTCTCACATTCTTGGAAGTGAAACATGTCCACATCCACATGCCTGCAGTACTGTTGTAAATGTGTACCTCTTATCCGTGGAGGGATTTGTAACTTGCTGATTTGTGTCACAGATATACTGCAGATCAGCACAGCAGAGTTAGCAGCTAAAGCAGAAGAGACCAGGGGACAACTGCGACACCTCGACCAGCAGGTGTGTGTGTGTGTGTGTGTGTGTGTGTGTGTATATGGTTAAACCAGCATGTCAGGCACAAGACAGGTAAAAGGGTTGAGAGAAGTAATGGTGACATTGCAAAAAAACGTCTGCTCGAGGATGTGGTGTTAATAATGAGGCCTTATAGAATGGTAGACTTTTTCAATACCTAAACCTGACATTTATGTGTTCACTCTACTGAATCTCAGGAAATCCTGACCCCGGTATCTCGTTTGCAGCTTTTTCTTCTCACACCAGACCTACTTTGCCTTGTCAGTCACATTGTATAGTATAGTATTTGGAGGTTTTATAGACTTTGGTGGTTTATTGTCCAGCTTGAAATAATCCGTTCACACAGACACACACAGCCTCTCATGCTGTATCCTATGGTTTTGATTGGCGGGTGGCTAAATTGACATTAGACTTTTGGCAGGTGAGAAGGAGCGTTTGCTAAGCCTCAGTCTGTGTCCTGGGATGAGCAGATACAGGCAGAGAGAAAAAGAGACATGGAGAAAGGGGAGAAGGCAGATCATTTTATGGAAAGCAATAAAAAGCAAATCAGAGAGGGATGAAAAAAGACAAAGACAATAGTAACACACATTGGCTCTGTTGTCCTGTCTGTGTCTCTGCGGGTTACCAGTGTTTGACAGGAAGTCTCTCAGCGTGGTCTTGTATGTTGTTAATCCTCTCTTTGATCCATCCACACAGATCACCATCGGAGATGAAAACGGTTGTGTTGGTTTAAACCCTGTCTGCTTTCTACACAAACTCAAATATGAATGACAGACGAGGGCATTGTGTTTTTGCACATGCAGGAAGGAAAGTTTCATAATGTATATGATTTGCAAAGAATTGTTACTGTTATTCAGTAATGTGATGAACTCAAGCACAGTTTCTCATCAAGTGCATTGAAAATCAGCAAATGTGTTTGCTGCTACATCTCAACTGTGGATAGAAATCCATCAGACACACTTAACTTCACAAAAAACATATGCAATTTAAAGTGCTATTTCTTTTAATTAATAAATACAACAGTACAAATTATTTGAGTGAAAATCATCTCGCAAGGTCCTTGAGACCTGTATCCATATACCTGTAAACAAACTGCAATTTTAAACATGAGATATTGCCATATAAAAAACAATTGCAAAGGTCAATGTTTTTGCTAATTCTGACCTGAAATGTTCTGACCTCAAAAAGTGGCAGCGTTTTAATGAACAACAAAATGCGTGAACACAGAAATAAGTGCTTCCATGCTCTATGACCTCTCATATTTGCCCTTTAACCATATATACAGTATATGCCACTGGAGGGTTTATTCTAGTAGGAGATGAATGAAGCATTAGTATAGTCAAAGAGAGGCCAAACATGACGACCGTTGCACGTGTCATGGAAATCGTATGTACAGCTACACAGAAGAGCTGGAGAGCTTTGCCTGAACAGTCTGAGTAATTGCACTTGTGATTGCAAGAAGAGGCTTGACAATGAAACTTAGGTACACACACATATGCACAGCAGGAGTGACCTACTTTCGTAAATGAACAGTGGGAAACAAAATCAAACACTGAAAACATCCGGCAAGTTTAAACCTTTGTAAACAGTATGTAGACTTAAAGCAGCCACGTGGGGCAACAAGGATGTGAACACATCATGTATGTGTTATTTATCCACATGGGTTACAGACAACATTAGTTATTTAGAGTTTCTGGTTACCTTATGAATGTAATCAATAATCTTTCTTTTTGTGGCTCTGCTTTTGTGTCCACCAACTGGAGGCTGGTAAATGCTCCACAAGTGTTTAGAAACCAGCAAATAGATCATTTGTTTGTCTGTTGTTTAGTGCGGACCAGATAGCCTTCTTGCATACACAGCATGCTGAGTAGGCTGATGAGAACGGTGAAAGTAAACCAAAATCATAAAGCTGCGTGCCATACAACGATAACAATGACTTGAATAACGCAAAAAACACTCAATAGAGCTGAGTGGTGATAATTCCCTGAAGGTTGCTCCCTACTGGTCAATCATTATTTTTGTCCAGGCTTACTACAACAGCTAAAGGCCAATGTTCTCCAGGAAAGTGCAACTTTTCTGGCTTCCCAAATCGGAAATTTGGCCAGGAAAATGGCTTGCATGTTTATAGCAGCATGATCAAGGCAGTTGAGGTAATTATATCAGGATCCCTCACCAGCCCTTCCTTCTCTTGGGGCAGTTATCGTCTGAGCTATAGCTTTGTCATTCTCATGCTCCAGTTCTGCTTTGAAATGATCAGATTTACAAAAGGCACAACAGCTAATTCCTCATCATGGGTAATCTCGGGTAGCCTACTTTTCCAGAGCTTCTGTCATCAAAATCCTCCATTATCAAACAAAAGGCTGACACTTAGGGGGCTAATATGATGGATTACTATATTTATGTGCTGTAGTATATACTAGAATCATTTACTCAGAGTCAGATATTTCTTGTATAACTCTCGTGGTTAAGTTAGTAAAAGCGTTGTATAATCTAATGATGCTAATGCTATGTGTTTTGGGCGTAACAAGTACCTGTAGCTGCAGTGAGTTCTCGTCCTCCATGTCCACTGTTTTGTCTGACTGTTTTATCTGACTGTTTTGTCTGACTATCTCCACAGACGGTTGTCTGTGAGGTGGGAGTACTGGAATCATGTTGACAGCGTGTCAGATTGCACTGTCCAGTTGCTCTCAGCTTTTCTATTTTTATCAGAGCCATAGTTTAAACCCGGGCTTTTATCAGCTCCTCCAGGAGGAGGAGGAGGAGGAAAGGGACAGAGATCAGAGAGAATATGTATCTGTATCTATGTGTCTGTTTAAACTATTCTGTGCAACTCAGTATGGTAGATCAAAGTTAAACAACCTTGATAATAAAGAATGTAAAAATGTAACTCAAGTTTACAATGAAATATTCATTGATAAGACAATGAATTTGTAACACATATTCAAATTCACAGTGTACATGCCTAACATTGTGTGTCCATGTTACCCCGAGAAGAAGAGAGAAGCCTTATTTGGTCTGCCGTGATCTCAATGTACTTGATCACCCAATTGTCGTAGTCACACAGCGACTGGAGCAGTTCCCAACTGGAGTTGTGTGTCCTGCGGAGGGCTGATGTGCCTCCAGTAGCACGGATGTGCATGATTGGCCTGATGAATGGTCATGAGTGCTTTGACTGGCAGAAGCAGATGGCAGGTTGGCAGGGCTTCCTGGTCGTGCCCTCTCTGGACACGCCACATGCAGAGATCAGCTAATCACCACCACCCTCACCTCCCATTATCAGTCTAATGGCCAATTATAAGCAGCACGATGATAACATGCTAAACGGCAGGCAGGAGACAGAAATATGTTTGACCCAAAATGATTGACCTGAAAATACCAAATTCCTGATGATGTAGCGTACACCCTGTGGCTTTTTGTTTTTGCTAATTAGTTTGTTTTTCCTTGAACGTTTGTCTTGATTACATAATCAACAATGTCAACTACTTTATGTGGCAGTGAACTCATTTGTGTATTTTTATAACACCATATTTAAACAATATGTAACCCTGGTTTTAGTCCTGGTTGATTTTGATGAAATAACGGTAATAAAAATATGCATTTTGATGCAGCAAATACTTGTAGAGCAGCAAGTAAATGAGTAATACAATAATTGCAAACCTTGCAAACATGTAAACAAATCTACTGTCAACCTTTTTTTAATGTGAAAGTTTATAAAGTGTTTACCTTAATTTTAACAATGATAAAATACAAAGCAGTTGCAGTATAAAATATTCAGTTTGCATTAGCAGTCATTTCAAACAGCAGTTACTTGGTATAAAGAGAGCGAAAAGTGAGGCTGTTTTCAATAGCAATAAATTAAGCTGTGCGACTAAGTCCAGTGCATGAATGGTGGACTTTAAATGTTTTTTTATTTCTAACCTTCCACTTGAGTGCCGAGAATTTCTTTTTTATGCCACACCCCACCCATGGATGAGGAGGCACGAGGCATTTATTTTTCTTCTTTCAAAATAAAAATGCTTTGTGTCTGCAGGTGAGTAACCTCGGGAGGGAAGTGGCCGACCTTGGACAAGTCATGAGGAGAATGGCCCAACTCATGGAAACCCTCATGTCGTCAACGCCACAACCTACAGTAGTCTGCCAAACGCGCTACTCCCCAGCACACCTCACATACCTGCCCCATCCTACCCCTCCTCTATCTTACCCTTTACCGTGCTCCACTCAGACTGCCTCCATTTGGACGGACATGCCCATGTCATTGCCCTCCTCTCCCCTCACTATCCCACAGCAACATGGTGCGACATGCCACACAGACTTCCTCACACATAGATCACAGGACTTCCAGCTTGGGTACTCTTCTATCCTCAGCTCAACTTCCCCTCCAACTCGCAACTCATCTGCACTTCCACTGCAGCCTGTCATCTCAGAGCCTCACCTGCCTTCCTCACCCCTCAGCTCACCAGATATTTCCCACCACAAAGACGGGGTCCCTGTTTCCATCAGGTCAAGAGAACACAATCCACCATCACCGGACGATGGAGATGAGGGCGCTCATCAGAGCTCTGGGTGCTCTCTGCAAACTGGACTTGGAGGCACCTACCACAACCCAACTAAGGGTTTGTAGCAGCCCTCCATCTGAACTTTCCTGGACTCTGCAGGACTTAATCCAGGATATCTTTAGGGGATATGTTCTTCTTGAACTGAAGTTCAAGCTGATCATTGGAGGACGTTTGCAGGGATTCAATTTAGATTCCTTTTGTTTTAAAGGTGTTTCAAAAATCTTTTTGCATGAAAACAAGTACAAAAGGTTTAGGTGCTTTAGCTTTACCTTATAGAAATGTAGTGTTGCTAGACGAGCTGCAGAAGTTTGGGTCAGTTATGGAGCTGTATCGTGGCAGCTCTCTGGGCACAGCTCACCCCCAACATTGTGCCATAATGGAGGACAAAAGGGATGCAGAGGGGGAGATAGTTCTTTCAGTCCTCCCTTTTTTTCTCCTGGCTGTTAATGGTTTCAGGTCAGCTGACCTGGTTGGAGGAGAAGAAAGTATTGTGAATGGAGGTGGGGTTTGTAGACAAGGAGGGGTGGGGGCTCTTAACATCCATCCCCCATCCTCCTATCTCTCATTTCCTCTCCTTTTAAACCTTCTTTCCTTACTCACTCAACCCACGCATGATGCTCTGGATTGCGTGTACCAGTGCGTGGCTTGTTGGGACTGGTTGGACTGGGAGCACAAAATGGTCTGAAAAGTGAGATGGGACGTATTGAGCTCTTTACCACTGGACCTCAGGGGAAGAGGGGGTGGAGGGTAGAGGAAGTTGGTTATGGAGGTGGGGGTATGATGTGCCTCAGGCAGCACAGCCTCTGCTGTCGTCTGTCACACTGAGCACGGGGACTCGTTCACCCTCTCTGCTTCTCTTTTCCAGTGTTTTTCTCCACCTACACTCTCTCTCTCCCTCCTTCTTTATCCTTCTCTTGCTCTCTGCATGCCGTTTCAAGCCTTTTGCGTGGTGCCTGTAGACACACATTAACATACTGCATGTCACCCTGTGGAACTCCAGCTTGCCATTTATCTATCTATTTAAAGGAAACACGGTTCAATCGTTTATTAGCTGAATCTGACATTTACTGATGCATATTTTTTGTATGTTGGCTCAGTCTAACAACTGGGTAATTTAGGGACAATGTAGGAGCCCCTGTTGTGCAGTGGCCTGGAGCAACGTGCCGATACTAAATTGGTTCCTGATCCACGATGGAGGCCATATCCCCGATTGTCACCCAGGAATACCATCTCTGAGATCCATTTTCTCAGCTGTTCCGAGCAAAGGCAATACTCCCATATAAAAGCACAATAAAGAAATAAAGACGCTTTTATATTTCTATGAATGTATCAATACTAAAGATGTATTTTTTTACCTCAAGTAATGCAAGAATGTGGAATGGCACTTAATGATGCTACTGTATATGAATGTATAGTAGTGCTGTTTGCTGATACCAGCCAATGCAATCTTAAACTAGGACAAATATCCAAACTCCTAACAGATCATCTACTGTACTCCTTTGACTTCATGTAGGTTTGCGTCTGCTTCTCTTCATTTGGAATGTACTGTAATAAAAACTTTTTTCTTCCCATAACATTTTGATATTATTAGATACAAAAAAACTGTTAACTGCTAATAAATGACAAATATGACTGTTATGCGCCTGGCTTATGGTTTTTGTTCATTGATTGTCACATTTAGGAGTCCCCCTTTTTTAACAAAGCAAAACAATTTCTTAAAACCCATATGTAAAACACAATACAAGGATTGGTGTCTATCAAAGGCCTTAATTTAGCTCAATTATTGTGTTTTGGAAGTCAGTGGATAAAATGTCTGCTCATGCAGAATAAAATGTACTTCCTGATCAGTTTCATGATTCAAATAAAAAACAATCACTCTTCATGAGATGGTTCAAAGCCTACTCCTCCAGCAAATCTAATGATTTTATTTGTGTGTATGTTTCTGCAATAATCTCCTGACATCCAAATAAATGTATGATGTCATTGGATTACAGCTAAACCAGGTATATATTAGGCTATGCCATTTCTACAAACATGTTAGCAACTCAATGAGGCTGTGAATGGAGCCAAATGCTAACATCATCAGCTAAAGAGCTTGCAATGACAATGTTAACATGCTGATGTTTAGCAGGTATAATGATAATCATGTTCACAATATTAGTTTAGCATATTAGCATGCACAATCTTAGTTTAGCATATTAGCATGCTAACCTTTGTAACCTGCAGCTCAGGCCGATGGGAATGTCATTTATGGAAGTGTTTGGTCCTATATTAAAGTATTGGATATAATTAAACTTTGAACTAATGATGTCGGCAGTGGAAACGTTATAATAATTTATCATGATGGAGACTTGAATATGTGTGCAGAGTTTTATGCTATTGGTAATGTCCCTTACCGATAGCACTCTGTTGTTTAGCACTTTAGTAGCACTTAAATGGCACTTACGAATAGTACTCTGTAGTTTAACGTTATTGAAGAAATTGTACTTGCTTGATTCTTGTTGTTCTGAGTTTGGACTCATGGTTTAATGCACTTATTGTAAGTCGCTTTGGATAAAAGCGTCAGCTAAATGGCATGTAATGTAATGTAATGTATGCAAATTCATGCAACAGCTGTCGCTGAATTGTTCTTGGACACATCAACAAATACATGTCCACCAAAACACACAAGGTTAATGAGGCCAGATCTCTGTCATACAAGACTGTTGATTTTCCACATTTTTTTTAATAGTAGAGTGTATTTGTTTTGTGCATGTGTGTGTGTGTCGGTCTTTTGTTAGCTGCTGCCACGGTTCATCTGAGGTGAAAGCGCAGCAACCGCCATGTCTCATTGGTGACGTGGGCGTTGGGTGAAAACTGAGTAAGTATGTGTGCTGTGGATCACATTGACATGTTTGTCATAGGTCCAGCTGCTCTCACCTGGCAAAGGGTGTGTGTGTGTGTGTGCGTGTGTTTGTGTGTGTGTGTGTTTACAGGAAGTGGAGTGAGGGGAATACTGGATCTGTCTGAGTTAGATACATACACCAGTGGGATTGCAGGGGACATACACCGTATGGTGATGTGGCAGTGTTTTCTCTCTTCATGTGTGTAAATGCATTGGTGGAAAGTGAAAATGAAGATGATGTGCGGTCAAAATATTCCCCGCTTTGATCATTTCTTGTGTGTTTTTTCCTGAGAAGAAACTTGCAGGTCGGTGGGGGCGTGTTTGCATTGAGAATGATTATTTGTGGGTTTAGCAGCACCTCCAGCACATCTGTGGGAATGCTGTTATTTAGCCCGGGGTCTTGAAGACCCATCCATATTTAATGGTGTACAGACAATCCTTTCCTGGCTGTTTATGCATCATTTTATCCACCTGCTAGCAAACTCATCTTTTATTCACCGCTTCCCACAATCTGTCACTAGCTAACTGAAGCCCATCTGCCTCCCTCTTTCCCACCACTTGTGGTTTCTGATTAAAGTTGGGTCTGACTAAAAAGAGGAGAAGGGAACAGAGATGGAAGAATAATTCACGTGCAACACAGATGCTAAAAGGAGAAAAGGATTACAGTAAAAGAGGTGGGAAGTGGACTCATGGTGTATGAGCATTCATCTTTATACTTAAAAACATCTAACTGTGTTTCATCTTGTCTCTATTGCCGTCTGTTTAATCCACTCTGTTCACATTGTTTAATGATGGCCCTGACCCAAATACGGAAACTATTCATCCCCGTCCACTCTTTTCATCTGTGCACACAGAAATGCTGTGTGAGCACACACACACACACACACACACACATTCACTCTTCCATTCAAATGAGCACTTTATCCCAGTGAAAAGAGCCTCTTCACTTGTCCCCCATCCCAGTTTTCAGTCCTAAAAAAAACACCATCGCTGTGCGGGTGGTGTGAACTTCTCTCTCAGGTAAACTAAAAACCTGTCCCTTTCTCTTCTTTCATCTCCATGGACAAAATTGAGATATTCTAAAATCTGCCAGCTGTGGTGAGGTGTCTCCATTCAGCCCTGATAGGCTGCCTGCTAACAAAAAGAAAAGCTGAGCTGTGTGCTAAACCAAGGACACATTATGTTTGTGTTTGAATGTGTGTGTGCTTCTGGTTGTGTGTACGGCCGTACATATCAAGTGTCTGTTTGCATATGAGAGAGCACACATCCACGTGTCCGATGTGGAGAAAGTTCTCCACACAAGGGCTTTACATGTATCTGTTCCACTCGGGGTGAGACTGTGGCTGCTGCTGCACATCCAAATGGCTACATTTGCATTTGGTATAATGCAGGAAGGGAGGGGGAAGCTTGCAGGACATCTTGTGTGTTTGATAAATGAGTCAGAGCGGCAACAATACAAGTGGTGGTGGTGGTGGAAGAACAATGTGCATCTCAGAGATTAATGGTGGTTTCTTCTCTGGGAAGTGTAGGTCTGGCTATGGTCATCGAGCGAGGATACTGGAACAGCTGCTAAACTACCTCCATTGTTGCTCACCTGTCAGAGTGCAGTCGGGCAAAGCATCAGATAGGAGGATCATCAGCATGTAGAGCTTTGTTAAATAGTTGTATTCCATTGTGTTGGATGTAGCAGTGATGTAAGGGTCCCTTTCTATAAGTCTAGACTAAAATGCCCACTAGAATTAAAAGAAGATAAAAAGCAGTCCTCTGTATGTGAACACCTGGCAGTATTTTACTGTTCAAACACAGACAGCCGTAGACGAGGTACCTTTCCATTCTGTTGTACGTCGGTGTGTTTTCCAAGGATGATATCCAAAAGTTGAGATTACAAAATGAGCCAAAGTCCTCCAGTTTTTCTGTATAGTCATCTAATCAGAGACTGCAAACGCATTAAACTAGCTGTCAAGATGATAGCAGTAGAGGGCTAGATGTCTCTGCAGTCTTGTCTCAGTGTTTTTCATCTAAGTCCTTTTCTTTTAAACAAAGAGAGAGAGAGAGATAGGGATGTTTGCATCATATAAGCAGGAATGACTGTAATCGTGTGGCCAATATTGTCTCTTTGTCGACGGATTATCGACCCTCAGAATCAGATGACCATGTATTACAAAACACTCAACACATTTTTATTTTTTAATCAAATTTGTTCTTAATCAAAACGTCAATCTAAATCTAATCTAGTTCATTCAGAATGTTACCACCATTGTTTTACAATTTATGACCAAATTCAAATAATGTAATCATACTCTCACCGCCTGTTTAGCAGCCTTTATATTTAAGCCACGCCACCTAGCATATAAAGTGGGAAATAAGAAAGATTGCTGCTACCATTTTCCCCTTTCAAGTGTTAAAAAGGTGCCCTTATTAAGTGTTTGTGTCACCAGGAACTTTCTAAATGAGACACTCAGAAGCCCTTTTTGTCTCTCACTATAATTGCTGCTGCAAGCCAAGTTTTTGTCACATTTTAATGCACTTAATCTTTACTCAGTGTCAGCCGCGGCTCCTGACCCATCCACATAGACCTAATTGCACAACAAGCACATAACGAATGAATGAAAACAACAGTGTCTGTGTAAAGAACACCCAAGGCTCTTAGAGACGCGCACATTAAGTACAGCCAGCCCCGTCCTGGGTGAAATAGGCCCATGGATCTTCATAAGGAGGCCCCGGCTCCATGCACCACAGCAGCTGACATCCATCTGAGTCTCACCGGTTCATCGGAAGATGTGTTGGTGAGAATGCGACATGCGACATGTCTCCGGTCCTTTTTCACAGATCCTTTGTGTTAGTATGACATTGGGTGCTGACTCCATGACAGGTTTGATGCATGAATTGCGGAACAGTCTCCTCTCTGCAATTTTTTAAAATTCTGTAATAAACCCTGTAATGAAAAATGCATTGAAGTGGTAGCCCGTCCCTTTGACAGAAACTGAGCTTCCATATCCGACAAAATACAGCAATTACCATAACGCACTGGTATTACAAATTCAAAAAATGTTGAACATTAGTTTAAAATGTTAATAAGGGCATGAACAAGTACATGTTATGTGCAGCTTGAAACACAGGACCCAAACGCCGTCAACGATGGAAAAGCAACCTTTATTGCTAAACAGGATTCCAAAACAGGATTCCAAAAAAACCAGGATACAAAACATGCACACAAGATCTTCCACGATCTAGACAAGACGAACCGACCAAGGGGAATGACATGAACAGGACTTAAATACAGAGGGCTGGTGCAGGTGATTGGACACAGGAGGAAACAATCAGGAACAGGGCAGACAATCACAGGGACAGGAAGTGAAGAGAAACAGAGGACACGAGAGACAAGGACTTCAAAATAAGACAGGAAACACGAAACAACACTACAGATCCTGACATAACCCCCCCCTCAAGGGGCGGATTCCAGACGACCCAACACAGTCCCCCAGGGTGGGTGGAGGGGAGCCGGAGGCGGGACCAAAAGCCTGGCAGAAGAAGTCCGGGGGACGGGCCGGAGGACGACCACCAGGAGGACTGAAGGGCTCTGGGGGACGGGCTGAAGGACGGCCACCAGGCGGACGGAAGGGCTCCGGGGGACGGACAGGAGGATGGCCACCAGGCACATAGACCTGCTCCGGGGGACGGGCAGAAGGACGGTCACCAGACGGACAGACGGACTCCGGAAAACCGGGCTCAGGGGAACCGGGCTCTGGAGCCGTAGGTCGTGTCAAAGGAAGCGGCCAGGGTGGCGACCGAACACAGGGAGCCTGAGTCGGCCGGGGCGGCGATGTGACCCGGGGAACTGGGGTCTGCCGGGGCGGCGACGTGACCCGGGGAATCGGGGTCTGCCGGGGCGGCGACAGGACAAGGGGAGCCGGGGACGGCCGGGGCGGCGACGGGACACGAGGAGCCGGGGTCGGCCGGGGCGCCGACGGGACACGAGGAGCTGGGATCGGCCGAGGCGCCGACGGGACACGAGGAGCTGGGGTCGGCCGAGGCGCCGACGGGACACGAGGAGCTGGGGTCGGCCGGGGCGCCGACGGGACACGAGGAGCTGGGATCGGCCGGGGCGCCGACAGGACACGGGGAGCTGGGATCGGCCGGGGCGCCGACGGGACACGAGGAGCTGGGATCGGCCGGGGTGCCGACGGGACACGAGGAGCTGGGGTCGGCCGGGGCGCCGACGGGACACAGGGAGCTGGGGTCGGCCGGGGCGCCGACGGGACACAGGGAGCTGGAGTCGGCCGGGGCGCCGACAGGGCACGAGGAGTTGGGATCGGCCGGGGCGCCGACAGGACACGAGGAGCGGGGGTCGGCCGGGGCGCCGACAGGACACGGGGAGCTGGAGTCGGCCGAGGCGCCGACGGGACATGGGGAGCTGGAGTCGGCCGGGGCGACGACGGGACACGGGGAGCTGGAGTCGGCTGGGGCGCCGACGGAACACGGAACTGCGGCGTGGACTGTGGCGCAGCGTCGGCAGGAACCGGCATTGACTGCGGCGCAGCGTCTGCAGGAACCGGCGTAGACTGCGGCCGAAGCAGGACCATGTCTAACGCTCGGAGGGACTCCATCATGTCCCGGAAAGCGTCCTGGGATAAGGCAAAGGAAGCAAGGGCCGGCCGGAAGTCCAATAGGTCCCAGGAAGTTGGGGTTGGCCGGAACACGGAGGCGGCAACAGGAACGGGCGAGGGCTGCAGCACGGAGGCGACTGCGGGAACCGGAGTAGTCTGCGGCACAGAGGCGGCAGCCGGAACCCTCCACCGACGCGGTCCGGAGGTTTGCGCCCCCCACTCCGGGGCTGGGCCTGGGTGACCTCTGCCCCTGGGGCTACGAGGCCCCCCATAAGCCAAACGGGTCCCGTTGAAGGGGTCTGGTGCCGAGACCCTATGGGGGTTGTAGTTCCCCTTCTGCAGGCTACGAGGGCCCCCATAGGCCAAGCGGGTCCCTTCGAATGGGTTTGGTGCCGAGACCCTATGGGGGTTGTAGTTCCCCTTCTGGAGGCTACGAGGGCCCCCATAGGCCAAGCGGGTCCCTTCGAAGGGGTTGTAGGCTGGGTCCATCTTTGGTCGGTTCGTTCTGTTATGTGCAGCTTGGAACACAGGACCCAAACGCCGTCAACGATGGAAAAGCAACTTTTATTGCTAAACAGGATTCCAAAACAGGATTCCAAAAAAGGATTCCAAAACAGTCTTACACACAAGATCTTCCACGATCTAGACAAGACGAACCGACCAAGGGGAATGACATGAACAGGACTTAAATACAGAGGGCTGGTGCAGGTGATTGGACACAGGAGGAAACAATCAGGAACAGGGCAGACAATCACAGGGACAGGAAGTGAAGAGAAACAGAGGACACGAGAGACAAGGACTTCAAAATAAGACAGGAAACACGAAACAACACTACAGATCCTGACAGTACATTACTTTCATTTGACAAAAAGCATAGAAATAATATAATCTTGAAGTTCATTGTGAAGTTACTTATGATGAGATTGTACCCCAAGGAGTTTTAACAGAAGTCCCAAAACACGTTGGTTGTGATTAGGAAAGTGGCATCATTTCCCACCACAGTTATAGAGCATTATTAAAATCCATTGTAATTAATCATGATTTAGAGCTAGTGTCTCCGAGACCCCAAACTGGAATGACGTCTCAGATGAAACATGCCGATAAGCAAATCTCATATATCAAAACAATATCTTGTATGTTTCGAGCTGTTTTAGGGGTCCAGTTGTTAACAAGGACTAAACTGTCATGCCTTTCCCTGGCTTTTTTTGTTCCTTTAGTTTACTTTATAGGTAGAGACTATGTCCTGCAGTCTTCAGGGCAAACATGGATTGCTTTTCAGTGATATTAGCAACACAATGACCCCATGGCCTCTTGACATCCTCTGAAGAGCTAAAGTAGAGAAGTTCTCCTGCTTGTCCAACAGCTCAGTAGCCTAGAGTTATGCAACTGAGAAAGAAGACGTATTTTGTCCGAGTGTTTGACCTATGCCTCGAAGCTGAAGACATACCATGACTTTTTTTTTATTCTAAAAGGTGCTGTGTACTTGACTGGGCTAAGTGCACCATGGGTTAAGAAAAGCACTAGTGTGACAGAGAATAGGCGGTTATTAGCACTCAAGGCCTGGGGACAAGCTGAGCGTCCCCCTGCCTGCCAGTTGACATCCTAACCTCTGTGGCTTGAATAATGGCCACACTTATGATTGAGATATGAGTTACAGCAGACACAAGTAAACAACAACACATGACACTGGATGTTAATCACATCATAATCGCAGCATCAACTCAGTCCCATGCATATTAGGATATTACTGTCACATGATAGGCTGACTGTGTAGCATAATCATGTTTATTAGGAGGACATCTTTAAGGATATTCTCATCGGTGAATGATATTGTGCATAACAATAAGTGATCAGTTGGGGCTTTAGAAGATTGGCAGATGGCTCCCTCTGCTGTTCGCAGCTGATAATGTACGAGTCTAGATTTTTTGTCAATATGCATTATAAAGCATTGAAAAAGTTTGAATAAAACCTGTTGTGAATGAATCTCTCACACGTGTGTTTTCAGGCCTCCTGATTGCCGTCTCTCTTACTCTCCTGTTGAGTTACGTTGCACCAAAGGTAGTTTTTTTTTTTGGACTAAAGTGCATGTAAGGATCAAATGAATGATGGTTATATTCCAGTATTGTGCTCTCTGGCTGACTGTCTCACTGTCCCATCTTCTACTGGGACACTTAAATAGAGCAGCTCCATCGTTAAAGTGATTATAGCAGCTGTGACTATGACAAATTGAATGATTAGCTCTCTAATCAATATAATAATTAAAAACACCTGGGTTTGCAGGGACATAACTACACAACCATAAGTATGTATGCACCTGAATATTATGTGATTTTCAAACATCTCTTTGCGATAATAAATCTACCTTTAGGTCTGTCATAAAGTGAGTACAACATTTGAGTATGTTTTACCTGATCCCTACCAGTAATTGAACTGTTCAGAAAAATTAACCAATTTTATTATTCAATGTGATGAATTGGTTTTAAGTCACAATGTTCTCTACTTTGAGATAGAGAGAGGGGAAGGCTGCAATGGTGGTGTCGGGGTTAAAGTTTTGTCCAGAACAAATTCTATGTATTATAAAGATATACCATGGACTAATTTTGGTCCTCTCTATTACAAGTTCTCCCTCAGAATTTCCATCCAGGTAAGTTTATAGAGATGAAGCTGTGTTCATCATGTGATTCTGTCTGCCGATCTTTCAATAATGTGCACAAGAACATATGAAACACCATGAATATATGACAGCATTTAGTCTACAGAAGATCATTTAAGATAATGTTCTCTACATGTTTCCACTAAGAATATAATTAAATATACATAAATACAATGAGTATTACTAAATAAACAGATTGAAATAAGTAATCATATCTTGTATTTCATTTCTTTAGATAGTCTGTTTATTATCTAACAATAACTTGTATTTGCAATCCTTAAAACAGGAGCAACAAATGCTGACTGGCAAAGTGCAGAAAAGGTTCATCTGTTTTTGTATTTTTTTGCACCATCTTACTTACTGCATGCCACTATGCATAGCACATAGTATAAGATAATATACATTAATAGCAGGACTCCCCCGCTGCTCTCTGTGTCAGGCACCTTTAGGAGCTACTAGTTGCTCAAAGTGCCACTGTTGTCTGGGGTGATGGGTGCAGGGGCGCAGGAAGAGACCTCCTGTCTTTGAGTGGCCGTTGACTTCTCTCAGGCTGCTTTGTGTGAGAGCTCCTTCCTTCACGACCTCAAGACATAACTGGGACTGCTGGTGAACCAGTTGACCGCTCAGCTGAAGCAAAAAACAGACACAGAGAGTTAGCCAAATGCCTGCTGTGACCATATACATCTAATGAGATAGATAACAATGACGTTTAACTCTCTGTCTTGCCTTTATGAACTTCCACTGGAGTCTGCTGGTGGTTGGTCGGTGTCTGGGGCACGGAGATAAGATCACCCGCTCTCCACTGGCGTCCAAACACAAAGCCCCCATGGGACCCCAACGCACTTCAAACTCAGAGTTCAGATCGCAGTGCTGCAACGACAAGAGAGATCATCTTTGCCACTGTGTGCTGCCTGTCTGTCTTTGACAACTGTTGTTATGGTTACCTGACTGCCCGTCCCACTGCACAGCGCTGCGTTCATGGCCCCACCCTTCGGTCCCAGCCCTCGGGGGTAGTCTGCACAGCTGCCAGTGCCGACATTGTACAGCTTTGGACGGGCAGAATCAGAATCAGAACCATTTATTGCCAAATATATTGGACATACAAGGAATTTGTCTTGGCATGTGGTGCGTAACATTGGACAATCAGACAAATAAACACAGTGCAAGAAATATGGGACACGTGCGTGCGTGCGTGCGTGCGTGCGTGCGTGCGTGCGTGCGTGCGTGCGTGCGTGCGTGCGTGCGTGCGTGCGTGCATTACCTCGCCTGACAGCATAGGTCTGTCCTGGGGGATGTAAAGTTGTGGATAAACTGTCATAAGGTACCAGTGAAAGTTACGACAGCCCAGACTCCTCTTAAGCCACAGACGCTCTGTGATGTTCGGGTTCTCAGACTGCACAGAAGAAATAACAATTAATCAGAATCAGAATCAGAATCAGAATCAGGTTTAATTGGCCAAGTAAGTTTGCACAAACAAGGAATTTGACTTGGTAAGGTGACTCTCAGTGTGCTTACACAAAATATACAACACAATACAACACAATACAATACAATACAGTATACAAATATACAACTTAATACAAATATACAACACAATATACAATACAGTACAATACAAACAAACAGTGCAATGGACTAAGGAGTTTAAGAGTATGTACAGGCGGAATGGCTATATACAGTGGCTGTGGAATGTTGCACAGCAGTAGTGCAAGAAGAAGTGGAGAGTGCGAGAAGTGCAGGGATTTAAAGTATATAAATATAAATATATATATGTATATATATGCTACAGTGGTGTTATTTGTTCAGTAGTGAGACGGCAAGGGGGAAGAAACTGTTTTTGAGTCTGGAGGTTTTGGCTAACAGTGATCTGTAGCGTCTACCAGAGGGGAGGAGTTTGAATAGTTTGTGTCCGGGGTGTGAGGGGTCTGCAGTGATTTTTCCTGCCCGTTTCCTGACTCTGGAGGTGTACAGGTCTTGGATGGTGGGCAGGTTGGCACCAATGATCTTTACTGCAGACCTGACTGTCCGTTGGAGTCTGTTCTTGTCCAGTTTGGTGGCCGATCCAAACCAGACAGTGATTGAGGTGCACAGAACAGACTCTATGACTGCGGTGTAGAACAAGGTCAGCAGATCCTGAGGCAGGTTGTACTTCCTAAGCTGGCGCAGGAAGTACAGCCTCTGCTGGGCCTTCTTGATGATGGTGTTGATGTTGGGTTCCCACTTCAGATTCCGGGAGATTGTGGATCCCAGAAACCTGAAGGATTCCACAGCCAACACAGTAGTGTTGTGTATGATGAGGGGGGGCAGTGCTGGGGGGCTCCTCCTAAAGTCCACTGTCATCTCCACGGTTTTAAGCGTGTTCAGCTCTAGGTTGTTGCGACCGCACCACAGGACTAGCTGTGTTAGATTTCTTTTTTATATTTGGTACACTCACCAAACAATCTCTAACATACACACCTGCCTGATGAAATGAGCGAGTGTGTCTCTCCTGTAGAAGATCTTCCTGTATGCGTCCATCCAGATGTCTGCTATCCGGATCTTGTTCCTCTGAAGCTGCTCCTCTGGGAAGCGGTATGGCAGGTGGTGATGGTCGAGGTGGGCCACACGTGAGCAAGGAACCACCTCCATGGTGCCCCCGCATGACCACACCTGGGATAGCGGGAACAGGTTTTGTTTGTTTTGCAAGCTGCATAGTGATTTTTATTTCAACACACTGCACCATTTTCCAATTCAATCTGTCACATAACATGCGACATTTCCCAAATATTAATGTTTATGGTCATTAAGGGGAAAAAGTGGCCATGTAATATTTTCTTCTCTTATTTGCCACCCCCGGCCCAGACATTCCCAGACCACTATTCAACTTGAGATTTCCATTTGCAAAAGGCATCATGTCCCAGAAAGACATTCCTAAGGCCCTGACAGAAGGCAACTTAATCAGCCAAAGCATCCCTAAAAAAAAGGCGTACATGGTTTAAGAAGAAAAACAAAAGCAATCTGTCATCTCTCTGTAATGTGTGAGATGGCGGATTGCAGATTTGGATGGAAAGTCGATTTTAAAAAAAAAATGCTTTACCCTGATTGACAGCTCAATTTGTTCCACTCCCCACAGCAGCATCCCAGGGTCGTAGGCTCCCACACTCTGGAAGAAATGTCTGTCAACGGCCACAACTCCGCCTCCTAACGCTGGACTCCTGTCGTAGACAGAATCAGCATCACTTTATTGGCCAAGAACTAACACAGGAATGTGTCTCTGTGTCACAGCAACAGAGAGACAGTCTTAAGTATTAATTCACAAGGACAAGTCATTCACAGCACAGAGCCAGGAGCAATGGTTCTTAAAGTTAACTTGTGACTCCTTGTCAAAGGTCACATATTTATATGGGCTATGAGCACTTAAAGCAAAGAGAACCTTACTTTACCTATTGGCCTAATGCGGTTTAATTACACACTGAAAATATAAGAGAAAAATGAACACATTTTTTATTATTTTATTCTTTTCTAACTTGTTCATCATCTCATGACCCCTCCTGTCCATCTCGCAGCCCCTTTGGGGGTCCCAACCTCAAAATGGTGTGTTTCCACATCTGCACACATAAACAGAAAATAAGATATGAGCAAAGTTAATCAGTGGTTCCTCTTAGCCCTCACTAAACATTACTACGAGTAAATTGGTACATACTGGTGTCATGAAAGCACAACTGATATCCTGTTGCTGTAAACTCACTGCACAGGTCGAACAGCTGAGTCTGGGTCTTTATCTTGCAGCTGAGGGTTAGATTCCCAGTGGAAGTCAAGTCTCCAGTCAAACACTCCCCTGACTGGCCACCGGGTGGCATTGTACTGAAAGGTCTGCCAGTCTATCGCATCCATTATGGGGGACACCACTCTGGTCCTGCAATGAGACCACACCCATGTATTATTCAAATGTGTCCTTTTTCATTGACATTCATCAAGTAGGGAGATTCAAAACGAGGTGTATGTTATGAATGAGAAGCATGCTCCTGTCAGTCAAAGATTTTGAAGAATAAGAACATTTAATATTCCTAACCATCCTCGCTTGGTTATATTTTCACTTATAATTCAAAGCATATGCAGTAAGGCACTGAGAAAAAGAAAAAAGTTTCCTCATTAGTGTGTGTGTGTGTGTGTGTGTGTGTGTGTGTGTGTGTGTGTGTGTGTTTAACTGTAAATATCTTAGACTATGATGGTTTATGTCTTGTCTCCAGAGACAAGCTGTCCTTTGGGGTCTGTTCTGGTTCACACATGAGGATGTGATGTGATGCTCAGAAGAAATGGAATGAAGAGATTAAAGAGAGCAAGAAATGGGCAAAGGGTCAAACATGTGGCTGAGAGAGTTGCAGACTGCAGGTCTGAGAGTTCAGCCTAATTACCTAGTGTAACAAGAGCTACGCTGCAGGCAGTCTGAGACACAAGAGTCATGAGAGCTGCAGCTTTGTGTACACACAGCACATGTATCCCATGGTTGACTAATGCATACGGACAACTGATAACTCTGACCCCTCCGTCTTCTCACTTCTCTCAAGTGGTTCTGTCAAACAGCAGAACACATGGAGAAACGAGCAGACCGGCTTAGGTACAGATGCTGGGTTTATATATGTTTGACATTCAACCAACAGAGCAATTTGTAATTATTGTCGTTAGGAATTGGGCAGTGGAATAACAAGAGTTGTTCATTACTTTTGTAGGCTACATAATTAAATTAAATAGTACCTGTCCTGGGCCACTCTCTCCAGCAGTGGTTCCAGCCAACCCTTTTGGCATTCACAGTGGGAGTCCATAAACACCAGCACCTCTCCCGCAGCTCTGGCAGCACCCAGAGTACGGCACCCTCCAACGCCCAGGCGCTTGGTGCTGCGGATCAAACGCACCCCCTCCAGATGAGACACATATTCACTGAGCACACTCTTCATGTGACCTGAGAAGTGAACCGAGACAAATACATTGGCATGCGGTCAGCACAGGTCAAGTGGATGGATGGATGGATGGATGGATGGATGGACGGACGGACGGACGTGTGCAGATTGAGCAACTCACCGTGGTGGCTAAGGTCGTCCACCAACAGGACCTCTTGCAGATACTGTTTGGGTGCAGTATCCAGCACGCTGTGCACGGTGCGCAGTAGTGTGGACCAAGCCTCGTCATGGAAACAGATGACAACACTGGCCGACGGCAGCGACTCGCTGTACTGCTCCCCCAAACACCTGGGAGACAAATGAACGCGTTTCAATACCAAAGTGGGCACATTTCAGCGCAAAGGGTTTGCGGGATCTATTCAGTCGTGCGCTATGTGGACACCGCGTCGTGCACTCACTCGGGATGGCGCGCCTCGGGCAGCCTGCGATGCAGCGAGATCCTCTCGCTGACCACCTCGTTGAACCCGTACTTCTGGAACGCAGAAAACTCCACATCTCCCTCAAATTGAAGCCGCGCCACTTTCCCCATTTCGCCCTGCGTCGGAGGCGCAGGCGGGTTGGAGTCCTTGTTTGCTCCGGGGAGAAGCACCTTGTAACTCCCTTTCCTCTGCGCCGGGTTCTTGGTTCCCTGCGCCGATGGCACGAATAAAAGCTGGTCTTCTTGCAGAGATTTTAGCGGGGCGAGATCAACGCCGAGCTCTAATGCAGGGTCCCGGGAGTCCACAAACACCTCCAGGTCCGGTGCATTGTGAATCCGCTGGAGGGGGCGGCGGGGAGGCGCAGGTCTCTGATGACTGTGGTCCCAGCGTCGGTTGTTAAAGAGGTCTGAGAGCGCCAAAGTAACCAGGGTGAACCCGAGGAGCAGCAGCCAGAGGCAGAGCATCTTCCTCCGGACAGCTGTAGCTCTGCCCCACAGCCTCATGATGAGGAGGAGTGTAGAGAGGGGGATACGAAGTTGGCCCGGTGCTGCCTTGACTTCCCCATTGTTGAGCTTTGACTCAACTTTGAAGTCGTTTAAATTCCCTCAAAGTGATGAGATTCGACAGGTATCATCCAAAAAGTAGAAAAATAATTAAGTCTCCTGGAGTGTAGCTCCGCATCCATGGACCAGACCTGGGACAGGAGTGAGAGACGGAGCAGGTTCAAGATTAAGCTCTCAACTTCTTCTTCTTCTCGTGGTGGAGGTGCGCAGACGGTGCCTCTCATCCCGCGGTCCTAGAGCCTGCGAAGATGTGAGCTCATAACGGCTTGAAGATGCACCTGATACATCCACCTGCTCCTCCACCTGCTGAGCTGATCCTCAACAGTCTCAACAGTTCACCTGATAATGATTAGAGCACCTTTACTAAAACAAACTCTAATGGGGAAATACTACAATTCAGGCTCTCACACATGAATTGTACTCAAACAGACAGTTCTATGTTTTTCAATGTTGCATGAGTCTATTTAGGGATTTGATTTTATGTGGGACTCAGTAGTTAGTTTTAATAGGCTATCATATGGGGGCAATATAACAGTCATGGCTTGTATAGGATCCTAAAACTCTGAATTCCTAAACTCTGTATGTTTATAAGGCCACATTGCTGTGGAATGAGTGTTTTATGTTTTTATGTGTGAGAGAGTCGACTTGCTACAGGCGTCTCCCCGGTGCGTCACACATCAAAGATTGCTCTCTCAGTCCAGCTGGCCGTGGGCCTCGCAGTCCCATGACCGTCTGTCGGTGCCGAGAAGCAGGGCGGTCCCAGCTTCCATCTCCACGGTTCTACGAGAAGATCTTGGCAGCCTCGGCATCTGTTTTCCTTTCCTTCTTCTTTTCTTTTTTGACATGTGGAAAATGTTTTTTTCCCCTTCATTATCACAGTGAATTTAACCCACTGAATTGTTGAAGGGAAAACGCCCAAAAAGTAATTTGAGGATGTCAATGGAAACATTCTAATGATTTGTTAATGCACTATCCAAGCGACCTCAGGGCAATATCATCTTTATGGTGATGGCCAACAGAAGGTCAGACTGTACTCAAGTTTTCTTCCCCACGTCGTTAGAAATGAAGACCATCTGTTTCCGCCTGCTTCGCAAGCTCTGTTCTGTGTTATGGCTGACTGGAGCTGTGAAATGGCACCTCATGCACAACATGGCAGTGCAGCATGGACGCTTAGAAGCCAGTTTGGAGACCAGTACATCCCGGTGGTGGTGGTGGTGACTGTCTGGTTGTGTCTGAGTGAGAGGGTGGGATTAGCCGCTCACTGTGTTCCTCCCACTAAACACAAAGACACTCACCTCTGCCCAGAATGACAGGGCAGAAGGGCTTTTGATGATTGCGATTTCGTACACACAGAGAAGGGAGGGGACACCTGGGGAGTCAGACTGGGAAGTTGAAAGGGCAACAAGATGAGGGTGTTGCAAAGAGGATGGAAATGAAAGAGAGATGAAAGATCACAGTGAGACCGAAAGACAGAAGAGACTGCAGCTTGGCTTGTCTTCTTGTGGGATTATGTTTATAGGCCTCAAGACTGAAAGGGAAGAATGTCTTCTTGTATTTCCAGTGCTGCACAGTAAAGAGTCCCATATGTTCCATCCTGCACACCGAATTGAAGTTTCCACTGCCAGCACACTTGCAGACACACACAAACAATGAAAGAACGTGGACACACACATTTATGGACACGCATATAGATACACACATAGACACACATTGAAGATCCAGTCCACATGCTGCAGGAATGTGCCCGCATTCCACCATCAGACTAGAAGCCAGAGCTGTAAATGAGAAGGCACGACAAGTACTTGCATGCATCCTCGCACACAGAGAGAGAGAGAGAGAGAGAACAGAGAGAGAAAATAACAGAGACTTTGGCAGCGCAATACATTTCTAGGATGTTGTTCATTCATATTTCTGTTTTATGAGCAGTGAGAGCTGAAGCCTTCTGTGCTGCTGAAAAAAGAGACACAGAGAGATTCCACTCAACATTTTGAGTTCCAAACCCACCTGTTCCGAACGGGCTGAATGCTTGGCCTGTTCTCGAGAACCGCTCATCAACATCTTCACCCTCAACACCGCGTTGGGTCCTCAGCAATACAAACTGCCATGACATATTTGCGTCCCACCCATGGGACACCCATTGGCCAGAAACACCATGAGATAGGCTTACAGTGTGGTTCATTGGAAGAAACACCAGAGGGCTGACTTCCTTTTGGGGCCTCAGGGCCCGAAACTAAAAGGGCCCCCGAACAGATATATCATGACTTTTAGATGTGAAAAATATTGAATTGAGTTACTCTTCACACATTGTACCCTGTAATAGCTTACAAAGGCCATCGAAGGACGTACAAAATATGCAACTTACTTGTATACTTACGTTGTACTTCTACTTCAGAGGAAGCACTACATTTACTTGACAAAGAAATGTTATTGGTCACGTCGGAGATCCAGATTTGACTCACAAAATATAACAATGAAATATGATGCAACATTATTCATTCAACTAAAATACTAGTTGTAAGGGCATTGTGCCTCTTTCACAATTCATTTGAAGTAAAAAATATGAATGCAGAACATTTACGTGCGCTATATTATTATTAATAGTGTTACCATTGATAGTTTATCATTTTACTGTGGCAACATCCTTGATTTGCCTTCTTCTTCGATACTACCATCATTCCCAGTTAGCGAAAGGGCGAAACGTAAAGTGGGACTGTGTTTACCTGGAGCTCTCAAATCACAAACTTCACCCCTGAAAAACACACACGCAGGACACTCATACACATCGTGAAATAGACAACACTTGAGTCATTTCCATATTAGCGTATTAGCGGCTTGCTTTGACCGAACCACCTCGGTTGACATGCTGGTTTGGGTCTGCTTCCTGTTGTCCAGCTGCTCATGTGGACTCCGTCAACGAGAGGCAATCGTCAGAGCCCTGAAGCCCCGCCCCGCTACTCCACTAAGCGATGTTCACGTGTTTATTCAGAAATCCGACAAAAGCAATGTCATTGCATGTCAGCGATATGAGCGGTTCTGGAGACGTGCGAAGGACTTACAGACAGACAAAGAGTCATTCCTGTATGATTTTAAAACTATTAGTTGGTTAATCTAAAAGTCTCTTCACAGAAAATGAACATGCAACACTTGATTATCGACTAATTATTTAAAGGGGAACACCAACTAAATTAAGAACTCCAAACCTTAATTATGTCTAAAAAAGTTAATGTTTCACCTTTATAGAACATAGAAATAACATATTGGAGTGTTGCTCTCTCTCTCAGAGCTAAGTCTACGACGTGTGATGTCGTCATGTAGCCTAGACAGTCTGAATCTGCTCCATAAACAATAAATGGGAGAATGGTTTTATTTGTTTCCTTCTTTATACCCTAATGAGCTTCATTCCAATGTATTGTTCTCAGTTTTGAAACAGGCTTGTATTCTAGGAAACTTCTGACATATTATAGAATGGAAGATGGATCACTTAATCCAGAAAAAAATTATCATAAAAGGAATCAACACTTAAAATAATACTTGCAAGTTAGTAAGTACTTAAGTAAGTTGCAGTTATATGTGTGTTATAGAGGATTGCAACACAAGTATGTGTTGTCTAATAGTGATTTGTCAATTTGATTGTATTAAATACATGTGTTTTGGCAATGAAGGACATTAATAATGTATTTGATTGGATTAGATTGCCCCACCAAGCTGCGGAGAGGTGCTGCCCCCTACTGGGGTATAAACAGTACTGATGTCAACAGTTTTTCTACATTTCGTCTTCATTTGACAAGAAAATGATCTTAATTCAGAGTACATTTACTAGATTTCGTTCGGATCTATCACATATCGTGGCCCTCATCAGTGGATTTGCTCAGTTGTCATGACAGTTGGATTGAACGAATCGAGCTCAACATATGATGTTTTGTTTCTAACATTCCTTCATGTTTCCAAATAGCCGATGAAAACACGTGATCACTCACGAAAACTATTTGTTGTGTGTGTTGTTACCTGAATGACTTTATTAGCCATTAATTAAAAACTCTCATTACACTGGAATACAAACAAAGTTTATCAGACCTTAAGGATTTTACAGCTATGGATTTGATTTCCACGCAACTGGACTTTAAGGAATTATTTAAACGAGTTATCTGTAATCATGAAGCACGAGAGATGAAACGATCACCTTATATTTGTATTAACAGTGTAGTTTTTTCTTAAGTCTCGGATGAGTCAGACATATTTGTTTTCATTCTCATTCAATGACAAAGTATATACTCTGTATATTAAGTGGCTCCCCGCTGTTTCAAAGTCTGAAAATTCCCCTTTTTCTGCTCATATTTTGTTTCTCATTGAAATTAATAGCCTATTGTAAATCAGTAACAGATCATTGCTTTCATCTGCCCAATATGTGTTTGTATGCAATTTCAACTTGTGTTTCTCTGTGTGTTGTAAGATTGATGAAAATATCTTTCCCGTGACTTCTGAACAGAAATTTAAGATGTGATTAAGATGTCGGTTTGCTGCTTGAGAGCCCTCTGTTGCAGTTTCCAAACTCTCCTTGTGACAGCAGAAGACCCGCTGGAGTAATGACGTTAGTCACATGTTTGACTGTGTTGAAAAACGAAGGCAATATCATACATATTTTCTTCTGCTTTTTGGGACGCAGCTGTGGCGCAATAACCCGCTCGGCCCCACATCTCACGCATCCATGTGCGGTGCGTTTCATTGTGACTCGGCGCAATGAAACTAGTGAACTAATGCAGTCATGTGCTCAGCTTGTCACACGCGGACTTTCAAGTGTATCACGCGTTCAGAAAAAATAATCACAGCATAATATATATATATATATATATATATATATATATATATATATATATATATATATATATATATATGACATTACATTATATGTGTGTGTGTGTGTGTGTGTGTGTGTGTATTTATATATATATATATATACACACACACACACATATAATGTAATGTCATATTAGCCTACATTTAAAATGGAACGATGGGACAGATTTAGGCACCTTGCATCCCATGTTTGTCGCTTTTATTTGACATATTTCTCCATTCAGGCAAGGGTCAAAATATGGATTTTCTGGAAATGTTGACAAAATGTATTTGGTATGAAATATTTTCATTCAAAAGAAACAATAAATAGTGTTAGACAATCAAGTTTAGCAATCAAATCCTCTAATATGAAGACAAAGATAAGTTATCGAAAATCAATGACGTCGACACCAAGTAACTTTATATAGAGACATTGACGATAATATCATATGTTTTCCAAATAGGCAAAAAATAAATCATTGATATTGATAACTGAATGAATAGGATTTCCTTCGAATTAAAAGCTGTCATATTGTGTTATCAGGTCAAAGGGAGAGGGGGCGTGCGCAAACAACGTGTCCTCGCGCATCTCGTCTCTCATGTGTTTCCTGAGTCCACCAGACTAATAAGGGATGAGATGCGTCCTGTTAAGAAACATCACATGTTTTTGCGTACAGCGGCCCCCAAATTAAATTATTTAACATCAGGACAAGCAGGCGGGAAGTATTGAGAGAGCTGGACGAGCAGAGAGAGGGACACGCTCTGTCTGGCGCTGAACACATTATTAATATTAGATATATTCTTTAAGGTGGATAGGCATCTACTGAACAGTGGAAATGGAAGCCCTGCGATACGTTTTTCTCCTGATTTGTGCCTGCTTTATTTGTCAAGCTGATGGACGCAAAAGTAAGTGTTGTTGCTTTAAAGTTAGCTAAACTGAAGTTATGATAGTATTTTGAACAGTAAGTCGGACTGTTCAGACCCATCATACATTTACTGCTTGTCCTATTTGCATTCAAATATTCACACTGAAACAACAGATATGATTTAAATGTATGGGCCGATTCTTTAAAGTATTATGTAGTTAATAGGTGTGAAATCGGCTTTTGATAATCGATGTTCGTCTCACAGTTTCTGCTCTCTGCACTCAAGAGTCCCATGAGCTTAATTAAGGCGTGAGCACGCGCAGACGGTCTCCGGTCAGGAAACTCTAATCTACACTAATATCTCGATAAAATCATACTTATCTTAATAAAGGCCTATAATTCACCATCTGGTGTCACTGATTCCAGCGGGAAAAACGAAGAATCAACCCATTCGAAAATACATTTATATTACACATTATACTTTTTTTTTTATTATTACAACTAAATGTGTAGTTTAAAATGTCGATGTTTGTTACAGATGTCAGATATTCCCACAAGTATCTGGATTTATTTCCTTTAATTAAATCACATTAATGGAATTAGTTGTTTCCATCTGCCAACCGTTAAAACATGTCTCTCAAATCTAAATTAAGACAGAAGACATAAAACAAAGGTAGATTTAGTCAACAATACAATTGACAAATAAAAGACATTTGGCAGAATCAGTAATATTCCTTCAAGAGAAGACCAGATACTGGTATCTGGTATCAAAATCGTGATCATCTTCTTCCCTCACAGAACAGCTGTTTACCCCTGGTTCTTTCCCCACACTTTTTCTGTTTAATGTGTCTGGCATCTCCAGTGTTGAATTTTTAACTAAAAAGTGTTCAGTATTTTCTACACAGCTGAAATTAAAAGAAAGAAAAGTCCATAAATTAAAGCCAAGACATATGCATGGCCAACATTGAATAACAACTGCTTAACTGACGTTTGCCAGATAAACTACAGAAATGACCTTGTATGATAACAATTAAGACATTTCTGGAACTTTTTTTAGAATAAATATAAAATTCCAGACTGTGCATGATCGAGGAAAGGTTTTCACTAAGGGATAGACAATCCTACAAGTTAAAGTTTTCCCTGAGTGATCCTCACAGCACATTTTAAGGGACCTGGGATTATATGTGCTTTGCTCTCTCTCTCTCCAGCATACGGTGACATGTTCCCCCACAAGCATGTAATGCCTGGGAAGTCACCATATCCGATTCCACCAATCCCTGGCTGGGATCCAGACACCAACCCATGGGATGACTACCTCTACCCTCCACTAAACCCAAAGCCAAAAGAACTCATGCACCACAAAGGTGAGTAAAGTCATCTTTGTCCTCTGGATTCTTTCTGTTATGCTTTGAATTTTTCATATGAAAGTCAATTTTTTTCTGCAGGTAAACCCAAGGTTCATCTGACCAGCGACAGTCCGGCTCTCAATGGCTCTAACATCTCCTTCACCGCGAAGCTGGAGTACCCTCCATGCCAGAAGGAAGATGCCAACGGGGACATTGTTTGGGATGAGCACTGTGAGGACGGTACGGAGCTCGAGGCCTCAGGTGCTGCCAAAAAGCAAGGCCAGGCCACGCCACCCAACACATTATATCATCGTCCACTACAAAACACCACTGCATCACATGAGACAGCATTCATTTAATGACATTTAGTGAAACTCAACAAACAACTGCAGACGGTGAGACTGAACCAAAACAATTAGGTTGCAGGCTTTAAGTCTAAAACAATGAGCTGAAAGAGGCTAAATGGTCCAAAGAGCTGAGAGGAGCTGCAAAGTGGGAGATGATTAACTATGGGATTTGTCCCTGCACGCAACCCCTTTCACATTACAAGTAGTCATTTAAACCACGGTTGATATAAAAATATAAATGAGTGCAAATGAAATGTTTTGGTTTTTAAATAACACAACCTTATTCTCCTTTCTCCTGAGCAGCCAACGGACAAGTGCGTTCTGGCGACGTGTACAACTTGTACAACGACTATGGCTTTGGAAAGTGTACGGACATGAAAAAATGCAACGTGTTCCCCGATGGGAAGCCCTTCCCTCAGAGCAGCGACTGGAGCCGCAAGAGCTACGTTTACGTGTGGCACGCAATGGGTGAGACACGCAGATTTTCAGATTCACACACATGCCCGTGAAAAAAAGAAGGAAAAAAAAGAGTAACTGTTTAACTCTCAATCCGTCTTCTTTGTTCGGCCCAGGCCAGTATTTTGAGACATGCGACGGTTCCTCCTCCAGTTTGACCATCAACACCACCAACATCCCTCTGGGTGCAGAGGTCATAGAGGTCATGGTCTACAAGAAACGTGAGCGCAGGAAGTATAGCCCCCTCACCACTGACAACACCATCTTCTACGTCACAGGTGGAGACAAATTCAAACATGCAGCTCATACTACTTTCAACATGTTTCATCCAAACCGACAGATACAAACACGCCATTGAGAATGATTTTTTTGTCACTCCCCGTACACACTCTCTCTCTTAGATAAGATCCCAGTTGCAGTTAGCATCTCCCAGAAGGCTGCGGTCAACCAGTCTGAGAATGTTTTCTTTCGTGGTGAGGACGTGGTTTTCAAAGTCCAGCTCCATGACCCCAGCGGTTACCTCAAAACCGCAGCCGCCATTGACTACATCTGGGACTTCCGAGATGGCAACCAGCTGGTGACACACCGCAACGTGACCACACACGCCTACAGCACGCTGGGGAGCATGAACGTGAAGCTGGTAGTAGAGGCAGCGTTCCCTGTGCAGTGTCCGCCCACCTCTGCCACCCCGACTCAGTGGAGCGCCACATCATCAGCCCCCACAGGTATAGGCTCTTCATTCATTCACTATTCATGTGGTCACACAGGAACGAAACATATACCATGCAGTCCGACACTGCCCAACTGACATGTACACCAGTAATAATACTGTAAAATACGTAATAATGGACAAAAAATAATACAGATTTTACATTCCAACAACAGTATGGTCTAAAGATGATCAGCCGGTTTACATAAAGTACTAAAACCCTGTTTTCTCACATACTGCTGCTTAGCAATTCAGATTTTTTTACCCCAGATTTTGAGATCTTTGGTGATTATTCAGGAGCTGTTTCTTCCAGCTTTGCTTTTGATAACACAAGCTGCCGTTTAACATCTTGAATGTAATTTCGAATGCCTTTGGAGGTGCAATATACAAATGCCAGAGCGTTAATATAGCAGACAACTATTTTATTGAAGTTACAGGGCAGACATCTCAGGGAAAGAGATGTATCCAGAGAGGAAATCTCAAATATTGGGCAAATATAACCAAGACTATCAGCATGGTACATACCACAAGAGGTAGTGTGAAGTGTTTATGCTGTTAACCTCAGGCAGGACACCAGACCCCTGCTGCCAACTGGTCCTGCAGTCTGACCTTGATGGACAAGACAAAGCCAGAAGCAACTCATTAAGTGTTACCTCACAAAACTAGATGTGTCATAAATGTGTGCCTGTGTCTCTTCTCCAGAGGCTCCCACACCTCCACTTCCTGGTACTCATTCCATGACCGTCAAGATGGAGACAACCCAGGGTGAGCTCCTAACAGTGTATTTGTTTATGTGTGTATAAGAGAGAAAGAGGGTGACTGAGGAAGTGTGTGTATCTGAGCAGGAGCTCATTAAATGAATAACTGGCATATAAAATACTTGCATCACATACACTCACATTCTTGTCACTTGTTTCCTGTTTCAGTGCCACCCAGCACCAGCCAGCCCCTTCCATCCTCCTCCTCCTCTCCTACTGCCGTGACAACAGGCCTGCCCACCACGGAGCCCCTCTCCCCTACTGTTGCCAATGCGACCCCAGGGTCGAACCCCACAACCCTGGCCTGGCTCCGCACCAGAAACCTCAACGGCAACGAGTGCTACCGCTACGCCTTTGGGACCTTCATGGGAAACATCACCATTGTTGGTAGGGGTTAGACTGCATCCTTAAAGTGGTGCAAGTTGTTGTGTGCAAAACAAAACAAATGAGATCATTGTCAGCTGTATTTTGTGTTCATTGCTCTTATCAAATATTAGTGTGCTAAAATGTTAAACTAAGATTATAAACGTGGTTAAAAAGGATCAAACATGGTTCAATTGATCCAGCCTCACTGAGCTGCTACCATGGCTGTGGACTCTTAGTCTTGTTTTCTTTTAGGATGACACAAAACCAATTCAGCGGGATAACATATTATTGTTTTCACAGAGACGAATACCATGCCAAAAGTCAAATGTAACTCTCATTTCTTCTTTTCATTGTCATTTTTAACAAGTAGACACCATAGACAGTAAACAACTGACTGTGTTGTCCAGCTCCACTGAGCAGAACTGAGGTGCAGTCTCCCAGTCAGCAGGTCAAATAGATAGTCAGTGGTAGTCATGTGAAACTGGCCTTTTCCTATTTAATTCTGTTGTGATTTATGCACAAATCTAGTCATTTAAAAAAAATACTATTTTATATTCACATTTTTATTTAATGGAAGATTCATATCAAAAGTGTTACTCATTTATATATGTATCTATTTATGGATACCCCTCCCCCCACACACACACAGCTTCGTCATTTTAATGTTAAAAGGTGATCACACAACAAAAACAAACTGTGTGAATATGTTCTCCGCAGAGCCCAAGCACAAACTGACCAGCCAGTCGAACAGTCGCATTGAGGATGTGTCAGTTGCCAGAGTGACCAACACTGACATCAACTTCCTGGTGAAATGTATGGGCAAGTAAGTATCTATTTATTGCATTATTGAATTTATAGCTCATGAAAATAAATCAACTCAGAATGAAATGACTTCCAGTTCCATTAGACTTAAGTGATGTACAGATTTTAATTATATTTGAATGATACAAAATCACAGTAATATATTCAGCCAATCATAAGTGAACTAGGAAATTAGAGATGTATTAGATAATCTAGCCAAGTCTCATTATGAAGAGTTGAAAACCTTATAGATGTTACATGGTCAATATAAGTCATTTGCTATGGCACATTCAAATTATTCTTAAAGGAAAAAGGTTTTAGAAAACAAAAGGATTAGTCGTTTTGTTTCACCCTTCATCTTTCCATCCCCTCATCCTCAGCATCCCCACTTCAGCCTGTACCATCGTGTCAGACCCCACCTGTACACAGGTGCGCAGCATTGTGTGCGATGACGTGCCGCCATCGTCAGAGTGTGAAGTCCATCTCAGGCGAACTTTTCCGGAGCCAGGCACCTACTGCATCAACATCACCCTGGAAAACTCCAGGAGCCTGACCAGAACCAGCACCACTGTCACCATCAACAAGTCCCAGGATACACCTGGTCAGTTACACAGACCTTTATTTTGATACATGCTTTAACTAGCAGCTTTGTAGAAGGTGGACAGACTGATGTTATCTATCTCTCTGCATGTGTCTGCCCATCTCACTGCTGTTCTCTGTCCCTGAAGTGTCCATGACTTCACACACTGTGGAGGTGGTGCTGTCCTCGACCGCTGTGTTGGTGGCCATCTTTGCATTCGTTGCCTATCTGGTCTGCAAGTAGGTAGTCCTTGTACAACAAGTCTTAAGGGGTGTCCTCACACACACACACAGAATGTCTAAGCCATTTCTTTCTGTGCCATTTCTCCCACCAAACATTCCCCTCTCTCCCGTCCCTTATTCCACTCCTCCCCCTTTCCAAGGCGTTACAAGGTGTACCGTCCCATTCGTAAGTCCCTATTGGAGGATGCCAGCGGCGGCCATGCTGGGGCCGGGGGACGCATGGTCCGTTTGAGGGAGGCACTCTTCCCCGCCAGCGAGGAGAGCCATTACCTGCTGACAGAGAGACGCCCTGTGTAGTAGGCCTGCCTAGTCATTGGATGAGGTAGTTGCTAGGAGATGAATTAGGCTCAAGTCATGGCTGTTTTCTGATCAAAAGAACCGTTTTATTGCAAATGTTGTACCAAATGCTTCTTTACAATAGTTATCATTTGTGATATTAATCAGTTTAGTATGAAGTCCATGAGGTTAGCCAATATAAAATGTATACTAGTGACATTGCATGCTTTTCCTTAGTTCAATTAATTAATAAATGATTATCATTTTTAAACAAAAGAATTCCACTGAAAACTTGGACTATAATAAAAGGTTTTGAACTACTCATCTTCAAGACATTTCTCTCCATGTCGTCATTCAAATGATCTTACCAAACTCGGTGTAGTTGAACCACAAATGACCATAAGAGTCAATGTCTTGTTTACCAGTCACTATTTGAAGTCAGGGTTAAACCTGAAAAACCTTAAGGATGGAGGTCAAACAGCTCCAAGAACAGCTTATACAAAATAAATAAATGTGGCAACTTTTATTAGTCGCATGACAATTAATTGCCGGTGCCATTTTAGGGTCAATTTGATCCCTTTGCATGACACATACTTGGTATATTCTTTGTGTAAAGTGCAAATATGTTGCTTGTTTTGCATAATCACAGCAAAAACAATATTTTAAAAGTATCGCATAATTGCAATATCAGATCATGAGCCACAACAAAGTGTGCAAGTCAGTAAAAGAGGGGAAAACACCACAATTTAATATTTTTTAATTTTTTATTTAGAGGCATTTGACAAGTGGAGCTGTGTGTGATGGGGAGGTGAAGGGGCATAAGCATTGTTGCAGAAAATGGGTGAAGGGAATATCATGCTGAAATTAGATCACTTTTCCAAAAAAACTCAGAGACCCAGTCCCTCATATCTGTCTCATACCAAGATGTTCCACGTTACAGCCAAGAAATGCTAACAGAAGAAAATAGCTACTGAATCAGCGAGTGAGTGCAGCATCTGTGAAAGACCAAAAGGGAAAAAAGACAGGACTTGTATCTATTTCGAAGTCTTTCAAATCAGCAACAAAAAAAGGCAGGCCCATTTTTTTTACATTTTTTTTTTTAAACTGTATTTTTCTCATTTTAACTATTGAATGCAAAATCAAACACGTGATTTGACCTTTTTCACAAAAAACCCAAGCAAAAGTTCAAATACATGTAAGCCACACCACCAAAAATAGAAAGCAGAAAGAAATAACCATCGGTTGAAGATTTCAATTGAGCCAAAAAGAGTACATATAAACACTGGCAAAAGAAAATATTTTTGATCACTTTGGATTATTCTCAATTCTAAAGAGTACATGATTTTAGTTTTAAGTTTTCATTCATATCTGGGGAAGCATAGGGAGCCATAAAGGAGGGGTGAGGGGGAGGGCTAAATTCTAACAAATAGAAGAATGCCTCTACTTCAAATACATGTCTAAAGAGGTAGATCAAAAAAAACTGTGGAGGAGGGGAAAGGGGTGGAGAGGGTGGTTTGGCAGGAAGGAAGCGGGGAATTGTCTGGGATATTTTTAAGTACCACCCCTCAGTTAAGATGGCGCCCATGTAGAAATATATGTTAGGGGGACTGAGGTATCAGTGCGCGCTGGCGCTCAGTGGGGGCAGGGTGGGGTGCAACAACAACCCCCCATCACCCCCTCAGCTGAGGTAGACGGCGTTCTACTGTGGAAGCATGGATACACTCGAGTTTTGACCACAATCAACATTTACATTCGGCATGAAGAGACAAATGAAATAAATTGTATATTTACGTTTTGGATTCCTTTCCTCTTTTCTTACACCCCCCCCCCCCCCCCCCCCGTCCACAAGTCGGGGTTCATCAGTATATTTGTGTGCCTTTTCTGGCTTGTTTCCCAGTTTTAACAACAAATTGGAACCTCAAGTTACATTTTGTGGTTTACAGAGAATGTCTGGTTTAAATCATTTTCTTAGCACAAAACAAGAAAAGAAAGAAAAGTTATGCGTCTATCAGCGTGACTCCCCCTACCCTCACCATGCACCGGCCTGGCTACAAGGGCCACTCCGAACTGACAAAAGCTTGCTCTATGAAAATAAACCTAGTCGGGCTTGGGCCTTGCTAAGACACCATCGTCAAGAAGGTGGCAGATGGCCTGGGAACAGGGACAAAAAAAAAAAACGCTCTGCTGACTGAAGGGCAGCTAGAGAGGAGACTATTACGTCCACACTGCACCGGTCACAGCCCTCCGAGGAAGGAAAAAAGGATTTTTTTTTTGACAAATTAAAGTACCATTACCAATAACAATGTCAATCCTAAAACTAAACTGGCATTGCTGTAAGTATGTACGGTTGGCATTATTTGCATGTCTTTGATGTGTTGTAATTATTTCAGAAGATGGTGGACCCTCAGGGGAAAAACTGAGGCGATTTTTTCTCGATACTCCTGTCAGCCGCCAGCTGAGGGGGCGCCAACTCTTGCTCCGGGGCTTCTATGTACAAATAGACTTTATGTACAGGGTCATCTTAAGTCACACATACACATGAACAATGCCACCTAAAGCACCCGAGTTGAAGGCAAGGTCAGTTGGCAGCTGACCAAATTTTAAATTTTCTTAAAAAAATAAAAATGTTCAAAGACTATCAGCTTTATAAAGTATACAAAATACCACAAAAGCAAAATAAAAAAAAGAAAAGGAACATTTTTTTTCTCATATATAATCATTTTCTTTTTCTCTTCTGAGGTACTAGATCCTGAGGTAGTTAAGTAAAATGCATATTAAATTGGTTTTCCTGGGCAGCAGCAGTTCGGCACCGTTTCCCTAAGTGTCAGTCATGGCGCTGCCCTCACCTCTAAATATATATTCATCTATGTATATAGGTCTATCTATAAAATGCATCCAAATTTATAAAATGCCACTATCGTTACAAGGGCAGGACGCCCAATATAATCCACCCTTTCATGGGTCCTGTCCTGAAACAAGAATCTTTCCCCCAAACATGGCCCACCCAATCCGAGCCAACCCTCCCCCAAAATAAACCCCTGTTGGTCCAACCAGGACCTTGATAGCAATGCCTTTTCCTTTCCATGAGAAAGCTTCATCAACCAATTAAACACTAAAAGAAAAAAGAAAAAAAGAAAAAAATCTGAAGTCAACCAAAACATCCTGTCAGGTTTGAAGTACCACACCAATGAGGCGATAGGAGGGGGATCCTTATTTCTTCTTTGTGATTCTAGTGTAAAAAGAGGACCAAAAAAAAAGAAAAAAAATTCAACACACCCGTGGTGGGAGGAGGAGAACGGTCGAGGGGTGTGTACATGTGAGGGCAGGTGACGTTGTTGGGAGCCCTCAGAAGTACTTTCTCACAGAGATGCAAAGAGGTGAGGTGGGTGGAGGCTTAAAGGCATAGGGTCTCTTTCTAGCCACACTTAAAAGTTAATCAAGACGGACAAGGAGGGGTGGATGTTTGGTTGGGTTCTGATAACCTTTGCCCCCTGAGGGGAGCATTACAACCCCTTGTCTTCCTCCTTTCCTCCCCTGGACTCTGCTGCATCCATTTCTGTCGAGTCTTCTGGCCGATTCAGTCACCATTCCTCCAGGGCCCGCTGGAGCTTTACTTCCTGCGGGGCTGAGGAGGTTGGGCTCCAGATGTGGGTTTAGGCTGCTGCTGCCTCTTCACCTGGGCGAGGATCTCCTGAATCTTTCTCTGAGCCAGCTAGATGACATAAGAACATGTTAGGCTCAGACCACAGCAAAGAGAAGTCAAATAAAGAGTCCTTTAAAAAGGATCTGATCGTGAGATCCTCAGGTGATGTCTTATGGTCAATACATAGTCTTCTCAGCATGTACAAGATAACGGCTGACTGTGGGCTGAGTTTGCCCCAAAGTAGTAGCATGACCTTTATTATATGCCTCTGGAGAATCAGACTATACATCTTGAATTCCCTTCGAAAAACCCACCTGGCATGCAAAGAAGTGTCCACTGATCTTGACTATGACCTGGTCATTCTCATCAGGCGTCTGGTCCCTGGGCACCACCACCTCTGCACAGGTCAGGTTCTGCAGCTCGTTTACCTGCAGCAAAAATAAAAGATATGATTGAATAATTACAACCCAAGAGTAAATAATTGGATAGTTAACACCACTATGTAACAATTCATGTTGCATTTGTTAGAACAAACTTCTAGTGCAAGTTAAGTGCCCTTTTTTACCGTTTTTCCACCTTTCCCGATGACTCGTCCAGCGGCAAAGGAAGGAACCTTGATGTGAGCCTCTAGCTTCACCTCTTCCTTGGGTCCAAAGAAATTCTCTTCCTTCAGCTTTCCAAAGATGCGACACTGAGCCTGCAGCCGAACAGATAACAATGTAAATTACTCACTTAATAGGACATTTTATCCAGAAAAGAAAATAAGTCCAAGAACTGCTAAACAGCCACTACCATCAAGTTTAATTAAGTGGCTTCCTTTTATTTCTATAACAGTGTGTTGTGTTTATAACGCTGAAGAGTTACACACCTTAAACTGAGCCTCTGGCGGTCCAGCGATGGTGACCCTCCTCTGGGGTGTGGAACCCACTTCTTCTGCAGGGGCAATCTGAAGGAGTGCAGACAGTATTAAATAAACGGTCCTTTTTAAACGCAACCAGCAACCGATTGGTCGAGGCAGGGGCAACACGGAGACAGCCCGCATCAACACTTTATCATTGAGACTTCCTGTCCGTCACTCACCTTGATTGAGGCTCCGGCAAAGTGTGACAGCTGTTTGATGTGTTGACCCTGTTTTCCAATGATGGCGCCAACCGCGAGAGCAGGGATGAACAGGTGAACCGTCTCCGACTCTGGGTGTCCCTGCTGGGGGTAAAAACGTTAGCGCTACTGTGACCAGGAGTTCACGGACAGTAATGGCAGATCATTTGATTCAGCCACTTGCAAGTTCAGACAGTGGATCACGCAAACTCTGTTCTATTCTTTAAGCCACATTGGAGCTCATAGCCCACGCCATTACATCTAGTAGGAATATCTTACCATCCCATTTCTGAAAGAGAGCACATTGCATGTTCCAACACTAGTTTTTAAATTCGTTCTGCTCAAAACAAAACCGAGAATTAATTTGCTAAATGATTTTATACATAGAACATAGTATGCCACAGGCATTACTAGTAATTCCATGTAAAAAAACAAACAAAAAAAACAGAGAAATTAAAGTGGCATTTGGAAATTGAGTCCATGTTTCATTAGAGAAGTCTGCATTTATAAATACCATGTTGCAAAATGTTCCAGCACATCACTGTTAGTGTGCATGGTTGACCCGAGCTCTGGAAGGGGAGGTGGTTTGGATCGTCCAAAAGAGACAACAAGTAGCACTGATGATTTTGGATCAGGGCCAATATTCCAGTCAATATGTCAGCTGAGGGTACACTAATAACTTGCTTTGGCAGCATCCATATATGGAGAAGAGCTTTTAGTGCCGAGAAACATTTCCATTGCAAACAAAAAAATTCTTATGCAGCATTTTCTGCAGAAATAACACTGTAAACCATCTGGTGATTTTAAGTATGACTAGTAGCCATACTAATATTGCCCTCCAGGATTTAAGTTTTCATACGCAAAGATTAGGGCCTTCCTAAAAAGGAAAAAAGTCAAAGATTAAGGGGCAACTGGAGAAGAACGTTGCCCCCCTAATCCAGCAGCGAGCAGCCACAAGCCGTGCAAAGCACTTTGGGACGGGTGACTTACAGCAAGGGGCTGGCTGCTCGCCGACAGCACAGAGGCCCAAAATGGCCCCCATAAGGACTGCACTAAAGGAAAAAAAGACACGTGAAGCCGAGTTGCTCAAGACTAATGTTTTTTAATTAATTGTAGTTTTTCCGACCCCGACTCAAGAGTCGCAGAGTATCGTTTAAAAATGAAAACACAGACCGTCCAGGGTTTGAAAGGGTAGGTATGGGGCAAACCCTTTATGGTCACTTATGTGACAAGGAGACCGTCACTTACCCCAAATGATGAGCATCCACCGTGGGCTCCTGGAGGTGGGATACTGGACATGGAGGGACCCATGCCTGGTGCTCCACTAGGGAACAAACCCAAAGCGTTCAGATTCAAGCCTGGAATCAGGTTGGACTGGAGCTGGAGTGAAATGAGAACATTTCTATTAACACATTACAGGTTGTGTCAACACAAGGAATCCATTATTTTGGACAAGTGAGGACTTCAGATAACTAAAATAAATCTAAAGCCAGCTGCATCGGCTTGATTTGGACAGGTATGCTTGCTTGCTTATTCTTCCATGTTCTTGATGCATTTTCTCTTGAAAATCTTACATTTATTATTATGTCCATTTTGTAAATGGCATGCATGCTGTGTAATAAGCTTTATTTTCCCCAGGTGCAGTACTCCCAACTCTCCTAATTGACAACGGTGGAGAAGGAATTGTAGTCCCCAATTAGAATTTCCTAGAAGGTTTATTATAGGCAATATTTCCAAATCACTGTTGTGCATGCTAACACGATTTACAGATTTCCTTCCCAAAATTGTTGTTTTCCCTTCCGTTTTTATGTACTACATATGTATTTACTTAATGACTAATTTACTGGAGCAGACCGTCTACTTAACTTTCTAAGCCAATGGCAGTTTTTCAGTTTCCAAATAATTAAAACGCACAACCATTTCAATAATTAGAATGTTCCTTGTCGAATAGAAATGCTTACATTCATAGCAGCCATGTCACTCTCATACGATTCCCTAATCTTCTTCATCAGCTCCTCCTCGGCTCTTGCACACGCCTCGATGGTGCCCTTCACTGTGATGGTCCGCTCTGGGTTGTACACAGTCAAGTCCTGGAGACTGAACAGAAGAATGGAGGGGGAGAACAATTGTGTCAGATAATAAATTCTGTCACCATGACATGCATCTTTAATGTTATAGTATATGCTTTGGTAAGTGGCACTTTTATGAATGGGCCACAGAGACCACAAATAGAGTGAATAAAAAGAACCATCAGTGAACTGCGAGTGCATCAAACAGTCTTACGCTGAGATTGTGATCTTGGTCTCCGTGTCCTGCTCGATTTTCTTCAGGTTGCGCCCTTCCTTTCCAATTAACCTTCCTACGAAGTTGTTGTGTGCAAGTATCTTCAGTGGGATCTCCTCAGTGCTGCACAAGACAGATGGGTTGTTTAGTTAATGCTCCTACAACAGTTTAGACCTCTCCTACAAATGTCTATTTTATCTACAGTACCGTTTGACTTCTTTCACATTCTATACACAAGCTCTTCAATTTACAATCCATCTATCCACATCTGCCAATTATGTCACAGACTACTCTGCATCACACATAGCATTTAAAACTATTGATTTTGACTCCATTGTACTTAAATGCCATTTTAAGAATTTTAATAAACAAAAACAAAAACATTTGCATAACTGGACCGGCTGGGCCATGTGTGAAACAAAACCGCTTCTGGTCTTTCACAAGTTCATAGGTGATGCATAATATACCAAGAACCAGGTTAAACGTAGGCAAATGTTCTCCCTCTCATTTTGTTTGGGCATAAACTCACAACTTTGTGTCGAGGGCTTCCTTCTGCATGATCTCCATGATTGTTGTACAAGCGTTCGAACAACCTTCAGGGGTGGAGTGAATCGTGATGGGCTTCTCTGCTGCACCGGCATTTTCTTTCCTATGGATGTCAATCCTGGAGTAACGGCAAAGGGAATTTATTTGTATAGCACATTTCAAAAATAAGACAAAGCGTTAGACAGGAAAGGAATTAAGATGTAAAAGAAATGCAGGTTAAAAAAAAGGTACGGACAATTGCCAAAGAATCCCAAATTGGTTTAAAATGGAATCAGTTAACCCAAAAGGTAAGCATTCTCCTGGTCAAAGGACTCTAGCAGCTACGTTCCATGACTACAACAAGACTATCTGGCCATGTTTGTGGTATTTAATGTTAGCAATTGAAGGTGCGCATTGACTGAGCCAGAGCTGGAAAATGACAATATTTTAAAGAAGATCTGCGGGAGGCTGTAGATGTTGAAATGAGGCCCAGTAATGGAGCCTTGGGGAACTCCTGGTAATCTTTGAATTACCATTAAAACATTTTAAATACTCAGATGTGAAATGTCTGATCGACACAAAATAGTCCCTGTCATTCAAATAGGTACAAAGCTGGTTAGAATCCTGAGTCCTACATGGTTTTTCAGCCCATTAAGTAATATGTTGTAGTTGAGCGTGTTGAATGCAGCAATAATAATAATTACTAATAAATAAATTAATAATAATACTGAGACTGAAGCTTTTAGATGTCATTGAAGACTTTAAGAGCAGTCACAATGATAAGAGGGTGCTTTTTCAATTATTTTACTGACAAATGGGAGGTTTGATATGGACCTCTAATGTTAATTAGTGAATTGTCTAGATTGTAATGTTTTTGATGGTGGCTTATTAACTGCATTTTCAAGGCCTGTGTGAAATAGCCAGTACAGAGAAGTATTGACTAGTTGCAGAAGATACTGCACAATTTAGAAGCAAGTACAATAGAGGCATTTCTAGTGTTGTTTTTGGCAATAATGTTAAACAAGAACTTGCTTACATTTCTATATTATGAATGCAAAGTCTCTATACATGTCATTATGAACCTAGAAATTTGATTTCCAACACTTTCATTCAGCTTTTAGACACTTGAATTTTGACATTCATGGTATTTCTCCATAGGGCCTTTTTCTTCCCGGAGACCACTTTTATCCGAGTAGGAGAATAGGTCCTACTTTGAGCCTAAAGCCAATGGTACAGAAATAGTAAAGGACACAGCTCACCGGTCCAGTACAATTCTTGACCTCTGTGTACGTACTTTGAGTGAGTCTGTTTGGTGATGTTGCGGATGGTGGCACCTTCCTTGCCGATAATTGCCCCTACAAACTGCGTGGGAACCAGTATGCGCAGCGGGATGTCCGACTGCAATTTGGGCCGGGCGCCCAGACTTGGAGAGTCGGAACGAGAGGTTCCACGGGCGATGTAGCCTCTCCTGCCCCCCGCTGAAGGACCCTCTGGCGCAGCCGTCTCATCTGGGATAAACGACACTTTCAAGGCAAAGTTCTCCATCATAGATCCATTCAGCTTCTCCATTGCCCTGGGGAGCATACAGAGATGTCAGTCTAGAAAACTCTGGCGAGCACAGGTATGATTTAACATCACAGGAAAGCGTTGACGTTAATCATGAAGAGCCATGCTCCGAATGGCCAAACAAATGTCTAGGATCCACCAAAGCATCAGGTTGGAATTCTTTCCCATTTCCGTATCAATGGAGAATCCAAGCAGTGGGGCCAAAATCGAGGGGCTTAAGTCTAAATTGAAACTGTCTCAACTGATCACAAAGGACAGATTTAAGAGGTCCTTACAAGCCCTACATACTAAGGAGCATCGGCAAAACATCACTTTACGTGGGCTACGAGAAAAATTCCCTCTCGGGATAGCAGTCACACTTCATACAAGCCTGCCTCCTCAGCCTCAAGGATTTGTAGTGAAACAGTCAATTATGCCTGAATCCTACAACCACTCATGCAGAGAACAACATTGTAGTGTGATTCATGTACACCAGGGGGCACCAGATGGCCAATTTCCCCCCCCCCCCCTCCCTCCCTCCAGCACATACACTTCCCCCTCCCCCCTCCCTGTCATCATTGCATGTCAAATTAAACTTGACTGGATTTTCAACAGGATGCATCAGGTGTACTGTAAGAACACTAGACAGCGGAGGTTGGTGTAATTTCCAACAGAGAAATGCTAGCTAAAGTAACAAATGTTTAGCAGATCCATGTCAAAGACATCAAGACAGATGAGCTGGAGATCGATGTTGGGAATACCCTGCATGTGCGTGTACTCACAGCTTGGCCTGGTCCTTGGCTGCATATCGAACGTTGACTACGGCAGTCTCTGTGTCAGTGTTTACTGTGGGAGAACAAACAGAGTCAATCGACACATTCAATGGCACGGACACAATTTACCAACATGGGCTACTTTTACATGGTTACATTACACATTTACTACAGAAATTGTAATTATGCATTCAAAAAAATTGTTGTGTTTAGTATTTGAAATTGTAACAAAGAATGTCAAATAAATTCTGAAAGCAGTATTAAAGGTGGTGGAATTACATTTTAAGCAAATTAAAGAAGTATTTGTCTACCTTGTTCACAGCTCTCTACTCCACCATACTGAGCAAGCATACCATCCAAAACCTGGGAGAAAGAAAGAAAAGCCACGATTACTCAGAGCCCTTGAAGGCCTTTGACCAGAACCTGTTCGTGAGCAGAGGCTCATTTGTAGGATCCAGCCCAGCTCACGACCAGGACACAGTCCATTAATTTTGAAGCACAGAGTTCACTGGTGAGTTACGTGGATACATTTGCTACCTTCTTGTAAAAGCCTGTCTGCCTCAAATTATGACTCTCTCCTCTGGTAATTTCCAGGTGCCGAGTGAGTTTTATCCATTTTTTAAAGTACCTATTATTAATTATAATCAAACTTTTTCTAAAATAAATTAAAAAAAACACCACATAAAATGTTAGGATTCATAAGCAGCCCGCTATTCACACAATACATAGATTTTTTTGAACCACGTCAAACAAAAAAGGATGCTTTAACTGACATTTTGGCAAAAAATATATTTTTCCCAAAACAAAAATGCCAAAAAATGTTGCTTTATAAAAGATGCATTTAAAAAGAAAGCCAAACCATGTTGGCCACCTGCCCAAACCTGCTCAAATTCAGAAACCACAGGATTTCAATGCATAGATATGATCAAATGTGGACGAGGGGGGGAGCGAGGGTTCTAAACTAAGCTAAGACATCTGACAATGCTCAGTCAAACCCAAGGCCACACCCCCACGAGCTCAACCCCACTTTCTAGCCAACGAGAAGCGTCCCTGCCCCCCCACTCTGCTAACCCACCAACCATGCAACATCCCGCCTTCCTGCCATCTCCGCTCCCAGTCATTGGCTGCTACTGCGAGATATGACTTCCCTGAAGCCACGAGTGGCTGGCTGCTGGATGGATGCCTTGCCTGACAGTCTACAGAGCACAACCAATGGGAATCCAGGCCATTCAGGAAAGGGTGGGGTGCATTCCAGCAGGAAGCAATGGCTGGGGGAGGGGTACTGGTTCATGCTACACATTCTGTGAATCAGCGCACATGGAAGAGAAGGGGAAGCAGTTCAGGCCCACCCACCCACTGCAGCTTGTGAACACACCACTATGCTCAACACTATTCAATGCTCGCTATAGGGCTACACACACACACCATGACCCATTGTCTTATCTACCTGATAAGATGCATACAAGGCCTTTGCAGCAAAAGATCCCATTTAACTATGTTACTCCATTATTCTAACCCCTCCCCCTACCTCTGGGGGAGAGAAACCTCCATGTCACCGTTTGAGAAAGCAACCAGCCTGCTCGCTACACATACTAGGAACATGGGTGGATCTGGAGCTGCAGTTGAGGGACATGCGTAGGCCAAGCGAGCCCACCATTACAAAACACTGAGCCTGTCCGCAGACATTCAATCACACCGAGTGAGTCACGCTGAAATCTAAAGCCATGTGTTAACTTTACAAAAGAGAATTGTTAAAATGTTTCCATATTCTAATTAGCCTTCCATAGTCTTTATGGAGCAGAACATTTTAACTAAACAAAAGGCACACACCATCAGAGCTAAACCTCTGCAGAGGGAAAAAAAGAAAGTTACTGCCACATGAGATTCCACATGGACACACTTTAGAAAAAAAATGTATTAACTATGCTACAGTGAAATTTGTTATACAACTTTTAAAATGTTAAAATTAAAGTCCAGGTAAATTTCCGTGTGCCCAGCCGTGTAATCAGAGTGTTTATCACATGCAGACACTCGACTGTTGCTCAACACTCACCGCCCCCCAATCAGGCAGTGGCCTTAAAATCTGATACATACAGCTCATAATTATTTACGATGTTGTTAATTTTTACGTAACATCTTTTTGCTTAAGACCCAATCTCAAAGGCATTCATTTAAATAAATAAGCCACCATCTCATGAGGTAATAGTGATAGAGCATATGGCCCACTGATGAAAGTATTGCTCCATGTATATATTTGCAGTTTCACGTCAGTGGTAAAAATATCGGCAAAAAATAAATGCTGCATTATAGATTTTGCCATTGTATGCACACACACACACACACACGGAGGTACGATGCATACAATTAATAAAACTTGAAGCTCATATTGCAACAAAAAGACTGACAATCTCTAAAAACACAAATTTCTTGTCACTCAAATTGAAAGTGAAAACCAACCAGGACAAATCTTAACAGACCTCTACCGCTTCAACTCCCTTTAAATCCTCTGTAGAAACCCAACGTGAGAACATCCAATTAGCTCATCGGAGTTATGCTTATGCAACTGATGACAGTTTAGCATGATCAATTCAGACATGTTTTTCTAATGAATTTGTCACAGAATATGTGGGTGTATTTTAGCCTAAAATACCAAGAGTCATTTCCTAGCTTAATCCAAGATCAAGACCAATTGTGTGCAGTTGCCTGTGTTGGAATAGTTGTGTAAAATAATCAGTTTAAAAAGTCACTGCAAATTGTGAATTTTAGTTTTTTTCTTTGACCTGTCAAAGTTGTTCTCAATTGTGTATACAATTGTACAAGTACTTGTAGAGTTTATATTTCCTCATATTTTAGTTAACAATGTCAGGATTATACAGTAATTTGAGGGGATGATTCCATAATTGTTAGTTTTACCATAGAAATGTCTTGTAATATATTCTTGGACACCACAAACTATGTCCTAAAATTAGGATACAGTTAAATCTTTACAGAATTTAAACTTTTTTTTTTTTTTTTAAAAGGCTGCCCCCTGGATTAGTGGACGAATCCAACGCAAAAAACCTCAAATTGAGGGAAATCTTTGAATGTAAATATCCCATCAACAATACGAGGATCATCCGGCTTGGGTTGGCGTGGCAAACTGCTTTAATATGAACTTAATCTTATTTCAAAGAAATTCTCAAGAACAAACACATGGTGTGGAAAGGTATTACCTTTCAAACTAGCCCATTTGATCAGTGTTGAAAACACTGACCGAATTATTAATTAATGTTTACCATTTTAAGTAAATCAGATGCTGTGAAGAATAAATTCAAACCGCAGCAAGCTTTTACTAAATGCTTTAAAAACATGTTTCGTAGGTAGCCAATAATATATGACAATATGATGCTACTAAGCTCATGAAAATGCTTAAAATGATCCTTGCATGCCTAACCCAGCAAAACCACATTGAAACCTTGCTTTCAATTCTTACAATGTTCAGCAAATTGTGTTTCACCAATCATGTCTTTTTTGAGCTGCTAAATTATACTTTTTTTTTCCAACCAATTTATACCACCGATTACTAATTATATTTGCAATACTTTCCGTTCTACCAATCACAATTCCACTCTCTGGTCGGTGCGTTACACTGGCTTGAGCTTGTAGCCTTGTTCAAATGGATCATGAAGCGCATGCTCTATTGAAGGCCACTAAATGAGAGCCCCACTTGGGCTGCATGATGGTACCCCACCCTGGAAGCCGTTAGAACTCACCTCCCACTGCATGTGAGGCGGGATGTTCCTGACCTGCAGCTTACAGCTCCTAGAGAGAAAAAAAAGGAAAAGGGTAGAGGGGGGGGGGGGGGGGGGGGGATATGGAGAGAAAATAAATGTATGGAGGAAGAAGGGAAAGAGACAGTTAGTTGCTGAGAATACCAAGAGTACAATGACACTTTAAAAACAGTATTTCTTAATTCCCTGCACCATCTAGTGAGAGAAAGACCAGGGTGGAGAAGCTGCAGCTATAACGCCGGCTTTAATTCCATTCACAACCCAGCAGGTGCACTGAGACACCCAGAGGAAAATGTGGGAGGAAGTGATGGAGAAAAAGTGGGCAAATGGGTGATTTGGACTCACCACTGGGTGGCCGAAATTGAGTTGTGGGCGCTCAAAATTAAAAAATACCCCAAAACGCACCATGGCCCTTGTCCCAAATCACCAATTGTGTCACAGAGGGTGCAAAGAACGAGATGGGGAAGAGAAGCAGGATTGTGAAGCAGCAGAAAGAAGTAGCATCAAGAGGAGGGGGGGGGGGAATGATTGGAGAGGTGAAGATGCATCTGAATGTCTTGTATACACAGTTTGAGTGAAGCGTGTGCCCTGTGGCATTGCATAATGAGGATTCAACCACTGCCAGGCTCAGGCCCACTCTTTTCAACTAAAATACACTTATCCAGAAGCAGCCAGCTGTTGTATCAAAAACGGGCGAGAGGGAGGGAGTGGTGCTGCAGGCGCCAAACAGAAACCAAAGGGAATCTCCGCTAGCCGCGTCACACGAAAAACGGGGAGAATCAAAATTGCGAGCTTGTTTACAGAGTGTGTTCATCCAGCAGAAGCAAGTGGAGACGGGCAGTCACAATGGTGCTGCTGTGCCCAGTCACCAGAAAAGAAACAAGGACAGAAATCCGATTCATCCCTTTAGCTTGAAGGACCCCAAATATAGTTGCACGTTGCATACAGCAGCATGCTACGAGTGGAGGTCACGCAGACAATGAAACTTGTGGATCAATGAGTCACAGAGTTTCGCAAGTGTCCACATCCATGTGGACATTGTATAAAAATATGGAGAAAAGTGCAGGCCACTCCAAAGTTCACTGCCTGTTGATACGCACAGATCTAAAGGAACAAAATGTACACATGGCTGGGAGCAGAGGCATGAACATGCTCACACAACGTGGAATCACAATCACTGACCCAACCCCATTTCCACACCAGCCTTACGCTCAACATAGACAATACATGTGCAGCTAATTAAAGTTATAGTGCGTTACACATAATATCCCCTCTTCTGTGTGAAAACTTTAAGGTATAGAGTGATACCACACACAGCTTTGTCTGTTCTTCAAGCTCCACTGACCTGTTAAAGACGTCTAAATGCAGCTCCTGCACTTGTACAAACAGCTCCAGTGCTAGTGGTTGATTTTTAATCGGCTGAGAACACCTTACCGCACGCTACATTTATAAACTTTACACCTAAAAATGTAGGAAACAGTTATAAGTACACACAAGCTCATCTACGTAGTAAAACATCCTGCGCATGTGCAACAAGGGCTGCCGCAGTAGTTGAAATTCCTCAACCTAGCCGTTATGGCCATAATCAACCTAAAGCAGCACAACTACATATTTAATTTTGAGACATTAGGAAACTTTAATTCTTTAAATAGGAAAATTGTAAAGAAAATTCCCAAATATCTTTCAAGAGGAATTCCAGCCCTTTCCGGCCCACAGTGCCATTCCTGGTTGATCCGGCCCCCTCTCCCCACACATTCTGTATGCTCTGCATTGCGGTGGGAACGCCATGCGAAATGTGCAAATGCACCAAGCACTTCCAGTCGGATTAACCTATAGCTCCACACACAAGAAGTCAGCCAGGGTATTGGGTGGGGTGGGGGTTGGTATACATTCCCTAGTCCAAGCCTTTGATTTGGGGAGGGGGGAGGTGTGTGTGAGTGGGGTGTGGTGTTTGGGGGTGGATGAGGGGGGAGGGGGGCTAGCACTGTTTCAGGCAAGGGTAACAAGGGCCCTCTCTGCCCTGTGGGGGTGGGGCCCTGTTGCCATGGACACGGACAAGTCCACTGACAGGAACATGTAGAGCAGGGTTAAAAGTGGGAGGGGGAGGGAAGGAGGGGAGTGCCAGGAGTGACTCGTCATGTGGTGGCCGGGCTCCTTATTTACTTTTTTTAAAAATTAAATAAGAGATGATATTCTACTTGTTCGCCCGATTCATTCGCCGCCCATCTTAGACCTCAGGGCCTTCACTGTGGACAACATACACAAGTGGGTGTAGAGACATTCAGCATCCATTAAAACATGAGGTTTTACAAGTCAAGCATCTTGAGACTTCACAACACCTGTATTCTGAATGACTAAACTCTACAGTCTGGTTTTCTCTGCCATGAAAGGCCTTACATGCGCGCGTGTGCACACACACACACACACACACACACACACGGCATCAATATTTACGTTTGGACAGTTTAGAATTACAATGAGTTGAATATCAGTAAGAAATTACTCAACTTCTGCAAACGTGACACATTTGCCTCTAAATCCAAGAGACACAAAATACAATCGAGATACATTTAAGATTGCGGTGTCATTTTGATTTGCTCGTGGTCTGGTAAAACAAGGGGCCACATTCATAATTCTCTGGCACCCCAAGTCTCTGTCCCAAATCCCAGTTTTTGCAGGTGGGCCCCACAGCGACCCCATGACCTGAATGCTTGTAATAAGATACAGGGGACATTTCTACAAACAGCACTGATACAATCTAAACAAATGTCTTTGAGTTTTGTTTTTAATGATTGGTTAAAAAATTTAAAAAAAGGCAAAAGCTCAGAAACAATACACCACTTACTGAAACCAAATGTTACACTATGCACATTATCCAAGTTAGCACCTATGAACAAAGTATGTTTAACGCCCGGTTCCCCCCCACACACACACACTTTGGGTCACCCCTCCTACAGCCATACCATTTGATTTCCCTGTGCACATGTTCACGTTGGGATTGCCAAGCTACATTTATGTTTCGTTTCATTATCCAATAAGAGCATAATCTGACCCAGGGTGTCAAGTCAGGAGTGTACACAATAATGACACCACAGCAACTCAGTTTGGCTTACAGTTAAGGATAACATAACATATTTGGAGTGAAATATAAAAAATTAAAGAAAACACTCGATTAGTATCCGTTGGCAAAAAATAAACGTGGCCCGTAGCACCAACAAGAAATTCAATAATTTCTTGTAAAAAGCTGGGTCAAAAGTGAAAATATAATAGTAATTTCAAGGAGATTGTCAATTGTGTCAATATAGCCATTTTAACTGAAATGCAAGTACACCTGTAAGATTCTGATTAATGCTTGGTTTTCCTATCGCACAATTCACATGCATTCTCAAGAAAAAAATGAGTGGGTGTCATATTTAAATGCCAGGAAAAAAAGAAAAAAAAAACATTTCTGAAGCTGGCAGTGAAATGTAAATGTCCATAAGAGGTCTGAAAGATGTAATAACTAAATATTACAAATACAATGCATCGGTGGACGACATGTTAATTTAACATAATTATTTATTTATTTATTTGTACAGTTATCAGAAGACGTTTTTATAGTAACATCTTACGAAACTATACGTTTTAGTGGGCTTTTGGCCACATCCAAACGAATTTAGAGGAATGTACATCTGGACGTTTTGATTACATGATTTTATTTTGCACAACGTGAATCGCCACACTACACAGCATTGTCATCCTTCACATTTCCATCTTCATGACTACCAAACTGTAGCCATCCGCCTTGATCTCTGTCTGCTGGAGCACTTCCCCTTGCCGAGGGGTTCAAAGGTTAAGCCACGGTGATTGGCTGAGCCCCCAGTTGATATTTGCAGGTTGGAATGCAAAGAAGGGCCTCAGTGTAGAAGTGTGTGTGTGAAGCCAATACTCAGAATACTGTTCTCATTGACTACTGCCATGTCCCATGTTGTAAAGGGAGGGCACGGTAGACGTAAGTGTGGCTGAAACTCGACTCTGTTGCTGCCAGAGCCACCATAGCAAGCTGCGCTAAAAGACAGAGGAACCTCGCCATTTTTCCGTGGTCAGGAACATTTGGGAGGAACGTCTCAAGATTAGACACACAATTCCTCGTGTAGCTCACCTGGTTTATTTATCCCAGAGGCATTTCAGACAAGCAGCTCGTCAAGCTGCCAGGTGGAAAATACATTTCACGTAAAAAAATATAAGAAAATGCCCTGCTTGATCCCATTTCCAAGTCGACGCACTTTCTCTCATTTTATGTCACGTATAGTCGTGGAAAAGCCTTTCCTGTGCATTTGGCGGTAAAACAGCGGATCATTCAAGCAAACTTTTTGTTTTTTAAAGAGGGTAAACCATGCATATTACGATAAATTGTTATACTAAATCATTACACAAAGAGCCATTTCAATTAAATTCAAGAGTAGTAATTACGACCGAATTGCGTCACCACCAAAAAATACGCACACAATGCCCAAAACCATTTACGTAAACGTTACAAAATTATATAGAGGTAAAGGGCGTCATTCACAGAAATACGACTACGGCTACGGGGGGTCTAACTCGGAGACTAAGGTTTTCCGTGATTTGGGCCCCAAACCGGCCATTCCACTCGCATTTGGGAATCCATCTCATGCAACAGCAGCACAATGTGCAGAGGAGGGCGGAAGCGCAGGGCAGGCAGGGAGAGTGACGGGCAGATCCTTCTCAAATGGACGACTCCACAAGGCCTGTGTGCCTTAAATCCTGCCTGCACTCATTTCAACCGTCACACTCGGGCTTTTTCAAATCGCCCTGAAGTTAGAGCTCAATTAATATGCTGTATGTAGACTAAACGCACAACGTGGGTGGGCGAGAAAACACAGCCATTTGCTGGCTAAACCAAATGCACTACGCTTTTAGGAGCAGCACCCTACAGTCATGGCGAGAGGAGGGAGTAGGCTCCGCCACCATACGCCCCTTTCATTTGACCCCCAGAGCATTCAGAAGAAGAAGAAGAAGAAATAGAAAGACACCTTATTTAACCAAAATATAGAATGCTGAATTAAGCGTAACATAAAAGTAAATTTCTAGCAAATATCACAGAGGAGGTGGAGGAATAAATTAAAAAAATGTTTAGCTCCCACTCGTTGGGGACCAAGAAGCAATGACTATATATATAAAATACAATTAAAAATAAATAAAATGAACCTACCTTTGACGTTTAGGGACAGAGTGCTCAACTTCGAGAACTTTCCCATGAAGTTCAACTTTACCTAAAAAAAAAAAATCAAACCAAAAACAGAACTATTAGTGTCTTTAAATCATTTGACCTTAACAGGCCTCCTTTCCAGACATTTAGGGTCAGTGTTTACTACTTATTTTGTGCAGAGGCCTACCAGCTTAACAGGCCTATACGTACACATGGCAACGTCCTGAATATGTACAGTTTATTGTGATACTATACACTTCTAAAAGTGTGCGAGCCACGCACGAGCACAATACGTTAAATCATACGAGCACATTTGTACGTGTCCCGTTTGGAGCACGTCTCGCTTTGATTTAATAACAAACCGGGAAAAGAGTTGAATAATATACAAAAAGCAAATGAACGTGTGGCTCAGTTAGTTGGCCTACATTTCACCAACACAATTAAACCACAAGGTGGGTCAGCATGGGCGAAATGGCTTCACCCTGTAGGGAGTTGTGGCCACTGGAGAAGGCCTGTAGTTTGAAACCTGGATACGAGTGTAAGCCCAAATTGAAGCTGGTAAAAGCAGCAACACACTACGGTCTCTGCTCCGAGTGTTGCCTCGGTGGGCTGTGTGATAAAAGCCCACAATATGGTTCACTTCACGGCGTCCACAGCGCGCTGCCTGTGCGCCTCACTGCCCTGAACGGCACATATCGGGAAAAGCCTTGGCATTTCTCATCCTCATGTTTGGGTTTACGCGACCATTTTATCAAGCTACACTCAGGGAAATTATAAGAGCACAGCTTTTTGTGTGAGCCCACAGTGTCAAAAGGCCAAGTAAAGGTTGTGTGAGAGAAAGAAACGCTTGGTTACACCCCCCACCACACACACACACACACACACACACACACACACACACACACGCTACCGAGTAAAGTAAAGCCAATCTTCACACAATGGCAGCAGTTCGTGCGTCTTTCCAAAAATGCCACTTTTGCCCAACATTTCTCACCTGAAAGAACATCGATGGCCTTCATTGCAGCTTTCTCGTCCGGGCAATCCACAAACGCATAGCCAGTTTTGACAAGAAACGGACTATTGTGCGGAATCTTCCACTGCACAAAGATAGTTTCGAGGTCCTCCTCGCTCGCCTCAGCGCTCACGTTGCCAATGTATAGCTTATTCATGTTCTGCGCCGAAAAGGGACGATCTTCACGCTGAGGGAGAGATCGTATTTGCTCTCACGGGTGTGCAGTGTTTGGAGTCGCCGAAATCGCCTTTACTACTACGGAGCGGCTGTGGCGTGCTTCCCGGTCGTTCAAGCCACAGATAGATTTAAACTGGCAGCCTCACAGTGCGTTCGCTCTCCCTCGCCCGTCTGTCTCTATCGCGCAATAAATAAATGCTCAATTATTAATCTCGTGTCTCCAAACGATGGCGGGCTGGGTGAAAAAGGAGGAGAAACTACTTTGTGTCTTCCTCCAAACCCCTTGGCAAAGAGACAGAGAATGTCACACACGGTAAGGCTGGCGCCCGCCTCCAAGTCTAAAGCATAGAAGAAGAAGAAGAAGAAGAAGAAGAAGAAGAAGAAGAAGGAGGAGAAGGGGGTGTGAAAAAAAAAAACCTCCGCTATTCCGGCTTTTTTTTTTTTTTTTTTTTTTTTTGAATGAGCCACGTGTTCAAACTACAAATCAGCCCACACGTGAGGAATCCCAATTGCTCAATTAAGTGTTTGGGATTGGGGAAAATTGCACGGGAATCTGGGGTGGGGACAGAAGAGGGGAGTGGATAAAAAAGGAGGGGAAGAGTGGATTGGTGTTGGGAAAAACCTGGCGAGCTATGTGCGTAAAGGGATTCCGTGAGAACCTAGTGTATCTTTACTAGAATCACATTCGTGTGCCTTTCTCTGCAAAGCCTCGACTCTCATTGGTCGGTTGAGGAATAGTAAAACGACGGTGCACTAACACACGCCCATAGCAGGAACGACGCTGATATTGCGGGGGCTCGTGCGCACGGCTGTGTTAAGTGCGCTGTACTGATGACACACAGGAGGAGGGGCCATTCATAAATTATGTTGCACTATATTGTTAAATTGCCCTCTGAACACATTTGATTTAAAGAAACTTGACTAGAGAGTTTCCTAAGCCGCTCTTCGGGTCTGCGCGTAAGCGAGGGGAGTGACACGTACTACTATCCACATGACGGCATCCATCTTCTCCAGGGAGAATGGAGCCATGCCCTTTCTGATCCACGACTCAAAGTCCAACAGCAGGCCCGATTTGCCCGTGGCCGCACTAAATTATATCGAAGGGGAGTCTTTGGGTGAGATGAGTGCTGTTACGCCACTTATTTTTGTTCAAACTTTAGCACAACGTGTTGGCCATGTGGACCGAATGCACATGGCGAGCTCCTCTCTGCTTTACCTCCGGCATGGATCTGCATTCACTCAGAGAGGGAGGGGTCTCCTACACTGAAGTGCCCCTAGCGTCCTATGTTATGCACAACCCCAATACAATCACGTGTGGAATCCATGTCTAAAATATATCACAACTGTCAAGAAGACATTTTGTAAAACAGCCGAAGGCCGATAGTTTAAGAGTAGGTCACTGTGCGTTAATGGCACTATATGATCTGTATGATGTCAGAGCAGAGCATGCTCTAGTTTTCATTAACAAGAAGCCCAAATGAACATTTATATCCAATGCAGTAATACAACAGTCCTGCAATGAATTATGAAGTTCATAGTGTTCAGTTATCTTTTGGTTAAAGAGATTTTGAATCAACTTTATGGCCATTTTGGAAGCTGTGTTTCACAGAGCTGTTGAACTGCATTGTGTAATCCTGAGTGGTGTTTTCTAACATTTATTATAGGGTGGAAAAAATATTAGAAATACTTAGCATAACGTGGTATAATTCAAAGGCACTGTAAATAACTGAAAGACAATTGAGTGGAATCCACACCTCTCCTAAACAGTTTTAACCAAAAAACTGAACATTCTAAACTTAATGAAGGAAGACTGTTGCATAATTGTTGTATTAGACTGCAACTGTTTAAGCTGTGTGTGCCTAATAAACTGGCCATTACATATATCTATCTATATTTAGCATATTCTTCAAACTAAAGTTAAAGTTGAATCCCCAAATCTCCAGACTGAGGGGTTAGGCTACACAATTGTTTAGGTGTGCTCAATACACAGCAAGTATGACAGCAAGTAGCCTATATCATTTCAGATAGGTGTATCATCCACTAAACCTTTTTTTTAAATCATGTGTGGGCATCCTACCTATTGGCATAATTTAATTCCAATAATTATGAGTTGTCCTATATAAGTAATGATCGCACATTTAAAAACTGAGCACACATTGTTGCCAGAAAGTAACAATGTAAACTATTCTAAAATAAAGTTAATAGCATTAGCTTATTCATTTCCCCCTGGAATGTATGTTTTCCATTGCAACCTACATATAGGCTACCATCTCATAAGTACTTTAGCTTCTAAACAGCTGGAGTAAAAAAAAAAAGAAGACAGTTTAGGGTGTAACCTCCACTGCAGCCCTGCAACTGCCAGTGCAAAGAGCTCTGCTTTGAGCTGAAACGACAGCAGCTCTGTGGCCTAAAGGTGGGCATGCTCGTGTAAAGCAGGTTACAAAGAGACTGTTGCTTTAGTGGGCTCTTCAGCCACCAGCTCAGGCTGGGGCCATGGCTGTCTCAGTGGGTTTTACTCCACTGCTGCTGTACAAACACACGCCGCCCTCTGATTGGTCGGGACGGCTGTCCAATCACGGGGCTGCAGCCCCGCTCCGTACTACTGCTGCTGGCACGGCCTCAACGCGTCCATTCATTGGCTCCTCTGCTCGGCTATTCTATATGAATCAGGGCGCCAATTATGCATTTCTCCCCATGTTTCCTTTGCTGGGTTTTGTCACGAGCCATAAAGATGTAACGAACCACAAGCAAGTCCATATCTGCGGCACTTTTTTTTAAAAATAACTTCTCAACTTTTCAGGAAGTTTAGGGAAGTGTTTACATTCGTTAACCACTTGTTTGAATAAAGATGAATAAAGGAGAGCGTTTTAAACTTCCGCTTTACTGCAAACTTGTAATCGTTCTATAATTAGTTTCAACTCCCGAAGAGTTTTAACTTGTGTCTCAGTGGTTGGATCCATACAGGCCTGTTCTTTCTGTATGGACACATATAAGGAATGCATTAAACATGGAGGCTTTCCTTTGGCCTAGTTAGGCGCACACAATTTGTTACAACCCAGTCTATTCGGCCTTAAGGATTTGCACTGGAAATTAAATAACGAAACGTAACACAGGAACTCGGTCTGGTGCTACTGCCGGCTGCTTAGCATCGTGTAGATGGTGCCGTGTCCGTATATAGCGACAGAAGTCATGTGAACTGCTCGCCTGACTGTCTGTTTAAATGAGCTGATGCATGGCTGCAGCCCGTGTGTGTGTGTGTGTGCGTGCGTGCGTGCGTGTGCGTGGCTGCAGGCTCTGCAGGAGGAGCAGTGAATGTATCGCTGAGGAATGTACAGAAAGTCTCCCCGCCCCCCAGTTTAAGGACCCCTCGCTATGGACAAATTCCATAGGGGGCAAAACTGACATGAAGTTTTCAGACGAGACTGCGTCCTACGTGGGAAGATTTCTGCGGTTAATGTCAGTGCAGGAAAAAGGAACTGACAAAATCGATCCGGTGAAACATAGTCTGGGATATTTCTAGAGAGGAGAAGGAGAAGAGAGGGGAGGTAGATTGTTTAAGTAAAACGCAGTTTATAGCCCCACTTTGAGCTGCTGGCCTCACTCCCAGAGATGTAGTCTACGTCGCCTAGCGCAGGGCGCGTTCACGACCCCCTTTAGGCTCCTCTCAATCAAGGGATTCGGTTTTCCGGTGAGATTGTTTTATTTCGTATTTATTGCCAGGCGATTCTAATCCCTCCCAGTGTTTTCTTTGCACTTGTAAGCATTAAAGTACAGACTGACCGCTTCGGACAGAGGCAGAGAACACAGTGGCATGAACGCCATGTTGAGAATCTATGGAGCCTTTTTTTTTTACAGTAACATACAGGGATGTAAACAATGTTAACGCCAACGCTTTTGTTTTTTAACAGTCCAGATATATGTTTTCTGTTTGCATTAAGGAGTTTCATGCAGGCTGCAACACACATACATGGATGTGTTTTCTCCACAGATTATCCTGTGATGACACCCTTCATCTCATTAGAAAATGGCGGTGTGTGCCCCCTTCAAAACCAAAGAAGATTTCTTTATTTTTAACAACAGGCCCAACTAACGAGTTAAAAGTAAATGGTGACATATCAAAAGACAAATATATTGCAGCTGATATCTTTGTTATTTTAGAAAGAATAATATTGAGAAAGAAACTGCAGGTTTTTCTCGTTTTCTTGTCACGTACTTTGTTCTTCAGAACAAAAGCCAAATCCTGTGAATTAGTTTGAGAAAGTTGACAAGATCAAGAATTACAGTTACAGAAAATATTTATATGTGAGCATATTTTTTAAAGTTTATGTTTAGAACTCTTACAAGCTATTAACAGAAGCAAAACATAACGTCATAGTATTGTTTTGTTACACAACTATTCTTTTTACAAATGAAATATTTCTTCAATTGCAAGTTGTTTGATTCCATTCTGCACACTTAAAGAAATAGCTTGCGATTCCTATTTGTTTTTATTTCTACAATAAAATGTTTTTTCGAATGAACATCTGTTGACCTTTGCAATTTTTGTGATCTTGAGGACTCATTTGTAATTGTTGAGCATGTGATCATATTAATAGTTAGTCAAGTGTGGGTGTTTCCACATTCATATTTTCAGACTTGGCCACATATTGCATAGCTACTGTATCTTTGTGTCTCTTAAATTACATTTATGGCTGCTATTTGCTAGTTTCAGCACCTTGATTGATTAGGTGCCATATGATTTGTCTTGAGAAAACTGCACTTGAAACAACTCAAAAGCAATCAATTTCTTCAATATCTTGTTTTCTAAAAGTAGAGGAAACATGGATTCTTGTGCTCCCAGTTTTCACATTTGTAAAATTACACTAGATTTTTTTTATTGCAAAATAAGGGGCATGGTTCATATTATATGGTACATATATTCTCTCAAGGTTTCGGCAAATGCTTGTTTAAAATATAGCTTTTATTTACTACATGTGAATATTGACTTTAGGTTGGAGGTAATCAACCTAATTAATTAATTTCAGTAAAGTAGACTAGTCATTTTATTTGGATTTAAAAATCTGTGGCTAAGTAATTAACTCATTAAATAACTTTGTTGAATTTGGACACCTTACCTAAACATTTAACCTACAAAAATATTTTAATCAAATGAACAGCTCAGGTGAGATTTCTCTTGAGCATCGTTAGGATCAGAACTTTAAGATAATGTGCTGCTAATGTTTCCTGGAAGAGATCTTTGGCCCTCTAACAAAAAATATGGACCTCTGCAAAATAACTGTGGTAAAGTTGATTGAAAAGTCACATATTTGATGGAGAGTTAAAGTGCACTATATGTGTCCGTCCGATTTTTATAACAAGCTTATACAGGAAAAATGTTCGTGATGACTTTCACTGAACATAAAAATCAAGTTTAAAAAGAAGCACAATGTGTACAATGACATCCAACTTCAGCTTTCAATGTTGAAGCTCATACTTTGACCCTTGTATCCTTCCAGCGAGTGGTTACCTTGAGAATCATCTTTGAGTTTGTGTGAATGAAAACATAACTGAGGGGCCCCATGAAAATGTCAGTGACTTTTAACCTCATTTGAATGAAGTGCCTCATTGAGGTCTAGAGATAAAAGACCCCCCCCCCCCATTCAGGTTTACTTTTGATTCACCACGAAGGATCAAGATCTGGTTTATCCCAACGGTGTCCATTGGGGACAAAAAAAACAATGCGTTGATGCCATATGCAAGGTTGTTTAATGCATGTTCTCATATTGAACAACCCAGCCACATTTTGTAGCACAAAAAAAGGACATTGTTAATGTTAAGTATGAAACAGTCACATAAAAGTCACATTTGAGCTAAGCACAAGCTCCTTTTGTTGCAGTGAACATGTACTGAAAAATGTTCATGAACTAACCATGTACAGTTAAAGAATACTCTGAATATTAGTCTGTGAACTGTAGCTTATGTAATGAAAGCCACCCAATAAAAGCTTGGTATAGGCCTTTTGCATGTGTTCAATGGTGTAGCCTGAATGAGAGAAAAATCAACTTTTGGAGAATCGTTTGTAGTTTCAAAAAGTGGCTCAAGATCAGCTACTTTAAATTTGTTAAACATAAACGTATAATAGTGTAGGCACTGGTCTTTTTCTGTGAAACTCTCCCAGCTTGTTATCCCACCTCACCCACTCAACTTAAAAGCATCACCTCCCACCTATACGGAAAAAACTCAACTTCATGCACTTCTATGCACATTAATCACAAAAAACACATTAAACTTTGGAGTTTTTATATATTTGTATTTCCATACAAAGAAACAACAATACAAAAAAAGTAGTACATGATAATAAAACTAGAGAAACTCAAATGACTTCCTTGACAAAAAAAAAAATGATGAATGCGAGCAACGAACCAACTACTAATGGCACTCCTTTTTTAAGCCTGAATTACCTGCTACTTACCAGTAAGCCAGTTAGTGCTCAGTAACATTGAGACCAATCTGTGATCTTAACATACAGAGTGGATTGATCAATTTACTTAAAACAAGTTGTACAATTAACGGTCACCAGTATTTACAAAAAAAACCCTTTACTTTCCCCATCAAGGGCCACATTAACAGTGATCACTTAACAGGAAAAATAAGGTGCATTGCTGCAGAAAATGAAGGAAAGAAGGATGCAAGTCTAAGAATGAAGCAAGAGTTCTTTGCTCACATTCAACATGGATGCATCAAAACGTCTAAAAATTAAGACCCCTATTGCATTTGAACAAGAACCATCTCAAACGTTAGAGTTCTATTGATATAGACATGCCAATTCAAAATGTTCCCCTCAGAAACACCTTGATGAGTCGCACACACCATCAATTATTGGAGGGAAGCTCAACGTTGAAAGACGAAAGTTAGTATCGCCCTGCAAAAAGAAAATATGAATTAGTCAGAATAGATTACTAATAGTCAATTGTTTTCACCAGTGATCAAGATGCATACATCAGTTTGAATATGCACACTAACAGCAGTCTGGATGGAGTTCTGCAAGTTTTCTGTTGGATGCATTCTCTTAATACTTACGTGGGCTGTAGGAGCGAGACCGTGAGCGAGACCTGTATCGACTGTAGTAGGGTGACGGAGAGCGCCTCCGACTGCTGCGAGACAAAGAAAATGTCAAACATTTACTCGTAACAACATTGACAGTCTACTCAAACTATTACTGACCTGTACCTATAGTCGTACTCGTCATATCTGTCGTAGCGCTCATAGCCACGGTCATAATGACTGTCTCTGTCTCTCCCTCTCCGGCTGCTGCTTCCTCCACCGCTGCTGCTGCCACCACCACCGCTGCTGCCGCCGCCGCCACCTCCGCTACCTCCTCCTCCACCATTGCTGTTGAAAGATGAAAAAGAAAATAGCCCATTACGTACAATTGTCGTATCTCCCAAGAAACACAGCCCCATGTCAGAACTAATATAAATTGTTACAAGTTATGTTTCAAGAAATTACACACATTTAGATAAAAAAATTCTGATGATCAGCCCAGTTTATTTGTCTCCTGATGGCTCGAATGTGCATTCATGCTTCTTCGGAATTTCAACCATGAAATGAATGAATTCCACACAAAGTAAAGGAAACTGGTACGTGAACAGTGTTGATCTTACTGAGTTGGTCGGCCCATGTAGATTCCTGGTGTGGGGGTATGAGCACGTTTAGTAATGGAATAGTCCACTCTGATGCGCCTCCCGTCCAGCTCCATGCCATTGGCTCGCTCCATTGCCTAAGGAATACAAAAGGGAGGAGAGGGCAAGGATGTTATCAGAATATTTATTTTTTTGGTACTTATCAATTATTTCTTAAAGGTTCACCTACATTACACACTGTAACCCCCTTGCTATGAGATGCATGACAGCAAAGTGAGAGAATTTATGGAGAGAGAGACACCTAGTGGCTTACTTATGTAATCACACCATAAATCAATAAATGAGAGCTGTATCTGAAGTGGAGGACCTTTGAAGCTGCATGTACAAATACTATGAAAACAGTCCAAAACAATATACGTGTTAATGATCAAGACAAGAGTTAGACTTAAAACTTTACTCAATCTCAATACTTTTCACTCCTGATTATTAGAACCAAGAGACATGACACTTTTCATTTAAGCCATCTAATCAAGGAATATTTTACACCATAAAAAGTTAATGTGATTAAACACATTACTAGACATAAAACAAATGAGTCTGGGTCAAGCACTGACAATCATTCGGCATATTAACAATAAACAAACCAAACATTTACCTCTTTGGAATCATCAATTCTTTCGTAGTAAACAAAAGCAAAGCCACGGGAGCGACCGGTGCGCTGGTCGTACACTACATTGACCCCTGCCAGAGGACCGTGGCGAGAAAACACCTCCCTCAGGTCCCGCTCTGTAGTGTACAGGCTCAAGCCAAACACCCCCAAACATGTGCTGGGGTCAGGGTTCGCCTGGAAAGGTCAACATAAGGGTTAGAGTTGATGGTGTGGCTTACCCAGTCTGTCCATCTTATGATTTATAAACTAAATACATTGACTGGATTTAATATGCAAAACATGCTCAGCAGCATTTTACATGTTTAATGCACTGGGCACGGAGGCTGTAGAGGTCAATCTTTCCAAAATGTAAGCACAGAAAACAGTAGTACCCTCAGAGAATATCATGTAGTAACTAATTTAGAACTTTGAAAAAATCTCCATAATTGTATATTGTCAGTTTCAGATTTGTTGTTTAACGTTTCACTGGGAGGATGCATTTCCCTCCAACTACATTGGATATTTTCTCTTACATTATGACTTAAAACTTAGGCAGTTCTTGTGTCACTACTAAAAAGGTAAGAATCTATGTACATTTTTCCAACGGAGTAACTTTTCTCGCCAAGCATCTCCAGCTGTACTCTCACATCATTACAAGAACGTTTTAAAATAGTATACATATTTAGTATATTTTGCATCATTCATGTATTGCTACAACACATGAAAACTGCATATACACACATGCACTGCATCTCAAAATCATCCACACACTATATTTATGCAATAAAATAAATGACAACTATTCAAATCAAAGTTCTTTTTTACTATGATCACTTTCCCCTCACCCAGTACTACACAGGGAGCAGCATCTTTGACCCACAAACAATACATTGGGTTTGCCCAAAATATGTCTGACGGTCCACATACCCTTACATCAGCATCTCCACCATGACTGTTAGCTTCTTTAGGGAAGTCGTTGCTCTGTTGATGAAAAGAATGGAAGGTTAATAAAGGGGGTTATTACATGTGTGGTTTCCCTTAGCATTACCCACAAATCATATGAAAAATTACACTTTCAAACAGATGAAGGAATGAGAAATTCACTTGCTCTTGACTTAAAGGTTACATACTAAAATCATAGTATCCTTGTAAATATGTTTACTAATATAACTCAGCCATATGGATAACAATTTAATTTTTTTTGCTATAATTCAATTCAGTTTATTTTGTATCGCCCAAACTCACAAATTAGCCTCAGAGGGCTTTACAATTTGTACATATACGACATCCCTGTTCCATATAACCACTGTGATGTGTCTAAAACAACAAAGAACTAAAACAATGGTATACTCAAAGGAAAATAAAGTTGCAAGGAGATTACCTAGTGATTGTTAAAGCAAGTAGCAGCTTTAAATCCAAATTTGTCTGCTAAAAAATACGTTTTTGAATTGCAGGTATGACTTGCTTATAAAAAAAAAAAGGTATCTCCCTAAAACTTTGAGGGTGACCAATTTTGTATACATTACTCTATTTAGTAAAAAGGTCATACATTGCATGTTGATATCCTTACTATTTATAGACTAGAATGTGCAATGAGCCAATCTCTACCAAAAATGTAAATATGTTGACAATGTCAGTATACACAAAGCGTCATCTGGTTCTCTCCCCCACTTACCCTGCTGCCGGTGTGACGGCGCCGGTTCGACATCGGGGAAGTGCTCTGGCTCTTCTTGCGGCGGTACTCTGGACTGTAGGAACGTGAGCGGGACTTCCTCCGCTGGGAATATGACCGAGAACGTGAGCGGCTATAGCGCTTGTTTGAGTGCCGCCTAGAATGAGACCTGAAGAGGATGTGGCATTGGAAGAAAGGGCAATGTCAGAAATAATTGGGGACAAAAGGGCAAACTTGTCTCCAAATTAAAAAAGGTATTTGACACATAAAAAACATGGGGGGGAGGGACAATGTGAAATGTTTTATGTAAATGTAATACATTATGGGCTACAATGGCCAATATTGCACTGTGAAAAATATAAAATACTTTTTTTTTTTTTTAAATTAACCATGGGAGAGACATTGAATTTAATGGCACACAACAGATGAGTTATACATGACAATCAGGGAATAGAAGGAAAAGGGAAGCGCCAAAGCACCCAGTGACATATTTCAGCCCCTTATAAACATAATATGATGGGATCACATGGTCTATCATAAAGGGTCAACAACATACCTAGATCTTGACCGGGAGCGGGATCTGGACCCCGAACGTTTGACGGCCCGGGCTGGGCTCGGGGAGCCGGACCTGCTCTCCGACTTGACCCGAGCTGGACTCCCCCGATCCGATTTAGATGGGGAGCGTGACCCCTATAGCCACATTAATATGTTAACAACTTTCTCATGGACACAAACATGTATATCCAAATACTAAAAAACAGAGTAGTGAAATGTGGTAGAGTATGTTGGACACATACAGTACACCTTTCTAAAATGTACAGCTTATGTACTGTGGAAGAAGGGGTTAGTAATCTTAAAATTCCAATAAATTAATCTTTGTTTTACAATGAGGCCTTATTAGTAACTATATATATATAAATAAATAAATAATTTTAAAAAAAAATACAGAATGGATCTATTTCCATATTCACCTGGAACATCAAGAGGAAAATAAAACATGCATTTTCATGTTACATAAAGGGAGCACAGTAAAGAAAAGACATGTGACACAAACAGTATATTTACTTAACCTAGGGACACATTCATTCTTCCAGATTCTTTACACGCTACTCCCTTTTCTCAGGATTTCTATCCTTCTTCGTTCTTCTTTTTTCAGTTTTCTCATTTTCTGATTCCAGGTCTGTTTTTCCTCTCTTCACCCAAACTGAAACCGGTTTCATTTTAGCCATTATACTGCAAGCGCTTCTATCTGACACCATTCTTCCGTCACATTTCCTCCCTTTCCACTTCTATGTTCTGCTCTGTACATGTTTTCATTAGCCTTCTTTTATCTTGAAAATGTTCTTCATCATTCTTGGATAAAACTCTTCAAATCCTTCACGATCAATTACCTTAATGAAAAAAGAACATTTAATAAAATTAAGATCATAGGTTTAAGAAAAGGAGAATATTTTAAATGAAATGAAAAGGAACACTGAATGCAGTACAATTACATTGCTGCTACATTAAGATTTAATATTCCATAAATTAAGTAAATGAGCAAAGTTACAACAATTTAAGCTACAATATGATAAATTAAGAGCTTAGATACATGTTGTGAATTTTTTTTTATTTGATAAAAAAAGAGCGTGAAAGCAGGGAAGGGAGAGATGCTTTGGATTTAAGTTAACCTCTCGTATAACTGGGAAAACAAATACTCAGGTCGCCTAACGTTAACTAAATGCAGTAACGGCTGCAGCTGTGATAACGGCACAAAAGGACGATATTCAAACGTCACAAACATCTCGTGCATAAGTTCATAAGCAAATGAGTGAGTAGCGATGCATTCAACGTACAACAGCAAACACTAACTGTAACCCGTGGAGATACACCACGGGGACGTTTAGGCTAACATCAACTAGCATGCTAACAGCTAGCTGCCATAGGACGAGGCTGGTTGCGGTCTTTGCTAGCAGACAACCGTCCGTGCGAAATGTGCGTTACTTTTGCGAAGAAAAAAACAAAACAACCAAAAACACTTCTGCGCCGATTTAACGCAGGTGATGTTAGCGGACAAAGCATGTGACGACTTCGAAGATATATTACGTTAGCTGTTACATTAGCGTACGTTACATTAGCGGCGGAATCGCCTCTAGTTAAATCGACAGCCACACGGAAGAAATTCGAAGAAAGGGAGATATTTGATATCGTTCGATGTAATTACTTACCCGTCCTTTATAGTGTCCATCCTCAATGTCGCTCATTGTTCAGTGGCGCAAATACAACTGTATTCTATATCGAAATAAACAGCACTGAGGCTTTTACGCAATAATTTAATTTGGCCGCTTATTAGCTAGAAGATGGCGGGCGCGTGAGGTTGCTGGTATGTTTATGTGCTGCGGAATCTGACGTCACGTCCGTGTCTTCTCACACGCCCCTTCATAGTGTTCTTCAGCGTGAACGTCTCGTAATAACTGCACGTTTGAATTCCCCCCCATTACAAGCAAAAGTCATGCATTGAAACTCTTTAAAGGTAAAACTACATATTAAAAAATACAAATGAAATAGTATTAATGACAAATTATTCACTAAGCATGTACATGTTGATGCTGGTTGAGATGGAACTAGTTAATGCACTGGTTCATATTTCATAAAATAGCAATTGATACCCCATGAGGATAGATTATTGTTTCCATCAGGTCAATTTATTAGTAAAGCTATCTCACAGCAGCTGTCACCAACTTTTCTACTTTAGCATTAGGAAGCAAGGAACATTTATGGCATTACTCAATGCAGACAGTCAAAACAGTTTGATACTTCAGTTGAGGCCTTCATGTATTTAGGTCTGTAATGTGTAAGCAACATTTTGAAGCCTTTCCCCTCATGTTTAAGTATGCCACCTACATTGACGTTGTCTCATACAATCCCAAAGTAGTAGAGATGAAAGTATCCCCCATCTTTCTTGTCGCACAAAGTCATCATGTTGATGAGCATCATTATGTGCAAACTAAAGATCTTCTTCCTCTGGGCAGGTGCCATAGTTTCTCAGTATAATGGAAACCATACTCAGAACCAGCAGAAAGTTAATTTATATTCCAGAGCCTGACGTCCACCCTCCTAAAATATCAAAGTTGGATGACCCCAGTATTTTTAGAAAATCTCTAAAGAGTCACAGTGCAACATGAACCCTGAACATGTGTAGCAGTAGGCCAGCCATCTTAACAGCACTGACAGGCTTACGACTGACTACAAAGTACATTCAATGTGCTACACATCTAGTTAAATCATTTATCAACACTCAGCAAGGGAACCATTGATTTTAACTGAGACAAAGTACACAAATGCACACACTCATGTTTACAGTGGCAAATAGGCATCATCCCATCATTTTCTGCATAAACCTCAAACTGCCTTGCAGCAATTGTAAATACACAATTTCACTGCCTGCAGATGGAGTGCAAATAACATTCTTTGGATTATCTCTTACAGATGAACTATACTGCTTAATTATTCTTAAGACTCTGTGTAAGATAAAAGTAGAATCTTCTTTTTACAGTAATTAGCAACTGCACCAACTAAACAGACAAAACAAAAACAGCTGCCCTACCTATCATGTGTACTGTTTAGTTCAGCATTTTGATTTATTGAAGCAGTATTGTATAATAGTTTCCAATTTAGATAGGTGAACATTAAGCCATTTTTATTATAAAGCGTATGAGAATATGGTTCCGTTTATAGAGTCTGAAGATTCAAATATGGCATTAAATCTAAGCCAAACTAAATCAGAAATGCAAATATAAAAAAAATGTGCTACAGTCTTGGTAAAAAATAAATAAATACCAGCATTTCTGAGCTGGCTGAACATTTCTGAGAAGTATCCCAAATGTAACCGTTCTGGATGTATACATGTCTCCCTATTGCTTTTCATTAGTCTGATGTGGTAACATCAGTGATAAATGCTGGGAAAGTGTGATGTGCTCAAAATAATTTTTAATTTTTATATATCTATTAAGACTATGCTCGGTGATGTGGCAGAGGCCTATTGGGGATGTGTGGGTGGAGGTGTGACGTTTCTGGGTGACTGACAGGTGTGTCCTGCTTTGAGGTTTTCTGCAGGGCAGCAGAAGCGGAGGCGAGCACGCCCCCTGCTGTGTGGGAGGTATTTGTGGAGGAGACATTGACCGGCAACTCAATTTTCCCCTCCAGTTTGACCAGTCGAGTTAGAATGTCCTCCAGTAGCACAGCGATAGTCCTCTTAAGATCAGCTGTGTGCGCATGTGAGAGGGAAAGAAAATGAGGGGGAAAAAAACACAAGGAAGAAAATTAATCAATGATCGAGTATGCTCTTTCATCATTTTGAAACCCAATGTTTATAAGCAAGTGATTTAATGGGCAGGAAAAAGAGCAGTAATAAAAGATAATCCATGTATTACATAGCACGTCTCCTGTCCCCCTGAATCCTTACCATAGCCAGCCATGGAGGTTCCCTGCAGCCCTCCTGGTGCATTCTGGTTCTCCTCTGTCAGGACCTTGACGTATCGCCGGCTGAGCTCCAGGATCTGCTCACGTAGCTCGGCGCTACTCTGATGGCGAGGCTGCTGCACAGTGTAACGCAGCAGCATAAGTCCCCACGCCAGGCCAAATACCAGCAGCAGCACACTCAGCTTCTGTGACATGTTCCTCCCCAGGAGTGCACCCAGCATGGTACTGGGCGGGCGAAGGGGAGAGGAGCTGCAGAGGCCCGGTCTTGGGCTGACGGTATTTTCTTGGGTGTGGATATACCAATAAATTGAATATTAGAGTGCTAATTATTCAATTCTGGCAGGGAGATTCTCTTTAATTGGGTCCGCATCTACAAAGAAGTCAAAGTCCAGTGGGAAGTATTCCTAAAGCTGGAGTGGATTTGGTGCCTTGCTCAAGTGAGCTCCAGCAGGACACATGCTTGCATTATACCCATACAGCAATAGAAGTTTCTCTAACCCCTTTAGGTATTCTGCCCCTCCTAAGAGGAGATGAAAAAGTGTTCAGCAACAGCAGAAGCCAGGAAGTGGAACCAGAAGGAAGCTGGCGCCTACAGACACCGGCATTCAGGAGTTTTTGAAAAGGTGCTTTGGCTGCAAGATGTTTAACATCAAATCACCAATGCAGACTGGGCGTTCAGGCAGGGGGTCCGCAGGCATTGTTGACTATGTTGGAGAAGCATACAAAGATAAACAAAGAGATATGATTAACCAAAAGAGAAAAACATAGACATTTGTTTCGTCATTGCTTCCCTTTTTTTGCATGAAGCTTAAATGTTAATTGTGCAACGCTACAATGTCATGAATTGATAGAAGAAACTCATTCTACTATATAACAAAAAACACTATAAGGGTAATTTCTCAAGTCTTTCTGTAACTTCTTCAAAGGCCCACTAAGCATTGTCTTTTTTAGATAAATGCACCAAGATTTTCCAACAAACAAACACCTCTGCATGTGCTGAATGGAAAAAACAAATCTACCTCATCCGTATTTGGCAAGGAGCTAGTGACTACATCAAAGTGGCTAACTAGACTATTTAGCTATTATTAAAGACGGATGTCTTGGCTGCTTTCGGTCAAGGTGCACAATAGCCCACTCATCCACAAACATTGTTCTGCCCTCTGAACTCAGAAACCCGATTACCAGTATAGATTTCATTGGACTCACTTTGCAGCTTCAGATAGACGACAAAGCACCAACCAGAGGGTATTCATTCAATGAGCCAACCTCCACAATGGATATTTGACTGGCAAATGGCCCCTGCATGTGCACTGTGCAGATGCAGGGGAAATTGGGCGATCATTTCTCAGTTTTCACAACTTTGTCACCAAGTTCATTCTCCGCGCTCTCTTTCTCTCTTGGCTGTGGTAATGTCCCTTCCTATTGAAGTCAAAGGGGACAGTGACCGAAGGAATCAATTATGAAAAGAAAGGTAACATAATCCGTTTAGCAATGCTTCCCAGTCTCTATCTACACACGGACACAAACATGTCCTTCCTATGACCCGGTGGCTGTGTTTCAGTGGGCAAGAACTAAAAAGGGAAAGCCCAAGCACGGTGTAACGACTTGATGAAAGTAACAGTTGAAACTGGTCAGAATGCAAAACACGTTGTGACTGACAAACCAGACAAACTTGAGAGCTTTGCCACCCTTTTTAAGTGTTGCAATGTTTAGCTCCTAGTCTCAATCAGGAGCTGGGCAATGTTTTAGCATCACATTATGAAGATAAAAAGTATGAAATTAATTTTCATCACATTTCATAATAAGATGAAAGAAGTCACATTAAGTAATTTGAACCGTTCAAAATAAGGGCCGTGTATTTACAAGAAAACACCCAATGCATGATACAGAGAGTTTTTGCACAATCAAGTACAAATTACATGTCAGGCTGGAGTAGACTTTCTGTGTAGGGTGCTACGTTAACAGATATGGGTGAGCTATTCCAGCACCAGGGAAAATACATCTTTAGGGTGATTGTCTGGGCCTTCCATATGTCTGGCACCAGATCACATCCATCTTTATTTATTAATAGGATTGATGCTTGACAACAACCAGAAGAGTTTTGGGTATTCAGCCACTGTCCCACTGTTAGTCATTTCAGTTATTCACCAGGCAGGATCTATGTTCCATGGGAAGGCACACCATGTGCTGGCTCCGACTCTGACTGCCAGGAACCTCGGTGTGACAATCGACAGTCAACTCTCTCTGACTGCCAACATTACTGCAATAACACGCTCCTGTAGGTACACGCTGTACAACATCAGGAGAATACAACCTCTTCTCACTCAGAAGGCGGCACAAGTTCTGGTCCAGGCTCTGGTCATCTCACGGCTGGACTACTGTAACTCCCTCCTGGCAGGTCTACCTGCTAATGCCATTCGACCTCTACAGCTCATCCAGAATGCAGCTGCTCGACTGGTCTTCAACCTCCTGAAATTTACCCACACTACTCCGCTCCTCCGCGACCTTCACTGGTTACCGGTGGCCGCCCGCATCCGCTTCAAAACATTGGTACTTGCGTACCGTGCTGTGAACAGATCGGGTCCGGTCTACATCCAGGACATGGTCTAACCTCACACCCCAGCTCATTCACTTCGCTCGGCTTCTGCCAATCGGCTTGTAGCTCCTTCACTTCGAGCTAAACACTCAACAAAATCACGACTGTTTGCTGTGCTGGCTCCTCATTGGTGGAACGAGCTCCCCATTGACAGCAGAAAGTCTCTACATCTTCCGTCGCAAATTAAAAACACATCTTTTTCGACTATACCTTGAATAGGGAAGGTAGCGCCGTAGTAGCACTTTAGTAGCACTTAAATGTCCCTTACCGATAGCACTTTGTAGTTTAACGTTATTGAAGAAATTGTACTTGATTCTTGTTGTTCTGAGTTTGGACTCATGGTTTAATGCACTTATTGTAAGTCGCTTTGGATAAAAGCGTCAGCTAAATGACATGTAATGTAATGTAATGTTGGCCACAACCTCATGAATGAATGAATGAATGTTCCACTTGTTTAGGCTGTTTTAGGACTGTTTGAAAATTGCGTACTTAAAAGGGAGGATTGACAATGATAAGGCACACATTGTCATTCAAAATAACTAATCCGGTGGTTAAATATTGGCCACAACAGCTGTCACCTGTGTTTTATCAGCTGGCACTCACCTGACCTGTAGTATAAACTAAAAAGGGATGGATGAGATACAGACATGTATAACAAAGACAAAGACAACGTGCATGATGGACACTGTAATGTTGACTAAATACATAGATTGAATGTATTTAGTCAACTGAACATGTTGATTTGCTAAACTTGACTTAACGACTACATACACAATGTCAAGATACACATGTGATGTGAAATGTAAACTAACACTCGACCAAGGTGAAGTTTCACGACTTTTTTTTTTTTTAAACCTAAAATTATTTTTGAATTATTAGCAGCCGCTCAAAGCTTAGTTGAAGCTATTTCCAACTCCACTAACGGTGAGGTTAGCTCCACATAGTTACAACTTACGTAGCAACGCTCAAACTTGACTGCCAACAAAAAGGCTAAACTATTATATGCAGATGAATCAAATCCCAACAAAAACAGATACTTTACCCCAGCGTGCTGTCTGAGAAGATAGCTGGAGATCGCAGCGGGATTGATCAGGCTACAGAGAAGCAGGGACGAGGCGCATGAGAGCTTCAGCTGCTACCTCTGGCTGACACTGAATGGTGCTTGATGTTTGGGCTGTCGTTCCTCACGCGGGGGATGAACATATCTCGGGAAAGCCTGCTGTCTCCTTAAATAATGTTAGGTACCGAGCAACGCGTTTAGGCGTCAGCTCTCTCTCGCTGCCATTTCAGCATCTTCCTACACGGTGTCGAAAAAACAACGATGTCCTAGCAAGAAGAGGTCGGTAGCTAGGACTGCAAGCGTGTGCAGACTGTCATGGTTCCCCTGAACGTCTACTGGATGCTTCATCACTGTTGCATTATGGGAAATGTATTTACACTGCGCGCTCTCTTTCTCTTGATTTAACGCAAGACGAAAGTAAACATTACACGTTGTACTAAAGTTCTTAGCGTTAGTAGTAACAGTTACTTGGTTTCAGTGCAGGTAAACATTTAACCTGCAGTTAATCCGGTTTACTTTAAACAACAAAACCAAAGCGCTAACTTTTTCAGCTTACTTGAGCTTGTATAGTTCGTGGAAACGTGTTCGGGGTAACATTACTGCTAATGTTACTGTTTGCTTGATTTAAGTTTAGTTAGACACGGTTAGACATAACTTTACTTCTGCCCTCTTCCTCTCTCTATTTCCCTGTGAGTGGATTTGCGTGTTTGCAGTTCACTTTACGACCGCTAGAGGGACGTCTGCAAACATTTCCATGGCAACACAGTAAACCGTGGTAAACAGGAGTTTCCTGCTGTGTGAGACAAAAACGAAAACACCCCACAGCTATTTGTTTCGAATTTTCGACAATGGAGAAAGTATGTCTCAATGAATCAGCTCTACACGCGGTCGATGACTACAGGGAGTACACAAGGTTTGACTCAACGTTATGTTTCAACTCCTGACTTTAGCTCATCTCTGGAGATGTTTTATACACTTGTGATCAAGCGGCCAGCATCTGACATCTAACGTGCTATTTAATGCTAACTACAGAGGAAGGCATGAAGGTTAACAGATAAAGTACAATACAAATGCTACTATAACCCAATATTTCTTTGTTATAAGTAACTGTATATGCCCATAATAATTACCTTTTTTTATTGGTGGTTTGTCTTTTCAAGGATTGTGGGTGATGATGATGGAGGACAACTGTTCACTCCAGAGGAATATGAGGAGTACAAGAGGAAGTTGCTCCCTCAACGAGTGAAAAACAGGCTCTATGTCAGCTTTGGGGTCCCAGGAGGTATCGACTGCAAACTCATTGGTCCCGAAACACTGTGCTTCTGTACACATAGGTAGTACGATTCCCTTATAACACATGAAATCAAGTGTCATCCCTTTCTCGCCACCACACACATAGACGTACATGTATAAACACATTTGTGATTAATATTATTTTCTCCAGATACAAGCAACACAAGACCGACTTTGAGGTGGTCCCCTCTGAGCGGCCCTTAGCCCTACCATGCCAGGTCAGAGTGTGTCCTTGTTCTGCCTACCAGTATGTACCCCAGATTGGGCCAAATCCTGTCCGCTGCAGGTGTAAACACTTTCCTCAGGATCACAGTGAAGCTACTGGCCACTTGTGCAAAACATGTGAGTATGAAATTAGAGAGCAGATTAATTCTAACCCAAAATTATTCACATGAGTCATACAGTATATATGGTTCATGTTCAAGATGAGAATAACATTTTTCAGGCAGTTCCTGTTCTGGGTTCAAGAGCCCCTTCACTTGTGGTTGTGGTCAGCCCAGCTCTGCCCATCAGACGCTGGTAAGTAGAGTCAAACCTTAAACACAGATCCTTTGTGTCAAAAAACACACAGGCTAATAATGGTTGACATAGATTAACAATATTGCTACTATTTGTTCAGTAACATAAAGTTGCTAAATTTGAACTCAAAACATTTTTTCTTTTTCTCAGGTTGAGACAAAACTAGAGAGGGGGGCACGTGGTCAGCCTCTCGGCAGGGATGTCCCTTATGCTGCCATGGGGGGGCTGACAGGGTTCCGCTCCTTATTGGATGGTTATCTCGCTTTGGAAGTCAGCGACACAGGTGAGAACCAGAAATGTACCCTATATGTGACAATTTAATTTGGAATGGAAAGATGCAGTGTAGTTGTCAGTTTTAAACTTGTGTATGTATATACATGTGTGAGAGCTGCTCGTTCCTTGAGGCTCGGTAGGTCTGGAACATCCCATGCATTTGTAGTCAAAAGGAGCAACATCAGCAAGTACAAACTTTTTTTTAGCTCAGACATTCTTTGATTCATGGACTGTTTTGGAGAGTCGGCCTTTGTTAGACTGTTGGAGCAGGTGTGTGTGCATGCATTGCACCAAAGGAGAAGAAAGTTCCTTTAAGCAGCATGCGAGGGCAGCAAAGAGCAGCAAAGAGCAGCACAGCGTCAGTGTTGAATAAGCAAGTCTGCAGAGTAGAGACTCAATCCCTGAAAAGTGTCCAGTGCATCCCTTTGATTTCATTACTACATTGAGGTCGGACCCATACGACATTTGTAGTAGCTCTGTGATGAAGCAAAAGTTCATGCATTTCCATTGGTGCGCGGTTATCTAAGATTTACCTTATTTAAGACATATCTTTAATAATTGGACGATCGGAGGAGAACATATGCATTCAAAGGATGTCCTTTAGCTAATTTAATAAGAGTAAACTTCTGCAGCTTTTTCATCTCTTCTGAAACAATTTGAAATGTAATTAATGATTAAATGTACAACATTAATTACACATGTTGTCACAATTTATGTGTATTTAATTATGTATGATTTAGTAGGTTTTAACTGTTACTTCACAATGTAGCATTTACTTATCACACACAGTGGTTCTGAGTTTGAAATCTCGTGTTCAAAAGACACACCATTGTATGTAACCACTGTAACTTCTATTTTAAAGTTATCACTCATTTTATGAAACACAAGCCTTTACTTTAAACAACATCTGTGTGTCAGATCCTGGTATAGTTAATGCTCAAAATATTGATTTCAAAATAAGTTTCATACCTCCGAGTTACACAGTATTCGCTGCTGCTACCCAATGACGTGATTTTTCATAATCTCTGCCTGTTTTTCAGATCAAGACAGAGAAAATGGCTTCAGGAGAGATGCTCTGCATCAAGGCTTAAAGGAACGTCTACTAAAACATCAAGCTCTGTTCACCGTAAGAGAGAGACCAACAAACAGTGAACACATAAAAGAGCAACATTCGTCTCACAGTCCATCTGTCAAGCTGTCCATTAACTACTGGGCAATAATTACTATGCAAATAAATCATACACCTTTTCTGATTTGTAACATTTAATCTTCGCTTGAAAACATTTTGATTGTTTCACAGCTTAAGTATTTTCTTTTTCAGTGAAGTGTCTGTCTTTGTTAGTGTCGTGACAAAGGGGTACAACCAACTGTCAGCAACAGTAGTTATTAAATCCCATCTCACAACTAAACAATCAACTGAAAACATATTGATCCAATCAGAGCATGGGGAGCGTTACAATTGTGATCCACATTCCCACGTTTGACTTGGAAATCTGGACTTTTAAGACACATCACACTTTGACAAAGCCTGAATGCATTTTAATACATTCTAAAGATGAAATTATTGTGGGTTTATCACATTTGGAGGTAAAGCTTGGTGAGGAGATGTTCAGTATGTTGCGGTGTGAGCTGCAGAAATACTTTGCATAAACACATATATATCTGTAAAAAATAAATAAAAAATAACATGTGAGATTGAGAATATGAAATCCTAACAATTTTAGAATTAATTATTTCAAATTTTTGAATTTTCTGGATAAATGTATTGAATTACAAGGTCATAATCAGTTCAACAACACATAGTCATCTTTATAAATAACTCCTCACGATCATATTTGATACTCTAACTAACCCATATGTGTATTTAGTGCAGTCCCTCTTGATACACACTCCATAAACCGGTCAGTTTACACATCTGAGGTTTGTTTGATTGATGTTATGAGAGAAAGCCTCCCACTTACCATGTCACCAAAATAACACCAGAGGTACGTGTTCAGTGATGAGCGTTTTTAATTTGTAGATACATTTACTGTCTCCGATTGATTAATCCCATTTCTCACGGTAGATCAGCAGTGATGAGAGCTGATTTGAAGCAGGTCATGTTTTCTCCATTGGTGGCCCACTTTCCCGTCTTGAACGAAGAAATAGAATTAACAGGGATCTTAATGAGGATTCACTCCCACTCAAATGTTTCCACTGCAAGGATAGCAAGACTGGCCAGTGCATCTCAAGTCACATGTGTCGTAATGTAAATATCGCCTGAAGGAACTTGGTTGGTGTATGGTTGTGTATGTGTGTGTGTGTGTTTGTGTGTGTGCTAGTCAGCTGAACAGGTGGTTTTCGAGGGAAAGGAAGGGCTAAGTCTCAAAGATGGCATGGATGCACCTGGGTCTCATGGAGCCTGGTGCTGAAGAGGAAGCAAGTGGAAGGGATCCCATCTGAAAGCTGACACTTCAGATTCAGTGTTTATCTACAATGACCATGGTATCAGGTTGCCACAATACAGAAGTATGTACACAAACATTCACAGCGGCATACATACTTTAAACCACTTTAAACCATCCCTTGTTTCCTCTTTGCAACCCAGCAGAGCTTTGATGACTGATAGAATCAAGCATCTTTTAAAGAAACATTTGACCTGCTTCTACCGCATTCACATTTTTACTCACAGAGAAAAACCCAATTAATTTAAGAGGTGAAGGTCTGACAGTTAGTCCCGCGCAAATTACAATTTAGAGTAATTACCTCTCCGTAGCAACCCTGTTTAGGAGGCTACAGGTAAATTACTTTGGCCATTAATTGGAGGGAATGAGTACAACACTTCCCATATCCCCATGGAAACCACGCCCAGCTTGACTGACAGATTCAACATTACAGATCAGGACATGAGCACAGAAGATTAAATTGGCAATTATTGTGCAAGGAAACACTTAAATACCCCAGTGACAGTTGTGGTAGGCACACCTTGAGACAAACAACACACTCCCCTAATTTACCCACAGAGAGAGAGAGAAGTAACAAACTCAGGGGCACAGAGAGACACAACATACTCTCAAGTACCGACAAATCACTTGAAACTGTGAGATCACTCGGAGGGAAAGTACAACAAAAGAAATTCGAAAATACTTAAAAAGTTGGACAAGCTACTTCATTACTGTATAGCCCAAGTGGATGTGAAAGCCAAAAGTATGTTCGCCATATAAACTTTACACGGTCATGTTGGAAAAATAAATCTGTTATTGCGGATAAAAAAATATGAAATAAGTAAATATCTAAATGACACATAAGGCCTGCCATGCTTTAGGGCGTATTAATATAGTCTAATATACTTTACCATACTAAGAGAATAATGAACACAAGCAGGATTTATCCCAAAGTAACCCAGTAATTTCCAAATGTAAAGGTGAATTAGTTTTTTATGTAATAATTATTGTGCACATAACATAACATTATTGTCAATGGATGTTCACTACTTAAGCTCTATTGTCACAGCTTTTTTTCTTTTATTTGCCAAACTTTGAATCAGGTTTTAATAGAATATGGACCACTAAAATGTTCAAATCCAACTCAAACTAGAATATTCTCTTTCCTCCAAATACCCTATTCTGATTATCAGGACAGATCTATTTAGGACAGAACTTACGCAAACAAAATACAGCTTGTTCTGTTTCTAAGAAGAACAAAAAAACCCGTCACAAACTCTTAAAAGCGAAGCCAAATCCTACGTATGACTTTGACACATTGGACACATTGGATGTGTGTGTGTGTTCCCTCTCTTTTGTGGTAGAAACAGTGGGAAATTGACAGTGCAGCTACTTCATAGAGGCTCCGCTTCGATCCCCTCCGGTGTCGACAGACTCCGAGAGGGGGATGGAGAGCGGGTCGTGAGAAATAGATTTTGCTTTTTTTTACAAAGCACAGTGATAACAAACATAATGGGATGTTGTATAGCGAGGTTAAATCAATAGTAATGTTTGCCTAACCGAAGTGTGTTTAAACGCATGCAGCCGAATGCACACGCTCATGGAGTTCATATGACCAGAAAGACACGCACATGGCATACTGTAGGTTTGATAGAGAGGAATTCGTGCTAATAATTATTGTTTTGGGATTCCTATTTCATTAATGCCAATTTAAGAGCTATCTGTGAGTGATTTTTAACTCACTCTAAAGACTGGACGTTGTCTGGAGTTCACCAATTTGATATTAATTTAGAATCTCGCTAACTCTAACAAAATTACCTCACATGTCCATTAAATGTACGGCCAGCAGCCAGTTAGCTTATGTTAGCTAAAAATGTATTTCACGCCTCTAAAATGTCCTTCACACTCTGCCTGAACACAGTAAAAAGCTCCTTATTAAACAAACACGATGCAACATGTTAATTAGTCAGCTTTAGTGGAGCTCGTAGCAGATTGTGTTGCCTTTGGACTTTGGGCCAGGCTAGCTGCTTTATGCTACACTAAGCTAAGCTAACAGGCTGCTGGATGTGCCTCGACATTTCCTCACACACACGAGTGGTATTGATCTTTTTATTTAATTCTCATTAAGAAAGCAACCAAGAATATATCTCAAAGTTATTCCATAAAAGCACTTTAAACTGTGTGCTCTTACGTCATTTTTGACCTTGTTGTAATTTAAACAATACCATTTCTGATCATTAAAGCATTAATACATCACGTACTTAAACTTCAGAGCATTTCCTAATAACAATACTGCACTTGTAATTAAAATGTATCTGTAGCTGTTGCTTCAGTGTGAGAGTGTAGTGTTCTCCTCGTGAGTATGTCCATGTGTGTTTCTGCTCATATAAATTTAGCATCATGCACCGGCATAATAGATTTAAATCTGCAATTGCATTTGATTTGCAGAACAAGTATTTGGACACACCGCAATGAGGAAATCATGAATGCGATGATGATGCTTTCAACTGCTTAAATCATACATTTCCCCTCCATTATCAGGTCCCTCTGCAGTGATGCTTGCATCTCGCGTGGTGTTCAACATGCTCAGACTCTTTTGATCTTTGCCAAATAGCTGTAAAGGGGATATGCAAAGTGTATTCAGCAAGCACGTTATGTTAAAATATGAAACCACTTTGGGCATCGTGACGTCCTTCTTCACTTCACATTTCTCCATAAACATTGAAGCACATGTTAAGTGATGAAGGTTTTTAAGAGGTCTTGAAGGAGCACTTATATCAGCTTAATTAGCATCTGAATGTATATTAATTAATATTTAATGTCTTGGAGGTTCCAGTAACACACAAACACTCTGACATGACCATGACACATCCAGAGTATTGTGGTCTCACATAGGTCACAACAGTTATTAAACTAAAGTTTCAAGCCCTTTGACGTGGTAACAACTTTCATCAGGTAGCCTAATATCAAGGCTCTGGACTCTGACCTGCACACCTGAGCCGAACCAACCTGTCACAGTGTTGGCTCGACCTTCTGGACACCTGTCAATCAAAAGACCTTCTATGACGTCACTCTTGACGTGACATTTGTGCTGCGTTCATCCGAGGAGCAGATGTGGCAGTGACACATTACACACAAACATACACACACACACACACTCACACACACACACAACACACACACACACACAGAAAATAGCGAGAGACATCGAGGGAAGAGGTAAAGACAGGTACACACTGAGACTAGATAGAGTGGCTCTTATAGCAGCGGGAGATTAATTAGAGAGACAGAAGAACAAATGAGAAAACGACAAAGGACATAATTTCTTGTTATTTCCTCATTGAGCAGTTGTCAGCACTGTATTTACTCTGAACTGAGAGTGGAGGAGAGAGAACTTGTGTTCTTTGAGATGCTATATAGTTCAGTAATTGCTTGTGAAGGCTGTCAATTAATGTCAAAGCCAAAACAAAGGAAAACAGTTTGGGGACTTGCTTCTTTGAAGTGATGATAGCTAATGGCTCAGAGAAGTGGGTAGCAAAAAGTATACTTCTTGGATGGGAGACCAGTTCTTTAAAAGCAAGCCAACTATTGTTGTAATTTATGCAAACAACATTGAATCAGTAATAAAAGCTAAAATATGTTTATTTCTAATTTATTTTACGATGCAACACAGCTCAACTCAAGATAAAATATGTGGTAATCTGGTTGTTTCAATTGATTTAATTAAATACAAAAATCCCTTGAATATGAACGTAATATAAGGACCTCTTTTTACTCAAATCACCTTCAGTTTGAAGCTACAGCCCACAAAGCCAAACAGGGGGCTGCTGATGCTCTATCTAAGTAATAGTAGTGCTTGCTTACCAGAAGTAACACATTGTCACCGTACCACAATAGCGTAGGAAATAGCAGCAATTTAGATGTCAGACGTCTGTGTGAAAGAGTAATAGCCAAGAAAGAACCAAAGCTGTTTGAGATTTTGCCTTTTTTTCACTTGTCTTCCAGTCCGTTTTCATGCAACTGCCTCAGAGAGAACCATACAGGCTTGTCAGTATTTGCTTTTATAGTTGTACACACTGTAAATTCGAAGAGTGTGACTCACATCGGCAGAAGATTACAGCCGGCCTTTTCATCTTAACAAATCTTGGAAGATAACTTATTGTCCAAACCAGGAGGCTGATGGGAGGAGTGGGAAAAAGATTTGCATTTAAACAGCTCGCTCTCTAAAGGAGTTGTTCTCCACAGAAATTATTTCGTCAAACCGAGAAATTGTCTTACACAGCATTTACCAAAAGGTGGTAGATTTAGAGCGGCAAGATATCCCCGTTACATTAATTGTATAGGTATTTTGATTATTAAAATTAGCGTAAACAACCAGGACTGTATTGGAGATGAGAGGAAGCTTTTATTTTATGAGCATTGATAGTAGGTGATGTTGATCAAATTAGAAGACCACATTTCTTCTGAACCCCATTCGCTCTGTCACATTTGTCTCCACCGGAAGAACGACATCCTATTCCTCTTTGTGCTACACAGAAATCCAGCAGATTTCTCCTTAATTCTGATGTGGTTGTCAGAGCCCTTTTAATTATAGAACATGCTTTACATCTTTAATGAATATAATACAGGCTGAGACTGATACCATCCCAAGCATGGACTAATCCACTGTATGTGTAGTAGATTAACACTGCACATTTCGGGAAAGCATCTTCCAACTGCATGGTCTTAAGTTGATTTTATTGATTGTTACATTTTGACTCACTCTCAAGACATACAATAAAGACCCGCCTTGAGCCACCCAGGACTCATGGTGTAAAAAGCAATGAAGAGGGTCAAGTCAGTGTTATGTTCACAATCATTTCACCAATATTCCACAATGCACGTGATGATTCACTGATTCACATTTCAACATTTTATTCAATCTGGATAGGATTTATTTTATTTATTTTTTTAAGTTATTTTATCTTCGAAACTTCTCTTTCTGTCTGTCTAAAAACTGTTTGGCTAATGGTGGAAACGATGCGCGCTGTTCAAAAAGCTTGAATCCATCCGTAAAGATGTGGATTTGTCTGTGTCTGTTTCCTCATCCACTCTGTGACGAGCATATTTCTTTTGGGATTCATCCATTGTTTGTTCTTTCACATTTTGCTCCACCTTTCATAAACAAGGTTTTGAAAGGAAATGTTCACTCTATAATTTTTCGCCATGCTCGTGCTGGGACTCTTGGGATGAAAACATACGGTCTTCCGCTTTAACATTTATACTGGATGGATCGGAATACATTCACGTTCCCTTCAGGATAAATTGTATGCATTGTACTATGATGATTACTTGTGTTTTTTTTAGATACTGAGGTAAAGGACCAATTACTTGCAAAATGCATGCTAAACTAAGATGGTGCACATGGTAACATAATAGTCTTCCCAATTAGACACATTAGGCAGTCGTTTTGAGCATGTTACCAAGGAAGCATTAGCATTTCGCTCAATACACCACTTGCCTGAGGACAGCCTCACAAAGCTGCAAGACTGAAGACTCCCATGACTTGTTCTCAGCTATAACCCATCATGGCCTCTTCTATTTTAGCCTCTCCGCTTCAAGAATCAATCTTAAACTGTCACCTGTGTCTTAAACCTTGGAGCTCATACATATATTACTGAGTTCAAAGTCACTTTACTCTGACACTGGTGTTTAAGCAAACATGAACTGACCTCTCAACTTAGTCGACGTGCTTCATGCATCTGCTTCATTCACATGACAGGCACTCGTAGCCGCAAGCTGTTTGCTTTAAAAGGTGTTATACCTATTGAAGTGAGCCACTGAGTGTGTGCGTGTGTGTGTGTGTGTCTCCTGAAGAGGACTAGAAGTTCTAATTCCTGCCTGCGATCAACATGATTCCATGTTCTCTCACTTGTGTCTCATTCCTCATCTCCCCCTTAACATCCTGTGTTATACAAAAAGCCCTTAACGCATCCTCTGCGCTACTTAAAAAGCAGCAATGCTGAAGAATGCTGATTTTTGATAGATTATATGGCTGCGAGTCGATATACAAAAGGATTATGAATAGCATGTAAATGAAGCACTGGGTGACACGGATTCATTTGAAGTGCTATTTGGCTTTTTCTTATTAAGTGGTTTTCTAGGAGATTGGGCTCTTCACTGGCGTGTCTTGATATTCATGTTAGGCCTTTTGTTCACGTTTGAGTGTCCCAGTCTCTCTTTTCTGATGGAATGAGCTGCGATATACAAAATTAGTGGACCGATTCAGTCGAACAGCGAGTCAAAAAAGGGCCTCATGTACATGTGAGTCTGTTTGAGATCTTTTTATTCCAGATCACCCGAGGCGTTCTTTTTGGAGTTTCTTTTGGTAAGGAGGATTCATTTGAAGTTCGCCCACAGTATCACATCACTGGCATTCTTTTGTGACCTCAGGTGGGATTATTGATCTCATTATATGCAGAAGAACCGCTACTTGATTGTGAAATGATTTATCACCGTCTTCCTCACAGGGACAACTCATATAAACACCAAAACATCACTCAGCATGTGTGTATCAATCTGTTTCGCAGTGTCAGTTATTATGAGGGTGTTGCAAATGTGTGTTGTTTCTGTTTATGTACACACACATACACACCAGCATGTGAGAATAGAATCTTACATGACTTGTTAGAGTTACATTAACAACACAGTGAATTAGTTTAGCAAAGTGCTTAACAGTGACTTTGTTGTGAATTTACCAGACTTTCTGTATTGTTTACTACAATATATGCAACGTTCTAAGGACATTAGTCGCATTGGGTTGAATCCTAAAATTATATTATAGCAGCTTGATTGGCCACATTCTTTAAAAAACGAATTAATCCCTAATCCCTTTCGATTTGTAGGAAAAAGGCTTATTAACTGGTTCTAATTTTAGTTTGCAATATTCTACGTCTTTTAAAATTTGTGTAAACAGTTTAGTTTTTTTTTTTTTTAAATCCCATTGATGACAGCATCACTGGTGACGTTCACGTGAAGAAAGGAGACTTGCGCTAAACGGAGTGCAGCTCTGACGCATATTTCTGCAGCGTGTCTGGCGCACAGGTATAAAACCCAGCGCGCAACAAGCGCCCAGAAGAACAGGAGAGAGACCTCAGGACAAACGCAACTCTCCCTCTAATCCTCTAGGAAATGTAAGTACCTTGATATTTCATTTACAAAAACCTTGACTATATTATTGACAGGAAACTTTATCAAAGTCTCTAGACATGCCTCTATAGTTGCAGCTTCAACAGTCTTTACATGTTTGTTTGTTTTCACTACCAATTAGACTTTTTTTTCCTCAACAACAAACATGATCACAATGAATAATTCATCTAGAAACCGAACAGGCGATGTAAAGCACAGCGGAACAAGTCTCCAGAGATGTGGCATGGACTAACAGATGTGACTTGTTTCCACGCCACCAGATGCACCCTAACGTGATGAGCTGGCTGGGGACTCTGGGGTTCCTGCTGTGGGCGCTGCTCTGCCTGGGCGCCCTGACGGAGGGATACCCGGTGAAACCGGAGAACCCTGGGGATGACGCCCCGGCGGAGGATCTGGCCAAGTACTACTCAGCCCTGAGGCACTACATCAACCTCATCACGAGACAGAGGTAGGCGGACTAATTACACCTCTTTGCAAGAACAGAATCGAATAGAAGGCATTTATTAACAGAGCTGGAGTCATTTCACTTCCGTTTTAAAACGATTACATGCTTTGCAATGTGTATTTTTCTCAAATGACTTCTATTGGTCCCCACATCATTATAGTCTATTTAATCAATTCATTATATTCTCCAATTCTAGAAAAATGCAAACCCCATTGAATATAATGAGATGACTGCTATCAAATAAAACAGTATATATTCTTACACTTTGAGCCATTTAAATCAATAACCCTTAATACGGTGCAAGATAAAAAAATATGCAGAATGCAGGATGTTAAGTTTGGTGGATTGTTTATCATCATGCCTGCGAGGTATGCAAAAGAAATTATATAATTTGAGAAAATAGTCAATTCTACTGTTTACTAACAATGGTCTTTATACGAAACTTTCTGCAAGATTTGTCATTTCCTAATATATTATGTTCTTGACATGGTAATCTGAAAAAAGTGTACCGCAAACTTTTACATTAAACAAAGTTGATCTAAAGTGTTGCCATTGGAGCTGCAAGACTATGTCCTGCAGGTCTGCCTGCAGTCTTTCTTTACAGCATGTGACAGAGCTGCCCATCTATCAAAAACCTGAGGGGAAATCACTCCATGCCAGCATGGCGTGTCCATCACCCACCGTGTTCCGCTTTCTTCTGAATGTCAGAGGCTTGCATGCCGGCTGCAGACTTCAAGCCACGCTGCGGAGTTTATCATCTGAGGGACAGAGAAGGAAATATGAGCGCCTGCAATGCAACTCATGTCTGCCCCTGCAGGGTCTCGGTCTGACTGTATTCAGTCGTCACTGAGATTATAATTGGATTCATGACAAACTAATATATTATGTATTTACTTAATTAATCTCTCTCTCTGCTATCAAAAGGTCCGTGTTGATGCTGAGCCCTTTAAAGTGATGTCCGTATAAGTGCCTGCATGTAATTCTCTCTTTTTTTTGGGGGGGGGGGTCTCAGGTATGGAAAGAGGTCCAGTCCTGAGATTCTGGACACGCTGGTCTCAGAGCTGCTGTTGAAGGAAAGCACAGACACGCTCCCACAGTCAAGGTGTGTGTACAACTGTGAGCGGGACGTTGTCGTAACTCACAGGAAGCTGAACGTGTCCTTTGCTCCTCTCTCCCCAGATACGACGCGTCATTGTGGTGATGTTGTCAACAGGCTTGCCTCCACCTTCACTGCTGCCCCGCTGCCGCTGATTTTCTGACCTCTATGACCACCCTGCCTCGGCCCCGTTTACCTTCACGAGCCGTATATTCAATCCCATCTCCTTGCCCATCGGCGGCAGTCACAACTGCTTATACTTTTGTAAATAGTTTATTCAGAGTTACCATCTGTGAATTATGAACGTCAAGTGGGGGATGGAATGTTTATTGTGTTGTATAATCGTGCTATTAAAGATTAATTGTTTGAAGGAATGTACGTCTGTGATTTTGTTTGATAGATCTGATTTTAAGCAGAAACTCAAACTATTTCGAAATGTCATGAGCATATTTATGGGGGCAAATTGAGCAATGATTGATGGCGGACATTGTGTTATTTATTACATGTGATTAATCATTCGATATAAATGTCAGTAAAAGTACAGGTTAGAAAGCACATTAGTCCTGAATGTTGTGCTGATGTCAAAATTATGTTTTCTCATAATGACAAGATCAAGTGTGTGCTTGCTGAGCCGCACCTTGCCTTCCAACTGAAATCCACGACGGTAGCTGCTCGTAGAGCTCGATGCTACTGGATGATGGGGCGAAAACACATTTCAATGGTGCCGTGTGAGCATGAATGGTCCCGTAAAAGCGAAAATGGTCAGAAGACATCAGTCAATTTGAAGCTGCCAGTTGTGTCGCTAATGGCGCTCTCTTGTGGCCATGAGGATGAGTACCCACTCTGAAACTAAATGGAGGGAGAAATGGCATTTCCAGTAGCATTATTGCAATTACACGAGTGGTTAGCCTACCGCGACATGACATCAAACCAGCCCATAGAATACCAATCAAGCAGCTAAGAGGCACTGCAGACACACAGTCTGCAATGGAAATTAGACAACCCAAAAGGCCGGAAACAGCATTCATAGGCGGCCCCTGGAGTTATTGATATTCATGTGGTGGTTCAACATTGTATCCCAAGTGTGGAAGGAGCATTCAATCATTAATAAAACAGTAAACTGTAACGTTGAGGACACTAAACCATGAACTGAAGCCCTCTATCAGCTGAAGGCTGACATAATCTGCAGGGAGTAGATATATGAAAACGTATTACATGGAGTCTGGTCAAACTTTATGTGTCTTGCTATGGAAACTGACTAGTTTGTTAGTGACAGTTTGCCCTTGAATTAGTCTTGTGCCAGTAGCCTACCTTTATGGGATACATATGTTTATCATAACGTTTATATTATGGTACATGTTGAGTGAACATGTTGTACTTTACAGCTCTCTTAGTGGCACATAGCCCTCGGCCTTGTCACATTAGTCTCAAGCTATACTTTAAATAAGTGTATATGAGAGTAGGTTGCCCTGTCATGTTAACTCCATACACGATGGAAGTGCAGCGCCCCATTCAGGCACGTGCTTTTCTTTTAAAAGTCTACTTTAGCGTGAAATGATGCTTAGAAGTGTTTCTGTGAATGGGCCAGTGTATGACATTGTGACGGAAAGAAAATACTATACATCCTACAATGCGTTCACCGAGTGAGGGTTGTACCTGCGCTGCCATTGGTCAACGCTGTATGACGCAGGGGCAGGAGGCGGGGCCTGTCTTTTTGATTGGCGTCGTGTTCCCTGGTAGTCAGCCGCGGGACCAGGACAGACAGCTGAGGGGGCCCTGCATGTCCAACCGGGACGGTCGGTGGACTACCGCGACCTCACACGCACGATTCACAGGTAAGTCACGGCTCGGGGGGGTCACGTGTGATTTGAAGGTTTTGAATTCATTCATCCTCTCGCTCTCAAACGGGAGACAAAGACACTTTGCCGTGTTTGAGGTGCAGTGGAGTTTGACAGAGGGGCATGTTGGCCCCCAGTAGAGCCCGCTCTGCCAGTATTCAGACACACTTCAGTTGGCGTCGGTTCCTAGAGTGGAGTCCTCTTCCTTTTCCTGCATTACACAGCGGATGAGTTGTAGCCGAGTCGTAAGTGTGCGCACGCCACGGCCACAATGGCTCGGATGGGCAACAAAAAAATGGCCGCACGTGTGGCGATATCGGTGTGAATGTACAGTTGAGTGGTCAGCCCCCCCACCCCCACACCCCAAAAAAAAACGGCGCGAGCGTTTGACACGGATCCGGCGCACGGGTTTCAAGCGCACGGAATCTGGCGCACGGATGTGTCCATGCATGCGTCAGAACCGTGGCGTCGGTCCATGACTGGGGAGATTGCGTGAGAGAGCTGCAGGTTGTAGTGTGCAGACGGGGATGAAAAGGGGTCGAAATGATGGTCTGCAACCTCTAAAAAAAAAAAAAGACAGCGAAAGAGAGCGCGAGCGCGTTTACCGGCACAGCAACGTGTCCGAGACCCAGAACACTTCATTGAACAACTTTCACAGCAAAGACCAGCAAAGCTTTGTTTGTTTTTGAGCTGATGCTGAATGAAAACCGAGACGGGGGCCGGTGGTTTGGCACAAGCTGGCCGACCGGAGACGCAGCCAGACGGTCCTATTGATTTTTTTTTTTTTTTGTTGTCCACTGATATGTATAAATGCATCATCTAATAATAATGTACGAACGCGATGTCAAAAACACTTTTATGTGAGTGCTTAATCGAAAAATGAAACCACTTCTTAACAGACAACTCGCAATGGATGGTGGGACTTCCTATCCCAGAGTAGCACCGGGTCACTTGGCAAGGTTTATAGGACGTTTAGCCTCGTGCACGTGCGGGGGAAGCCCATGCACATACGCAACATCCTTGGGGATCCTGACTGGGAGTTGCTAAATTAGGCCACCAAACCACTGAGAAGGGGCAGCATGGATCTTGTGTGTGGGTTTTTCTCTCTTCCTTCCAATCATGCAATAAGCCATAATTTGATTTGTGGAAATCTAATAGGAGGAACAAAAAGAGGAAGGGAAGGAGACAGAGACAGTTTTAGTGGATTAGAGTAAATCTGCAGTCACTGTAGGAGAGTAAGGGTAAGCTTTATTGTTTGACTGAAGTTTGTGGATAAAGGCACACATGGACTTTTCAGCCCTCTATGCATTTTCCTTCCTGTCAAAGGGGGAAAGGTAAAACATGAATTTAATCGTGTGCTCCCAATGTTAGAACATACTGTTTGAGAGTTGTCAGTGAGTCATTCAGAGACCAAATCCAATGCCCAGAAGCTTCTACTTTTCCATTATGAATACGAAGCTATGGGAGAGATGGTACAGGAAAAAGGAGGGAGGAGTTAGAGAGAGAGAAGGAGAAAGGAACGCACACACACACACGCACACACTGGAGTGACTCACACATCCAAGCTTTGAACAACAGGATTGCTATCTACACACCTTAAAATCAACCCTTCCTGCCCTGCATCGCAGGTATGCCGAGTAAATAGCATATCTGTCAAGAAAGTACACAACAAAATGACTAACCTGTACTTTGTGTATATGAATTGAATTGTTACAGGCAAATGTTTTTGGCAGTTTTTGCTGCAGCCTTTAGTGCTGATTCACCGGATCTTGTCCATCATTAAACCCTTAAGGAGGCACACCACTGCAGAATAACAATAACATGATTCATAATAGTTTTGTTTTACACAAAAAACACCTCATTTTGTCTTTCATCTCCTAAATGAAGACAGAAATGTTGCATCTGTGATGCGGCGCTCTGATAAAAACTTAACAGACAGATAAATATGGCAAAATAATGATTGTATGTGAGATATTCATCCTCATTTCTCCAGCTCGTACAATAATAATAATAATAATTTGAGACTAATTTATTTTCCTTATCTCTTCCTCCCTCCCTCTTCTCACACATTTTCACCATTCAACATCAATTTTCCTATCTCATTACACGTTGCAGTCATGTTAAGTACTGTTGCATCACTTGGCCCTCCCCCAACCCCTCCCCATCTTTTCCCTAATACTAATGATCAGTATCAGGAGGCTGAGCGGAGGAAGGTGCAGTCGTGTGACGGATTAGATTATGTCAGGAGGAGGAGCTCGTTATTAAAGAAGAGTTTTGACAAGCCACGAACGGCCGTGTAATTATATCATCTCAAGCTGTGGGCAAAGCACAAACAGCCAAGCTGCGATATCGCAGACAAGGAGGTCATTTTTGGTGATACGGATTACGCAACAATTGATGCCTTTGTGTTAAATTGTGGTCAAATTGCTTCAGGTGAAGAGTAGAGGCAGCATGAATCAGCAGAAAATGTGGATGAAGCAGCCTGCTCATCATTTGAGGGAGCTTTGGAGAGGTTGAGCTGATTTAATTAACTTTCTGTGCACGGCACAATCAACGGCCACAATAGCAGGGTGGTAACTGGTCCGAGGACATGGTTATGGGGAATATTCTGCCGATATTAATCTGCTAAAACGGCCATCTTGGGGGCGGCAGTGTAATCCTCATATTGAGCGGCCGTGTTAACACATGGAGTGACCTAGATAGAGTTTATCTGGAGGCAGAGGGTGATGTGTGTGAGGCACGACAAGATGGGGTTGGTTAATTGCTGGTGGTTATATGACTACACACATCTACGTCCAAACACATGCTCCCTTGAATCTCTTGTGCCCCCGCAAGGACTCACTACCATACTGGTGTCATACAGCGCTCCAGCTCGGTGCTATGGGAAGTTTAATAACTGCCCTTTGCGACACCATGAGTCAGCCAATGGAATGACATCTGGGCTCCCAGGCAGGTCAGAGCTCACTGGCCTCTTTTGTGATTCTCAAGTCATCGAGAGGAACTGAGAATGACGGCTGCTCTCAGAGCAGCCGTCATTCGCCCCCCCGGCTCAGTCGTGCACAGGAGGGACAGTTTGTTTTTGTCAGGCAGAGAATAGAGGTGGACAAAATATATAAACACGGATTGAATGGTTTCTACCATGGATGCCCTATGGGCTTGACTGGGATGTGGCGTTGTACTCCATCAGAGACGATAACTTCACAGAATGAATGTGCTCATTGAGACACCGATTCTGAGGTAGAGGGAAATGTCCCGCCGCTAGCGTGACCAGAACTGGAGGAATTAAAACCAGCCTGCGGATGTTCCTCTGTGCTTTTAATAGCATGCACACACGCACGCACACATGTTTACATGTGTTAGACGGCAATGATGTTTAGTACAAAAACAAACCCTCTGATCCTTCCATAATCCCGCTTCCAAGAGCCGTCCATCATTTGAGTGCGTGGCAAGCAGGGGGCACTCAGAGGACGTTTGTTGGCTCGTCCTTTCCCCACACCAGCCAATGGCAGGCGAGCTCGGAAAATGACCACTTCCTGTGATTTTCCCTCTGTCCCGAGGAGGAAAGGTCGCCGGTGAAATATTCTTTTGCGCCTTGTAACCCGGTTATATGCATATATGCAAACTCTACAAAAGCAAATTCTCAGAAAGCATTCCTGGACATGCACAAATATATTCATTTGGTGCAACTAGAGTTACCTGGCAGTTACAGCCTTCGATGACCACTCACAACAACCTTTCTCTTTCTCTTTTTCATTTGTTCCCTCTCATCTCCCCAAGACCTGAGAAGCTTTTCCCACAACTCCGTCTCATCTTTAAGGATTCTCCTTGTGCATTTTATCTCTTCTCTCCCCTCTTGACCTGACTGTCTGCTCTGACTCCCCTGAGATTCTCCCAACTTCCTCAGCCCATTTTTTATGTATTCCTCTAACATCAAGTTGTGACTTTTCCCTTCTTATATTGCTAGGCTTTTTTCCACTCCTCCCTCACTCCCCTTTTCTGCCTTTTATTGGACCGGCCCGGCTCCTGCCCCGTGGTGCGGGGGATTTAGTGAAGAATTGCACCGGTGGCTTTGCCTCCATTAGCATTCTTCCAAGGGATATCTTTCACTTCCAATGAGCGTGCCGAGCCTGATTGTAATCTGCGTTGTGTAATGAATCGACCTCTCCATCTCTCTCTCTCTTATCCTCTCTATCTCTCATAACAGTAATTAGCTCCAGTATGCTGGTGAAAAGACCCCAAAACAGCAGCAGGGAATAATAGCAAAGCAGTGTTGAAAAGATGTCCCATGTTTGCTGTAATCAATGTGTAAAATGCTGTGATCGTCTCCAGTAGACACTGCGTTGTTATGACAGAGACCAGAGAGGAACTTAGAGACAAAGGTGGACGGTGCAATATCCTCCTGAGTGTGTCTGAGAGTTTATACTAATATATTCATATTCTGAACCGTAGCAAATTCAGTGCATGCTTCAATGCACTTTTTATCGGCAGGTGGAGGCTGTGATTTTGTAAAAAAATGTATAGGATCATCTTTCAAGCCACCTTCCTGTTCCTCCTTTCCTCAGAGCAAGATAAAGAGAGAAAGTCCTTTTAATCCACACCTTCTAAACTGTGGTTTTGGGGCTGATGCGGATGCCAATACTTGAGTGAAAACCATGACATGAGCTTGACAGTTAATTCTTGGCCTTGTAAATAGATAAACAATCTCAACTCAGGTTCCACTTACTTGTTTTGAAGCTTTCGATCATCTTTCTTTTTCATCAGCACGTAGTTTCTCAAAGGTCACAGAGCGGTACACGGTGGACTCTTCCTACATGTTAGAAGTTGAAGGAGACACTTATCTTTTTCTGATAAATTCCAGAACAAGAACAACTAATTGTAACATGAATTGTGACCGTGATACATACATACATTTTACATGTTTTTGGCCACTGGTGGACAAACTATGAAGACTGTTTCTAAATTGCCTCAAACTTAGTTTGGCTTCTCCTCTTCGGCATCTTATTATTAACATAACTTATGGAGTAACATATACAATTGCGATATATCTTCAATAAGATAATATCGATTTGATATGTTGGCCTGGCTGATTTGCGCTACCTCTACAATGTAGGGATGACTGTTTGTTGTTGTTTACCCACCACTTCGTTTACCAGCCAACACATACAATGATACAGATATCAATGACTCGGCTAATGATATTGATCCTCCAATACACAGGTCTTGCACTATGTGACACACAAATAGACTGTTTACAAGTGATAGGGAGAACCGTGTCTTTCTGGGAATGAATGGATACTGCTTTGTCATCACTCCGAGAGAATAGTGGCCATTTACTATATTGGCGGCACAGTGCCAGCTTACGATGCAGGCATCCTCGAATAGCATCCTCGATGAATCGTCCTCGATGACTCTGCATCACGCTGAACAGACCGCGGTCTCAGTCTGCAGAGGAGACTCCTATCTGGCAGGAGACGGGGATGACAAAGATAGATGAAACGGATGATCCACTAGGAAAAAAAAAAAGAGTCATTACCCGTGTGTGTGTGTGTGTGTGTGTGTGTGTGTGTGTGTGTGTGAGTGTGAGGGATGAGCACGATTACGAATCTGAACATTCAAGCAAGTGTGCGTTTGAGGAATGATGAAAACTTCTGTGCAGGAACGCAAGTAGGACTGGATATTTGTGTCTCATAAGCTGAACGTTCACACGTCTCTCCGTCTCTCCAGGTCTTCACAGTGGACTGATGAGCAGCCAGTAGGACCGTGGTTGGGCTACACCAACTGGCACAGGTAAAATCAACTTCCTCGCCGCCTCTCTCTCAGTACGGACTTGTTGGAGACGTTTAGGAACAAACTCTCTGCATGCTTACATGCTTTTGTCGGGTCAGTGGGAGGACTTCCTGTCTCAGAAGCAAGGGTGTGCTGATCACTGCTATTAAAAAGAAATGTCCATGTGGATTACACAAAATACTTTCTCTGTACGTTAAGGGCCATGCTAATGTGAATCTAAAACTGTGAAATTGAAGATTCAGTTTTATATAACACTTATCTGTATATCAACATGTACTGCCTATGAATCCTACCTAACTATGGCTGGCAGGAAGCACTTCTCTTTCATTATTGGCCATTTTTGGGTACCATTTACATTTTTGTCCCTGCAGTGTATAATATTTGTTGGATGATTCTCCACCTGTGGATAAATATTCAAGTTTGATCAAGGGTACAGCTTTCTTACTCATTTAGGCCTCCTGCCTTACAAATACAGAACGTGGCTTATTGCTGAGTAATCAATTTATTTGAATCAAACAGTGCAATCTTGTTTAGCTCATTATTGTCTTGGTAGTCAGTTATTTTCTTAATGCCTGTGTTAACTTCACATGATGCTTGATGTTTTGGACACAGAGCTGTTCTGCCTCATGTGAGCTAACACTTTTTCTAAAGAGGAACAATTAGGCCAACATTCACGAACTGTGAATGGCATTTTGTTCTGTCGGTCTTAATTTCAACTAACAGGAAAATACTATAACACCGTAGTGATGTCCAAAGTGAAACTCTTCTTTCACTCTGGAGTCAGAGGCAGTTAGCAAACCATCACCAGACTAGACTAGACTCGACCAGACCAGACCACTGCATCACACTGTTGGCGGCGTAGAGATGTTTGGACACTGGATATGGAGAGAAGGAGAGGGAGATCCTGTAATCCTGTGAGTTGGTGGCCGGATTAAAATCCCATGTCGCGGATTGGGGGAGGGGTTGACTGGTCATGTGGAGTAGGCAATGGAGGGAGAGGAGGGTCGGATTAAAGCCTACAGATCTGCTACTTGCACAGCTGTGTTGCTGTGGGAGGGGCCTGTTCTGGGTGACTCTAAACACTGGGATGTATTGGCTGACTCGTTTGTGTTTCCACTGCATCGTGACAGCTTTGCTATTTCACTTCCGTCTTTCGGGCTTTCAGTTCGTCAGCCCGTCATTTTGGTCGAGACTGAAGTATCTCAACAAGTATAGGATCAATTGCCATTACATCTTTGACAGTCATTCGTTGTCCCCAGAGGATGAATGCTACATCATTTGGTGATCTTCTGACATTTTATCTAGTGCCACCAGCAGGTTAAAGATCTCACTTATCAAATGAAATATATCAACATTTACTGGATGGATTGGCGCTAAATATCATACATTCACCAGATGGATTGTAATAATTGTGATTATCTTCTGATTTGTAATCTAGCGCCTTCCATCGGGTCTAAATTTGTATTCTTCTGTATAAATAAAAGTATGTTAACATGTTGAACTAAGATGGTCAACATGGTAAATGTTATAATAGGTAAACATTTGCAAGTTAGCCTATTTAACATTAGCATTCTGACGATAGCATTTAGAATCACAAGTGTTTTTTGCATCTCTCTCAACTTGCACGGAAATAGAAATTACTGCAACCATGCTGGACAAATGGAGGTAAAGAGGTGTAAATATGTGGCGTGTATATAAATAACAAAGTTCCTACTAAGAAACCAGCTTCCCCAAAAGTATTTAGGCTCAATAAAGCAGCATCTTAAATTGTTAAATAGCAGCCCCAAAATGTCCATAAGCCGGTCAGCACATCCGCTCACTAATTAAGTAACGCAAAGAAGAAGAAAAAGTTCCCATTAGGTGACACATGCTGCGTTAAGGAGGTGGACGACTTCTGAGGGAATACGTACGAGCATGATCTGCACATGCTGAGAGTTTCTGCACATTGCTGCAGCGGGGTGTCCAAACCACAAGCAGAGTGAATGAGAGAAAGAAGGAGGAAAAGAATGGGAATGTGGGGTCAGGCGCCCTTCAGTAACACTTGTGTAAGATTACTTACATCATGACACATTCAACTGGTGTGTGTGTGTACCTCAGTCTAGACAAGTGGGGCAACTACATTTTGGGTGGGGTCGGGGCAACAACAGGAGGGGTACTCAAGCAAGCCCTCAACAGCAGGAGAGGATTGTGGGATTATGTGTGTGCGTGTGTGTGTTATCAACGGTGGGGGGTTGATGGTTAAGAAGGGAAGGTATTAAAGCCAGAGTGGAGGGAGGAGACTGACAAGCATTGCACATATGTCCACATCTGTGTTTGTTCTCCAGCTTTCTACCTCTCTCTGTCTCTTCACGACTGTCTTTCTGAACTTATCTTCACATTAGCCTCTTCCCTCCTTAAATTTCTCCCCCTCATCTTTCCTCATCCTCCCCAATCCTCTGTCCCTCCCCCGTCTCTTAACGTACCCTTATCTTAATCCCACTCTGTTGACGATCTTTTTGCTACTAGCGTTCTCTGTCCTCAATCCTCTTCCTCTGTACTCTCTCTCTCTGTGTTTTTGGGAGTTTAGTGGGTCAGCAGTGCCAGACAAGACGATTGGAGGACAGAAGACATAGTTGCAGACCTACGGGCGGTTTACTAGTGGTTAGCCTTAGCATACTTGTGGCAGCAGAAAGGAACAAGGAGGTCTTGGCGATGGTCACAGCTATGGAGGATGCCTGTCCCAATGGGGTAAGGGAGGAGGAGGAGGAGGAGGAGGAGGTAACGTCCCCGGGACAGCTTGGCGTGGAGGGGCCCCCAGCAGTGCAGTCCACCCAGGAAGCAGATACGTCAGGAGGTGAGGAGGAGGAGGAGGAGGGGGGAGAGGTGTCTCCTGGGAGGGGAGAGATACTGTCATCTTTGATTTAGTCTTTGAGGGATTGATAGAAGGCAGTTTAGTCTGTCAAGTAACTCCTTCAGAAGGAAGTGGTTGTCAGATTTTTTATCTTGAAATGTAGATCTGACAATCCTCTCGAGCGCTGGTTCCCAAACTCCCAAAAATGTCTCATGTATCCCCACAGCCCTGTCAGATTAATTTAAGTACCCATTCGTCATAACTAGATGTTATTTAGCACTGTTCATTTTACAAAACAATATATTCAGGGAAATGAAACAGTTAAAGTTGGTTTGGTCATGTTTTGTATTTGTACTACTACGACTTGGTAGAGGCAAAAGCTTCCCTTCAACCATTTACCCGTGAGTTTTAACCATTCTACCAGTTAGGCCCCTATATGTATTACTTTGAGTTATTTTAACAGTTTATTGTGTTCATTCAGCTGTCTATTTCAACCGTTTTCCAATTAGTTTTGGCTAATTCTTTATGCATTGATTGAACTGTTTCAACGGTTTATTCATTATCTTAAAGTTGTACCCAACCCTTCAACCATTGACCTATTTCTTTCAGCTAACGTTAACTATGTCAATGGTTTATTCATGATCATCAAGTTTTAGCCAACAAGTCAACCGTTGACCCATTTCTTTTAGCTAACGTCAAACGTTTATTAATTTTCCTACATTTCTAGCTATTATTTCAACCCAAGCTATCTATTTAAACCATTCATGCATTAGTCTGATAATTCAACCTATTATCGAGGAGCTTATCATTTAAACCGTTAACCATTATCTTCGCTAACATTTTTAACTGTTTATTTATTACTTTCAGCTAACTGTTTAGACCTCTGCTCCCTGGCTAACTAGCCAGCTAGTTTTCGTGCACTTTGAAATTGCACCAGCTAAAATGAGTTTAGCTAGTCTCCAGTCTTTCCACACATCTTCTATCAACTGCTCGTAATTCTGCTTGGAATCACTGCTCGCTTCGAGAGTTGCCTGTTTTCTCTGTAGGCGATTCAATTCTTAACCTGCATTATTAGAAAAAAACCACAGTTAAATATAATTTGTTTTGGGTGATGTTACTTGTGTGCCAGTAAAGATCTCTGATCTCCATCTTGTCTCGCATTCCTTGAGAAACCAAGTTAGGAATTACTAAGCAGGAAGGCTCTGCATTCACAGCACACAGTGCTGGTGGGTGTACATATAGACGCGGTGGTTAGATGGTTAGAGACTGCAGACCGACCACAGTACCACAGAGGGAGGTATTAAACACAGGTAAACAGGATTATTCATTATGTATAGATGAATTAACCAGCTGGGGAAAAAAACACTCTACTGTAACTGTCCAGTGCTGTAATCTCTTAGATTTGACAATTTCTTCAGGCCGGGTTTAAAAAGAGACTTGTAGGTGGTTGTATCTCCATGGCATATTTCATTGGATTATAGAGACTTTAGGTAGGAGGCTTTAGTTCATCTCCAATCTCTCACAGGGTAGAAAAGCATCATAGAGTTGATGTTAGTTAGGTTGAGTAATATAGACACAAGTACATGTGGCAGTGGGCTGTGGACGAGCTTGGATGAGCAAACATTCCTGTGGTCGAGGACACAGTGACACAATGAGCTGACCAAGTGGGCGAAGGTCAGCTCAAAGAGCACAACAACTCGGGATCCAGCTGTTATCTCGGTGTATTCTTTTGATTTTGTAGTCAGATCAGTTCAAGAATGTAAGTAAGGTCAGTTTCATGCGTCTTTTGAAAATTGGAAAACACAATATTCGCTACATTTCAGGAGGTCTTACTGACTTATTGTAAGTGTGATTGAATGAGAGTGGCGAAATTAAGCTGGTGGTTTAATACTTTATGTGTTTGCACACTAATGTGCAAACACATAAAGTACATTGGTGTACTTGTGAACATTGGTGTGGGGTCCCCACAGTAACTGAATATTCTGCTCATACATACTACTTATCTGAATGTAGCTTTAGATTAGGCCCCTGTGTCGTCATGCAGTAAAGGTATTGCTTTATGGATATACAGGTTTAACAGCCTGCAGTGCAGTTTTTAACATCCCTCCCCTATTTGTTCTTCTTTAAGAGGACCATACATATGTAAGGTTTGTTTTTGCATGGCGCCTTTGTACTTACGCAGTCCGTCTGTTCGGTGGTTATCAAGTCACAGGTCTTCGCTGCATTGTCAGGTAAATTGTCTCCCTCTCCTCCTTCTTAATCATACAACTGTTTGGCATTTGTGTGTATGATGGATGATTGAGCATGACACTGTCAAGCTGTAGTTTAACTAAAGTGGCAATTTCTGTGGTCCAAGCTGGGAAAAAATACAATTTTAAATGAGACTGAAATACAGAAATGCATTTAGATGGAAAATACTACTCAACCCTTACAAAAGACGTGCATGTTTTATATATACAAATTTATATTTTCATAAACAGTCATATTCAGTCTATGGTATGTCCAAAACACATCTGTGAATTGATCATGTGAAATTATGGTTTACATGAGATATTTCATGATTCCACAAACAACCATATTTAATAACTTAATTGTTTGTTTTTTTTCAACAAAAAAGCAGATTGAAGGATTGTGTGGGACTTGACTTCATGACACAGAACATGAGTCAAGGTTAAAGATGATAATCATAGGCTCATAATCATAGAGTGAACCAATTGTAGACGCGTGCTGACTGGACATATTCACGTCCCACATGAAGGTTTGATGACACAGAGAGTCACACACGCACGTTCCCATGCCTTTAAGTGTCTTAAGTGGGCTTACGTGGGCTTTGAGACCCCGGCATTAGGGCGCTAGCTGCCTGTTACCTTTGGTCCACACCTCTCCCTCTCTCTGTGTGTGTGCACAGAATACAAGGCTCAGCAGAGTTCATTTGACTAAGAACATTTGAATGTGGGGACAGAGTTTGATCTCTGGACTCTTTCTAAACTGAACATATGCATCCTGAACTGAGCAAACTTATTGTAACTCCAGATGGACCTTAAATGTTATATTTTTGGGGACCAGGCTGTGTGGTTGGTGTACAGAACTCTGTATTAAGAGAGCGAATTGGCTCCAAACGTGGCCACGGTCTCAACTTCATTATATGTACACAATGTGTGTCTCCTAATTTGAAGCATTTTGGGGTCATTTTATAATGATTAAGAAACCTGAAAGTTAGAGATTGGGACTGATATTCATAAACTAATTCACGTGTGTGTGTGTGTGTGTGTTTATGCTTTATATGACTTTCACGCCTCGCTAACTCTCCTTATCTCCATTGTTCTTTGTCTCCGTCTGCATGTTTCTTATCTCTCGACCCGTCCATCCAGTCATGCAGCAGGTGTTAGATAAGCTGGGTGAGCTGCCCACCTCCACGGGCGCCAAAGACATCGACCTGCTCTTCCTGCGCGGCATCATGGAAAGTCCCACTGTACGCTCCCCGGCTAAGGTAGCACACACACATAGCTCAGGGTGAGCATCTGTGAGCGGACTAACCGCTAGCCACCCCGAGCCCCACCTTGCCCTCACGCTGCTCGTAGCAGTGCTTTGCTTGCTGTGGCTTCGGTGCTGAAGTACAGTAAGGCTCTGACTAACAGAGTGCTCATCGCATCTGCACATGGAGGGATTGCACAAACGCATGCTGGGCCTTTTATGTTTAATGCTTTGCAACACCTCTAACACACACCCTCACTACTGTAGCAGGTCCTGTGAGCAGCAAGTTCAGTTAGAGGGCAGCTGTTGCCATTTTTCCACCATTCAGTTTATGAATAAAACATTCATTTAAACTACTTTGAATTTGAACATTGTCACACAAGGCAGATGGCTTGCTTACAGAGCAAAAATAATTCCAAAGTCAATCAGGGATTACCTGTATGTAGAATCCAATATAATCAGTGATCAGTTTCAACATAACACACAGAGAGCAAAAACACTACTACAGTCTCCACCCATCTACCCTCGCTGAGCCTCTCTGTCTCCCCCAGGCTCACGAACAGCTGGAGGAAGTGAAGCTGGAGGCGGTGCAGGACAACAATGTAGAGCTAGTGACAGATATTCTGGGCGACATCAACAATCTCACGGTGAAAGACGACGGCGCGGCCGAACTGTCCAGGATCCTCAAGGAGCCACACTTCCAGGTGAGACGAGGGACACGCATCTCACACACACACACACACACACACACACACACACACACACACACACACACACACACACACACACACACACACACACACACACACACACACACACAGGTAAAGGTAAAACAGACATGACTTATGGAAGGAATTGTCCTGCTTGTGGATTGAATATTGAGTTTGGGAAGTAATATACAATAGTTGTGACAACACCTCAAAAAGGCTTTCATATGATGCTTTTAAATTAATGCCAGAATTCTGTATTATGTCACTGGGTGTGTGAAAAAGAGATTAGTCTTCATATTTTTTTGTTCAATAGTTTACAGTAGGGTGAATATAAAGCCCAGCCTAGAGTTGTAATGTTATGACTGTAGTTACAGTAGCACAGAGCAGATTTTTTGGATTCCGTCCTCCTCAATAGAACATTAACCTTTATCCTTAGACCTACCAGGGGCTTTACACAGACTCGACCAATAGGATTCAGACTTACGAGCCCAGCAAAGCACCAATCGGAGCCCTTTCTGTTGTAAGCTGAAGGATAAGACCCTGTTGACCTACTGAGAGTAGAGAGACAGAGCGGGAGGGAGAGACGAGTTGGGAAGAACATGAGGGAAACAATTTTACATCACATCAAATACAAAGTGTGAGTTTACAGACTTTCTTTTCTTCACCAATAAATTGCCTCTCTGTCTTAAAATATATTTTTAAAAGAAGTGCTGTTAGCATCTCAAAAAGCAGGCTTGAAAGAACGTTTGAGGATGGATATTCAGCAAACCAACAATTAATTGATTAGATTTGAAGGGTAATCCATATTTGGGATTTGAGCCATTAGATGATTGTTTTTCTCTATTATTTATGAGCACCCAGACTTCCTAGTTTAGTGTTTAAACAGCTTGGTGTTTACATTTAGATTGTTTTTTAATTATTTGGAAAATCAAACCCAGAAGACACACAATAAACAAACTTATAGAAGCTGCAGCTTTGCAAACTAGATAATTAGTCAGTGTTGGTAAAAGCTTCTGTTCTTCTGTCTGCCTTTGAGTTGACTCTGATACTACATCATCATACTATTTATCCACATATTCTACCCTAGATATCAATCATCTCATTTTGCTTTATAATAATAAAGTTACTGTTTTTTAAACATTATTTACAGCGAGCCATGTGACTTTTGCGAATCCGTGGACTGTTGACATTTACCCGATAATCCTAAAACATAACATAACAGTAGCAGAAGTGGAAAACAGTCATAAAGTCTGCAAACTGGCTCGATAATGTTACTGACACAGCAGTATCTTTCTCGAGTTTTCCAAGAAGAAGTAATGCTGTAGCAGCAAAACCACTGAGTGTGTTGAGTTGAACAATTGTGGGTTTTATGGCAAATACTTCTTTTTATTAGTAAGAGGAAGAATTAGCTTTTTCTTCTTTCATCATTACTCTCTCCCTCTCAATGTGTCCTCCCCTCATTCTTGCAGTCTCTTTTGGAGGCACATGACATGGTGGCTTCTAAGTGCTACGAGGTCCCGCCCCCGACTGAGATGGCCAATGATGCGGCAGTGAACAGTGCTCTGATGCAGGCAGATGCTGTGCGCATGATTGGCATCCGAAAGAAGGCCGGAGAGCCACTGGTGAGCAGAGAAAGACCGCCTGAGTGTATCTGCTTATGTGTATGTGTGGATACTGCTAGAGGGGAGTGGTTGAGTACATGAATTACCAAGTGAGTCACTATGATGCATGTATATACATATGCGTAGATGTCAGTATGATTGTGGGTGAGGATGAGTAAAGCAGGGTGCGTGCGTGCGTACTAAAATCCGATATGAGAGGGTAAACATCACCCTGCTTTCTTCTCCTCCTCAAGGGAGTGACATTTCGTGTGGAGAAAGACGACCTTGTCATTGCTAGAATTCTTCATGGCGGCATGATCGACAGACAGGGTCTGCTCCACGTAGGCGACATTATAAAGGAAGTGAACGGGAAGGACGTCGGCAACAACCCCACTGAGCTGCAGGAGATGCTCAAAGACTGCAGCGGAGGGATCACACTGAAAATACTCCCGAGCTACCGAGACGCTCCCGCACCTCCGCAGGTAAACACACACGGGAATCTCAAACGAGATGATAATGTAAACACAAGCACCATACCCTTATGTAATGAGTGGCAGATGTTGGGCAGTGGTACAGGGCCTGTGATCTGTTCTTCAGCCCTCCCACAATCCCCTTAGCAGGAATGTGAACCCTGGGAGCCCTATTAATAACACTCCACATGCTATCTGGGTCACACTAGCTGTTTCTGTCTTTAGCACACACTACACACATACACACACACACACACACACACACACACACATGCTTCCTGTCTCATCTCATGCTCCCTCAGATGGAAAGTACAGTAATTTTAGATAATTTTAGATATTTTTCCTCATACGTGCACCACAGATTTGTCGACCAGTTGTGGCTCCTGAGTATAAAGAAACATTGTGCATCCTGAACAAATAAGAACAGCTGTGTTGGGTGCATTGTGGGACGTTGGATGTAATGGGTGTGAATGAGCCACTGTTACTGTGTCCGTGTGTGAGACAGCATGCTGAGCTTGAGTCTCTTCATTTTTCTAGTTTTTGGAGTATGTCACTTGGTTTTTGTCCACAAATCTTTTATCTCTCTTTTCTAAGCGAGCCAATGAGTGTAAATGAATTCCCACAAAGACTCCAAACTGTGCTTGTGTTCGTCACAGGTGTATGTGCGCCCGTACTTTGACTACAACCCAGCAAATGACAACCTGATCCCATGTCGAGAGGCAGGGATGGCCTTCAAGAAAGGCGACATTCTTCAGATTGTCAACAGAGAGGATCCCAACTGGTGGCAGGTGAGTTTACCTCCATTTCTTTCCTTTGAGTGTCTGCCAAATCACAGACATAAGGATCTCAAGACTTAACTGCACTGATCTGTAATCCGTGCCAGGCGTGCCATGTGGTCGCTGGAGCTACGGGACTGATACCCAGTCAGTTCTTGGAAGAGAAGAGGAAAGCTTTTGTCCCTCGAGACTTTGATGGATCAGGTATGTTAGTGAGTGCGCTTCTCAGTGGTGTTGATACCTGACCCTTTGAATAAACACTGAATGGTGCTTTAGTGGGGAGCCAAAACATCCAGAAGTTTCCCGTTTCCCTCCTAAAGCAATCCTGATGTTGAAAATATGGATTGGCCAGAAGCCCATCAACTGGTTTTCTGCCACTTCTCTATTGCTTTTACCACTGAAAACTGATGTATGGCATAGTCAATGTTTCCAACACTTTGAGTGCTCCATGCCTGCCCCCTTCTGGCCAAAGGATGTAATAGCAAAGACATACAAGCACATCAATGTTCTGTCTTGTTTTGTAGGGATCCTTTGTGGGACCATAGCTGGAAAAAAGAAGAAGAAGATGATGTACCTGACAGCCAAGAATGCAGGTCAGAAGACTTTTCATGCTGTTGACATTTTTAGTATCTCCTTCTTGCGTTGGCTAATAACTGTGCTTGTGTTTTAAACAGAGTTTGACAGACATGAGCTGCAGATCTACGAGGAAGTGGCAAAGGTGCCAGCATTCCAGAGAAAGACGCTGGTTCTGATTGGTGCTCAGGGCGTGGGCCGACGCAGCCTGAAGAATCGCCTGATGGTCCTCCAACCCACTCGCTTCGGCACCACGATGCCCTGTAAGTCATGCTTGGGTTTTGACCGTTTCTAAATTCTGTCTCACCGTAACACAAGAAATGTGTATGCAACTTTTACAAACATGTTTTTAGACACTTCCCGGCGGCCCCGCGATGACGAGCTGAACGGCAATTCCTATCACTTCACTTCAAGGACGGAGATGGAGGTGGACGTGAAGGCCGGCCGGTTCCTGGAGCACGGCGAGTACGACGGTAACCTGTACGGCACTAAGATCGAGTCCATCCACGAGGTGGTGGGCACAGGACGCACCTGCATCCTGGACGTCAACCCACAGGTAAGAGGAGGTTTAGAAAGGGTTAAAAAAAAAGAAAGAAGGCGTTGAGGGTCGTCTCAGAGAAAAACGTGGGCAGCAAAGTCATGTGTCTTTGAAATATGAAGGGACCTGAGGTTGATTAGAGAAATATTTCTAAATGAAATCTCCTGTTCCAGGATTCTATATTGTTTGACACAGCTGTAACATTACCTACTGTGTCTCTCCTCAGGCTCTGAAAGTACTGAAAACAGCGGAGTTCATGCCTTATGTGGTGTTCATTGCAGCGCCAGATTTTGACACTCTCAAGGCCATGCACAAAGCTGTGGTGGACGCGGGCATCACCACTAAGCAACTCACGGTTGGTTAACAACGTCTTTACAGTACCCACAATCAGACCTGTTAATGCCTATCCATACCCCCGAGGGGCGGTGGCATCCTAGTCAAGTGAACTTTAAAATGAACAATAACACACTGTAAGCACACATAAAGTCCGACATTTTAAATTTTATTAAAATATATTAACATGTATTTATGTTTTTATTACTACTCTATATTATTGGACCATTATTACCGATATATTAACAAGTATTTTCATGTTTTATTTTGTTGATAGGGCTCACTTATGATATTGTTGGTTTGTAAAATGTAATTTTTTTACTGAAACATGAATTGGCATAACAAGTATAAAGTAGTGTATAACTGAACAAGTAGATGGTACTTGAGTAAATGACAAAATAATAAACGCTACCTGACGTTTTTTTCCTTCTTCTAGAGAGTAAGTCCAATCAAATACTCAGCAGTCTCCCTTTATTTGCCCACCGGGTCCTCCATTCCTCGGTAGTTCTGGCGTGTGCAGGGTATCTCTGGTAGCTCGTATATGTTCCCTCTGTGTGTTGGCAGGATGTGGACCTGAGGAAGACGGTGGATGAGAGCGCTCGGATCCAGAGGGCTTACAGCCACTACTTTGACCTGACCATCGTCAACGACAACCTGGACAAGGCCTTCGAGACGTTACATGCCGGCGTGGACAAACTGTGCAGTGAACCCCAGTGGGTCCCGGTGAACTGGGTTTACTGAGGACCAGCTACACTGACCACTCTGAGCGGGTCTCACTGACCCACCAGCATGTCTGTGACCACAAAGGCCAAAGAAGAGGAGAAGAAGGCAGTTACTTCTGCAAAATAATATGAATAGTTTAAAAAACCAGGAAAAAAAAAAATCGTATTGCTCTTCCTCCTCTTGGGCCTGCACGCTGTGCAACTTTTTTTCTACTCAAAACTCAAAGGGAAAGAGTGCTTATTTATTTTATAACTTTTTATGAAAGATCTTTCTATTCAATGTGGAATTCCATTGAGAATGAGACAAAAAAATCTGGTCACATAATCGGGCCATATTTTTGCATTAATTTATTGTTGTAGTCACTTCTTATTTTGTAGTTGTTTCCCTGGATTTCATTTGTCCGTCTGTGTTCACGGACATCCAGGATTCATGATCTCCATCCGAGCTCCAATAGGAAGACGAGTGAAGGAGATGGATGAGAAGATTGTCCAGGAAACCTGTGTCGGTGTCACACATCATTCACGTCCAAACAACTTAATCCTTCAATGTTCTTAATGTAGCTGGCCCTAAACAACTTCATCCGTGTCCTCCACACGAATAACTGTGCGGAAATAAAGAAAATGCCTGTGTGCACGAATCCTCTAGTATGTAAAAGAGAAACTTTAATGTTCTTTTTCAAGATCAAACACTGTTCATTTTGTCTGTTTTGTTTTCTTACACTAGTTTTCCATCAGCATGGTGATTTCTACATGTAGAGTGTAGTGTTTTGTCACACTTTTGAGCCATTGGTTTGTTTTTAATTTCCCTGTCGGACCCCCTCATCTTTGCCGTCTACATAAGCCAATTTGTTAATGTTTTATATATGTGAATGTGGCACAAACCGACTCCCTCCTTATGGTCCTTCTCTTAAGTGTTGCAGTATGCCAAAGTCCGATCATACTCCAAATAAAGTTTGAAATTCACCCTTTTGATAAATGTGATTGGTATTTCAACTGCAGGACTATGCAAATGTATGCTTTCAATATACTACTTTGGATGGGAAATGCATGCCTAGGGGTAAAACTAACACTATTGTAGGTCCTAAAGATTTTGTAAATCTTTTTCAAAATAGGTTAAAATATATATATTTTTTAAATGACATTACGGTCTGGCTATTTGACTAGTGACTACTTTCAATAAGTTTGTTCTGAAACTCGTCTTGGACTTCAAGAAAATACATTTAAAACCCTAATAAATTACTTTGTATGAATATTCTTATCTCACAATCTGTGCCATGTTTTAGTGTCTTCACATCAACCCCTTTGTCTCCAGATGTTTACATTTATCTCAGCCAAGTTATGACGAATACACTTTAATAAACCTCACAAGTTTACTTTTTAAAATAAGTGTATAGTATTTGAATGTATACCTCGACAAATTACTGGCAAATAGTGACATACCTCAAATCGCCTGGACCAAAATGTGCGTGTATCAGTAACTATCATACATCTAATAGTCAAAAATATTATAGAGGAAAGGTCCCGAGTCCTTGAATAACATTGAGCATTTGAAAAGGAGCTCACATGCACTGACTTACACCTAAAGCACATGGCCATGTAAACAAAGCAAGGAGACACACACAGAGAGAGAGTGACTTGATGCTCTGCTGGTTATTACTCCACTATATCTTTAGTTTGCTACTTCATAAACGGTCGTGAAGTTAAAGACATCTCCTTTAAAAGTTGTGACTGGTGAAAAGGTTCATGAGAATTAGAGGTGCAAAACTAAAGTCAAAATCCATTCTCCTCCGTACTAACGAGGCTTCTGTTATAAAGCTCTCCTGTGAAAAAGAGAACTGTATTGGCAGAACTCTAAGAAATATCTTCAAGCCTGGGCAAATAAAGCCTAAACCTTTGGGTCGGCTTTAGCTCATGGGGAGAGTAATCCCAAGTGTCCTTGAGCAAGACGCTGGACCCCCAGTTGCTCCCCGGGCGCTTCACTGCAGCCCACTGCTCCTTAATAACTAAGAATGGGTCAAATGCAGAGAACAATTTCCCCAATAAAGGATACTTTATTATTATTAAACTACTTTTAAGTTTGGTTAACTGACCCCTTAAATGACTTTTAACCAATTTGCAAAGAAGTCATTGTGTAATTAAGTTAAAAAGGTGCAACATATTTGATGCCAGGAAGAGGGTTGGAGATTATCTGATAAACTCAAGAGGTCAACTCAGAAACCCTAACTATTAATTAATGCAGCAGCACAAGTAATGTCTCCTTTTAAGTGCTTTTAATTATATTGATAATACTGGATGGGTCAAAAAATGTTAAAACATTGTGATTTACATTTGTATTAAAACAGAGAAATGTAGTTTTGTGATGGACGAGACTATAATTGATGAAACAAAAACAGTTTATAATTCCAGTGGCCTTTTTCTCTCTAATAGGCAGCCATTTGAAAACAGACATGTTGGCATGTCACAGTAGTAGAAGGACACATGTCAATAACAAAATGAGTAATGGTTTAATTCCATCTAACTGTCAATTTCCTGATTCTGGGATTGTGCTCCGTGTCCCAGTTATGACCTGCTGGGACACTTGAATATAACGGAGCTGGAAAATGTGCCTTTTCTTTCTATGACAAGTCAAAATGTCTATTGCGCAAGTTAAAGTTAAAACATCAAATTATTGAAGAGAAAAGTCACAGGAAAACTTAAACATTTTTATTAATTAACGTAACTTACAGTCAAGCCAAAGAGTGAACTATATTAAGTGATACGTATTCACATTATGTCCTAACAGGGTTTACAGCATATCTTGTGTTCTGTAAGCATTATTGTTAACAAAAAAAAGGAAATGTAAAATAGAAATCAAAGCTTACACTTTTACAACAACAAGAAACGAGGAGCTTAGCAGTGGATGTGAACAATTTAAAATCAGCAACATAAAGACCCTCACCAGAACAGGAATGACAGCTAATTCAGTTTTGGCATGTCGTGGTTTAAATAAAAGGGAGAAGAGAGAGAAAGAGGGGGAAAAAAAACAACTCAAAACGGAGCTCAAAATGACACAAATGAAGGGAGGTTTGAAATCACACGGCTGTGCAGGGCTGCCTTTGCCAAGAGACTTTGGTCACTTTGCTTCTCCATCATGGCTTACAAAGGGGGAAAGCACAATGTATAAAATAATAATGGCCAAAAAGGGGGAAAAAAAAGAAAAGAAAACTGGAGCGTCCTGGAATCAGTTTTATGTATGAATGAATAGAGGAATATGTTTTATATTTATTTTTCAACAAACTACAGATGATTGTCTGTCTTCCTTAAATGAGTTGACTACAACTCCAGGACAGCCCCTACATTCATAGGAGGTAGATAACACGGCAATGAGACGCAAACTCTTTAAAAATGAATGGGAATCAAGCTCTCTGTCAAGTCTGTGAAATTGAAGTGCATAATTTGTTCAACTTTAAGGCCAAATAGGAACCTCACGTGTAGTTCTAAGGCTATTTTAAGACAGCGGTGCAGGGGGGGAGGGGGGGGGGGGGGGGGGGAACGAGGACACAGGAAGCAGATACAGCCCTTTCACGACAATACCTGAGTCAAAAGTCGTGTTCGACCACAGAGCCTCGCAGGATGCTTCGTGAACGTCAACTAAACCCGATATTTTTTTGGCTACACCGAAAATATATATATAACAAAAAAGACAGCGCACAGAAATATGACGTGGCGACGAGTGAGAAATATTCTGTTGAGATTTGCATAAATGACACATTATCATTTGGCCACAAAGTGTAACAAACTCCTTTGTTATGACAGAACTCGAGCAGATTTACTGGGTGTGGCGTGTGCACAGCCTGTAGTGACATTCAAACCTCCCAAAAGGGGGAAATTAAAAATGTATTGGACAATATGAAGTACACTACGAAAAAAAAAAGTCAATGCAGCATATATCAGGCTTATGAGGTACTTCATGAATATATAGATATATCAACCTTTTTAGAAAAGCTCTTCAAAGTCATATTATTCCTTATAATTCCTATTGATAGCATAAAATACCTCGTCAGTTATTTTTTTTTTTTTACTTTCTGCCCAACCTCAAGTGGGCGATTTCTTTTTGAGACTGCTTTGAAAGTGCAAAACACAAATACTGATCGTTCTATGCAGCATCTAACACGCAAGGTTGCACGATCAAAAATGGAAATTATTTTTATATGTGGCGCAGAAGATTTTGTCAAACCTTTATGTTGAAAAGACTCACAAACCCAATGTTGGGGCAGATGGAGGAGAGAGATCCGACAAAAAGGCACACACACACACAAGACTGCAAACACACTGGATGTTTTCAGTTTAGACTAAGTTACAACGATCTGTAGTTAAGTGCCACACAACCTCATATGTACCTTTCGTTGACGTTTACAATGTTCTGTTATCTTGCAAAGCATGTTCAAATGAGTATATTCCCTTTAATTGTTGCATGCAAAAACTACATTTTATACCCTTAAAAAGAAAAAAAGTAATGCTGTGGAGTCTGGCTAATCGTAGGAGGCGAGAGGGACCGCCCCCTACCCTGGTTTTATTGCAGTACGGGGTTAACACGGCAGAGAAATGTCGGCAGAGTGGCTCTATCCTGGAGGAACACTTAATTAAACATTCCGGTAAAAATAAAAAACAGAAAAGCTGCTTCCAAATATTGAGACAAATTAATCTACTACCCGTTTGCAAAGTATTGTTTTGCGATCTAAAAGTTGAAAATGTGCATCGAGCGTCGCCTTCAACCTGCGCAAAGAGGACAAACCGATGTAACTAATCCAACGATCCACAGCTCGCACGCCAACATTATTGCTGTACATACTTCTCTCCGGCAGACCGTCACCACTACAAACGTTCCACAATATCCCCAACAGTTGGCTGGAATATCAACACATTGTCATAATGAATAGCATTTGCTTTATGATCCAGTCATAGTTACAGTTTACTTCAGAATGTGTTCTTGGTTGTGCTGGGTTGGTTTTGTAGCTATTGTTTGAAAAGAATGATAACAAAAATAAAATAAAAATGAAGGACTCACATGAAACAATGAGACACCAATTACAAATATTTGGTCCCCCAAAATGTAACCAACTAAAGCAACCAACCAGTCATACATGATTACTTGGTTTTCCATTTAATAAAAGGTTAAAAAAAAAAGAACAGTGCTCTCATACGAGATTGGCTTGTATTGGTTTGGTCACAACAATTTTTTTGATTTTGATACCATTATTATAAATGAGGGCTAATATTAGCTAGCACCTGACACTGCTCTGAGGTAGTTTTTTTTCCCCCAAGTTGGTAAATAAAAACCCAAGTCATTCTGAAGACTAGAATTGCTTTGAAAATATAAAAATACCCATGAGTCTTGCATGATTGGATACATGTAGATCAGTTGGATGGCATTGGTTTGGAAAGGTGATGCTTGGTAAAAAGGTCAGATTTACTGCGGCCCCGGGGCTCACCCCAAATGTACACCGGACACAGCTAAAGACACATTCTGGCGCCATCGCGGCCAGCAGAGATTATTGGTTCCTATTCACGCCAGATAGATAGATATCTATCCATACACACTGACAATTGTCCTGAACGGACAAGAAGAAATGCCGAGGACAGTAATCTAAGTATTTATTTTGACTATGATACTCAAACATGAACAACAGTCTCCAGCCATGTCAGCAGCTCTGTGAGGGGGAACTTAAGCACAGCTGTACGTTGAGCTAAATGCACATTAGCATACTAATTGCATCACAAGAACAATGCTAACATTTAACAGGTGTACTGTTGTACCAACGTCACCTTTTAGTGTGTTAGCATGCTAACCTTTGTGGCGTGTAGTGCTTACACTTGCTTATTAGCACTAAATACTTGAGCTGAGGCTCATGGGAAAGGCATTTGTTTTTGCAGGTGTCTGCTCAAAAACCAAAGTATTGGAAACATTTAAATGTAGCTGCATCCGGAGGACATTAGGGAATATTGGTTCTTTCCTCAGGTCTGCCAGTAGCCCATTTTAATTTGTGCTCAATACTTTAGACGTGTAGCTAAAAAAAAAGAAAAGAAAACAGGCAAACTTTAACTGGAAAGACTTTGTTGACGCCACACAAATGTCACATGGCTCCAGGTGATTGGGTGGACATTGGCATGCTAAAGACTGTCAAGGACAAAGTGATCTAGGAAGAGGAAGAAAAAAAATTACGCTCGCTGAAGCCATGCAAATCATAAACTGTGCTTTTTAAAATCTGGAAATAAAATAACATTGGTGTAGTAATACAATCACCAAAAGGAAAGGAACACAAGCAACACTCAAACAAAAACCTTAGCTTCTTCGCTTTCAAGTGTCCCTGCGCGAATGAGTTAGTGAGCTGAACTCTGGGAGGATTTTACAGGACAGGAATATCAGACCAGAGGGCTTAAGCAGAAGCCAACAATCTAACAGCAAACAATATCACACACACCAAAGCAACCATCATATAAACACACACAAACACACACACACACACACACACACACACACACACACACACACACACAGCTCTTATGTTACAGCAACTCAAACAAGCATGATGCCAGAAACAGAAAAGATGACTCGTCTTTGCAACAGTGTATAACGTTTTTCTCCTAAAACTACAGTAGCAAACATCCAGAGAAAAGACATCTCAACTGTAGACTTGTATAGCTCCTGTTAATCAAAATGATATCAGCTGTAATGTGGGTGATATCTAAAAATCAATGAAATATGAAAGAAGAAAACATAATACTTTCTGCAATTATTAAAAGCCTATAAATAAGAGGACAACAACAAAAAGAAATGTCTGTACATAAGAAGCAAACATATAGTATAAATGTACTGGATGGATAGCCTTGATATTACAAACCACTCTAAGTACATTCATTGTTATTATTTGGAGCTAGGAAAATAGGTTCTACTCTACAAGAGGTTTCTTTATGTCAGCAATAGTTTCTCTACAAGAGACGGATGTGAGGCAAAGAGGAGAAACGTTACTAAACAGGGTTATGATTTGGAATAAACTGATTTATAGGTTGTTGCTTCATTGGAAGTCAGGCGTTATTTTATTCCAAGACCATTGAAAAGCGAGAAAAAAAAAAAAAGTAAACGGCCGATCGTTACACTTGGGAGTAATTTTATCTCGGCCTCTTTCAACCCAACATTTAAGCAAAAAAAATTTAAAAAATGGTATTGCGAAAATAAAAAACACTTAAATTAGCTTATGATGATATGCCATTTAGTTTACAAACCAGCCATTTCTACAACCTGCCTTGTCCTAGCTTTGGACATTCAAAGATACGGAAAAACTGCCTCACTGAGGTGAAGTAACGTCATTAGGGTTACCACCGCAGGCATTTTGAATGCCCAACTGAAGCACCTAAACTTGGAAAGCAGCGCCACATTCATCCGGGCTGGTGTATTCATTTATTCCATACATAGTCTGGATTTAGCTCATCATGATCAAGCAGATTTATGTAAAAAAACGAAACGCCTCTTCTGAATCTTGATATGTATAGTCTCAGGTGGTGTCTGGCGCATGAACACGCCTTACTTTAAGCATCATTTTCCTATGTAGCCTCGAACAAAGACCGTGACCGTCAAACCTTCCCGCACACTTGATCTTCACACGGCACTTTGGCATCCTCGCCTCGACAGACATCTTACTGTTCGTAGCTTATCAGCTCTTTTCAACATCTGTCAGTTTCTTTTGCATAAAGCACCTTCTTCCAACATCACTGTACAAAGGCCATCCACCAACGCAACTAAATTTCACTCTGTTGTTTACATTTAAAAAGGCATATTTCTCAAAGACGTCATGCTGGTTAGCTAGGTAGAACCCCTCTTGCTCCACAGGCGTGGCTTTCTGAACGGCAAGCGCACACGCCGAGCCTCTCAAGCCTGTTGGCGTGCGCCTCTTGGCGTGCGCCTCTTGGCATATATAGAAGCTGCCAGTCTGCCATCTGATAAATACTCTTAATGCTGCAGCAGCTACCAAAGTGTATTCTTGTTTAGTGCAAAAACAACATTGTCAAATATTTTGAGTTTTATCCCCAGGAAAAGCAACGCCGTTCTGATCTGCTATTTTAAGGTGCTGGTATAGGTAATGTAAAACACGAAAAAAGGAGCAGTAACAACAAGTACAAAGCCGTCTCCCAATAAAAGAAAACTTGATTTTCTGAATTTCAGCACACCATCATTTAGGACACCCGCTCACTTTCCCACTTTCTACACCACATGACATCCACATGTCCAAACAGACCCAAGAACGAGGCTCCACCTCCATAAAATACAACGGAAGATCACACTTGCACTGAAAGATTTCACATTGTGCATGATGCTACAAATTAGCTCTGTGATGACCTTTAAATGGTCAACGGCGTTCCTGAATAACATACCGTCAAAAAGAATGGCACATGGCTGAAGAAGCTGTTCTGTCCATTTTGTTTTCAGTTTGCAACTTTAACAGTCTGACTAACAGCACATTGGCAATTCCTCCAACTCCATAATATGCAATGATCATAGCCGATGTGGGCTTTGCATTTGTTGTTATACTGCTCAGGTGGAAAAATCAAGGTGTCCAAAAAAAAGTCTCATTCCACTGGTGCATAGAATAAAAAAAGGAAAAGAAAGAAGGGAAAGTTGTGTGTGAATACAAACACACTGCAGGAATTTGGTCATACAGCTCAACACCCCTAAAAAAAAGGAACAAAACAAACACATCTCATCAAATTTGAGTAAAATATGAAATATCACAAAACTACATAAACCGAGAAAGCGCGTTTACCATCATGCACACCTAACGTTTAAAAGCTCTAATGTCAATGCAAGACTCAAACAATGCCAATTAGATAGATAGCAGGGGTAATTATACAGAAATGGCCAGCAGTGTGATGTTACCATAACACTTGAACAGGTAACAAGAGGTAGAACACACGGCCATTTCCATACAATTACACCGGTGTCACGCAATATGGCCGAGCCTCCTGCTTTAAATGAGGAACATACGTCTATAGAAGTCATACCAACGTTCTGCTATCAAAAGTGCATCCAAATTTACATGTTGCAAGACCAGCACCGATAACAATATTGACATCATAACAGTAAATATCAAGTACATGATTTTCAGAATGCCCCACAAACAGTCAGTCGGATTTCTAGTTGCTTTTCAGGTAGTGAGTAAAAAGAGTAACAGAGAGGTCGTCAAGGGGAGAGGAAGAGATCCTCAAAAGGACGAAGCATCTTTTTTTTTAAGCATACAAGTTAAAAAGCCTTGTTGACCAGTCCAGTGAGGAGTTAAGGTGGCTTACAGTGAAAACTTCTAGCACCTAGAATCAAGATGGCCTTTTTGTGCTTCAATGTCTCTTGAATATTAATAATGTAAAAGTTTGTAATCTTGTTTGGCTAAGAAAGATTGTGTGTTACAAAGGATACACCAAATATTTAGGCTATAAAATCTACAATGTTACAAATTATTACAAATTCTTCATCCTGTTAGAAAGGCATGAAGATGCTGATAAGCACTAAGAAACGCTACTAAATGCAACATGTTAAAAAAAACAAAAACAGAAACCTGATTATCTACCTCTATAAATGACCCTAATTGATGTGAGATTTCCCACTGCTAAATCTGTTGGTTAAAAATGATGCATAGTTAGAAAATATAGATGACTCGCCTCCAATCAAGACTATATGAACATTCGCTAGCTTAACTTAGTAAAACTTAGGTGGGATGTTAGGAAATGTTTAATTATTAGTAAGACTGGAACAGTCTTAGAAGGCAAGATAATATTTGCATTTAAAATCTGTATACAAATAGACAGTGTTAATTTAGACTACATGTGGGCCAGTCATTTAAAAAAAAAAAAGAAAACATTACAATAATATTTTCAGCAGCCTCCACTGAAAGCTTATTCAAAATATACCTCATAACCAACATTACTATATAGTATAAAGACTCACAAAAAGTCATTTGCATAAAACCCAAGCTTTTGTGCGACGACTGCACCCAATTCATGGAGCAAACCGTAGTTGTTAGTTGTTGTTTTTTAAGGGAATTTCAATCAGTTAAACTCTGAAATGGTGCAGCTTTTACTCCACTGTACCGAATGCCTTGATATCGAGACGCCACACAAATATCCCGCCCTGACAAAGACACTGCAGAAAACACTATCCTGCTGCTATATACATTAAAACATAGAAGTAGGGTTAATGTGTAAAAAGTAAGAAATAAACTATTATCACAAATGTCTAAAAAAAATGAGTCAGCTACATGCATATCCAATACAAAACTGATTGAAATTAAATTAGACTATAAAATAGGAGGGAACAAAAAAAAAAAAAAAAAACGTTGCCCTGTTGATTTCTAAATCATGTGTCTCATCAACACAGCTCAGACTACATGAGAAAGGTGTCCTTGTTGGGAACCGGTCCCAGTACACTACGTCTCGGCATGGGAATAGGGCTACTGGTGAAACGATTTCAGTTCAGACTAAAAAGAGGAAGGAGGACACAATGGCTGTTCTTTGTATCTTACATCTGAGCATTAACAGCCCTCCTCTATAATAAAGTAAGTGTTGGTTCAAGGGTTGATAACAAATCTGATGAAAAGAATCCTTTCGTAAATTGTCACCAGATCTGGCATAAAATGGGCATCAGTGTCAATCAAGGACAAATACTGAAAACCCAGCAAATGAGGGTCAAATTCATAGTTTTACACAGAAATAACAGAAAGGTGGTCGCAAATGGCACTTTTCATCACATAGTGCCCTATGTGAAAAATCACACGCACAAGCCTCAATAAACTAAGTACTTTTGTCCTGATTGAAGTACCCACTCTGGTCAGTGCACTTTGCTTTGATTGGCGGATAAATAATAATGTTTGTCGGAGGAGCAAATCTTTAGGCATATAAACAGTGAACAGGCCCCCTGATCTTGTGATGAACTTTATCTTTCTCCTTTCCAGCACCCAGAGCCTTATAAACAATGCAAACAGGAGTAGGAGGGTAATTGGTTTCTTCTTACTTATAAATCACCCTAATGTATAATGATACTGCCCACGAGATTAGAATTTGTCTTCTAAACTTTTCCTTTCATTCTTTGCAACATATTTCCCTATGACAAATACAAACGCACAAAGATGCACATGACATGTAAATAAAACCTCTTTCAGCGCAACCCCAATAAATAGGGATTATTTTGCATCTTACAGTCTAATAGCTGGCTTGATTTGTTTGGGTCAGGGGCTGAAGTACAATTGTAGACATATGGGTAACTGACAGGCCTGTTAGTAGGGCGCTCACTCTGTGAAACCACTGTGACGCCATCTGCAGCTGACAGTGAGACAGCGAGGGTTAGTGTGCTCAATCAGTGGGGTCTCACCCACGCCAACCTGTGCTCTCAGGCAAAGTACATGGTGCGCAGGGTGTCCTGGTGGATCTGCACGGCCTTGGCCAAGGCCTGTTGGTCCCGCCCGTTACTCTGGCCTGATGTATGACTGCCCTCGGCACTGAAATGGCAAAAACGTCATAATTATGGAAGTGTAAAGACGGTTCAGGGTTTTCATGAACCCTTCTGTAGGTTTGAGTTACCAGAATACCGTCCTTACCTGTCATGCTCTTTGTCCACCAAGTGATAGCGAGCCCGGAAGGCCACCAAATGGGCGTAGTAAGCTGGTGCTGGGATGGAAACGGACCGGGTGCAGCGCACGTAGGTGTGGCAGAGCTGATAGGTGAGGACCTGCAGTTCATCTGAAGTGAAGTGGTTGTCATCCCAGAGCACATGGTAATGAGACGGCCTGCTGGTACCCTGCAAAGAGTGAACATGGATAACAGGTGTTGCTTTTTTTTGTCTATAAGGGGAAACACTGCCCGTTAGTTTTTCAACCATAGTCAAAGTCCATTAAATCGGACCCTTTCTCTAAAATACTTCACAGGCACTTGCTTCTCAGTTCAATTACAGTTGAACCTAATTGAGGTCTTACCTGAATGCCAGCGTGACTGCAAAGGTAGAAGTCAAATTCTGAAGGGTGAGTGATTTTGGTGTCCACTGTGGTGCCTGCAGGAATGTTGCCACTCTTCCCAACCTGCAACAATCCACACAACAATGCATCAGTGAGTTTGGACAGTTTCCTTAAAGGTTAGGATAACAAACATAACTTTGTATGACGCAAAGTCACCTGTTGCTGTGCCATCCACATAGGAGAATGCAGTTATAAGTAGGGGTGCTAGTGTTGTTCTAGTGTAACCACATTATTTAGGATTACCTAATTTCCCCCATTATAGGACCATCGTGTGAGAGAGTGCATAAACATCTGTGGCAGCTGGCTTGGTGCCATCTGTGGAAGTCCAACATCGTTTTCTACTGCTGGTTCACGTTTAAAAGTAAGTACCACAAAACGTTGCATCATTTTGGTCTCAAACTTGTGTGCTCCCCCTCATCTTTTTTTTTGACACGATACTGACCCTCTCGTTTCTGTCCATACAGAACAGTCTTGTGTGGTGTCTCTTCTGCACGACCACAAAGGTGATACCAGGCTGGTAGTCCTTCTCTAGTTTTATGCAGGCCTCACGGATCGCCAGCAGCTCGTGCTGAAGGACCTGCATCTCAAAAGTTAATAACAGATGAAAAGTTGCATAGATGATCAAATCCACCCGAGCAAACATGTACAACATTTACACAGACACAAACACAGGATTAACATGGACACTAAGCTCTGCTACGTACATTATTTACTTATATGGATACTACTGCCTGAACAAACTCATCTATATTTTCTGATATTTCATAGATTATTCTGCATCATCCCTGATATGTGTATCACCTGGTTGAACTGGCCCTCAGAGATGCCATCGCGGTAGTAGATGATTCTGGTGGGCTTGAAGCGAGTGGACTTGTAGAACTGGATCAGCAGCTCCCTCACCATGGTGGCCAGGTCCTGGATGATGTCCTGCCTATGCTGCTGCACCCGCACTGTGGCACAGTATCTGCTGGGATGAGCATCCATGCTACCAACGACCTAAAAAAGAAAGAAAGGGAAATATCATTTAGAACCAAAAACAGGGGAAAAAAGTGCTGCAGAGATGTTTTAACATGTGACTTTTCTGTGACCATGTTCTGTGGTGTGATGTGGCGTTACATACAGCAGCAATGGACGGCTTTTTTCCATCTCCTGCAGGAGGATGAGTCACATCTGCACCAAGGAAGATCACCGGCTGCTGGAAGACCAACGGCCTGAAACACGAAGGCGGAGAGTGGACGGGTGAAATTCAGCACACATGAAAGGCATTTTCAAATTTCAGATAATCGTTGATAGTCGTCCGATTTCAAAAGATATCCATTTCAAAATGTTGTTATTAGTATCTTCACTAACCTGCCCTGCGGGAGGAGGATGTTATTGACACCGCCCAGCTTGACGTTGATCTTCAGACAGAGGTTGGAGAGTGTCTGAGGTGTTGTCTTTTGAACATTCTTCACCTGCACACACTGCGTGGCCATGCCAAGAACTGTGTCCCCGACACGCTTCACCTCAGCTGCAACACACACACACACACACACACAACAGTAAAAAGAAATGTCAAATAATTAAACATGATCGGGCACAATATTGATGTTTTGGATTTGGATTTCCTGATTCGCTGAATCACATCAAGTGTGTGCAGATATACTGATCAATCACAACTATTTGGGACTGGAGGAATAGTTCTGTCCACAGACTGTTGAACATTTAGTGAAATAAAAATACATGTTCGACGACAGAGTGGGTAGAAAGACTCAGGTCTGCATTTCCTTTTTCAGATACACCAGACCAACTGCCAGAGCGTTAAATATTTCTAATCACACAAACCCTCGTGGATTTGGACAAGTGTTGGTTTTTAGCAATGTGTTGCCAGTGAAAAAAACTTTATTTTGTTTATATTGTCAGCATAACACGTCAGTTTCAACAACTAAAACTGGCCAACCTTATTTGCATGCTGTCACTGCATTATTATTCAGTCAATATATATTTCATATTTGGCTGTAAGTCACCTGATCTCATGCAGAGAAAGCTGATCTTATCTCCAAAAATGGATCAATACTTGTAATGAATAGTGATCCTAAACTCTAGCAAAATAAGCCTGGTTAGCAGCCTTAAGTGATGGAACATTTTAATCCTTGGAATCAGTTTGCAAATGTTGGCCATGAGCTTGTATTTTGAATAATGAGTAATAGTTGCACAAAGAAAAAAAACTAAGAAATTATCACTTGGGCTGAAAAAATCATTGTCCTGGATGTTTCATCTCTCCAGCAGGAATATAAATCATGCAGCACTAAATGACAACAGATTGCGCGAATGGATCCCTCACCGTAGACGGGCGTCTTCCCCGGCAGAATGACAACCACCAGCTGGAGGCCCTGGTAGGTGTACTTGAGGTGCCTGAACATGGGCTCCACGCTGTCCGCTCCCTGGGCGTACTTACAGAAGCATGGCTGACCCTGGATGGGCATCCCTGCATCCCGTGAAATCTTCCTCAGTTGATCTGTGAATGCTCTGAAACAGGTGATGAACTTGTTTATTTACAGTTCAGTGAAGTTTAGCGGGTGAGAGACAGTAATGTAAAGTGACAGGCAAACATCTTAGCAAGAGCAAGTCCAAGAGCAGTACAATTCTTAAAACAGCCCCTCAGTTTGAAAATCTATAAATTCAACTATTTAAACGTATGCCTATGGACAATTGAGAACATTATGTTTATTCTGAAAAGACAATCAAACTCCGATACAATGAGACATTTACGTTACGCACATGCTACTCTCGTAATCAACAGACAGGATGCTTGAGACATACCTAAAGAGAGTACACAAATGCAAATGACAAAACCTAGTGAAGGCAGTGTCAATGAATGGCACAGCGGTATATAAATCAACATGCACTCTTATGCCCCTGTAGAGCTAAAATACCATGGTCATGAAAGACCCAACAGACATTTGAAACTTCAGCTCGTGGACCAATGTATCCTTTGGTTTGTGCACTTCTATAAATAAAAGAAAGTACATTTCAAGCCCTACAATACACTTGCAACTTTTTACCACCAGCCCTATAATCACGGGCTGCCTGCCACCGAACGGCACATGACATGAAATACTGGCACTCTGTGCATCTCACTCACTTGAGCAGGAGTTCAGTACACTGCCTCTGTGGCGCGAAGCAGGCGATGGCCCACACTTTGATCTCTATGCCAGTGTGGAACTGCTTGTTCCTCATGTCCCATACTCCCTGGATTGGTGTGGCTATAGCTTTGTTCTGCAAATCGTAATGACAGCAGCCGTATTAATGATCGGCACTGTAATCAAGTTCTTCCAATAAAACTTAATTACCAATAAAATGCGTTGCAGACACATGCACAAAAAAGGTACAGGCCATTATCAACATACCCTGCCTCCGTACAGAATGGAAGGTGCTTGTAAGACACGGCCATTCACTTCTGTCATCTCATCCCTCACCATCACTCCAAACTCACGAACGTAAGGGTCAGTGTTGAAGTTGGCACTTCTCATCTGGGAAGAAAACAGTTGCATTAAATGTGTATGTAATTTGGATATCTGCAAACTTAACCAAGTTAAGATTTAAGATTAATTGTTTATCACAAAAAAACATTTCAGAATTAAAACACGAAGATCACTCATCCTTATTTCAAATGAGCTCAACTTCCGGTGGGTTCATCACTATTATGACTGAAAACTATGGTAGATTACTACGGTACCAGCCAATTATAACCTTCATGAACACTCTTCTCCACTAGCCATCAGCAAACACCCCTGACTTTGTGATTGGCAACAAACTCGGCAGCATGAGCATAATTTATTGTCTTATGTCACATTAAGTCAAACTAAAGCCTGTTTTTGAAGATAAGTCAAGAAAAGGGCATTGCCGCTGAATCTTGATACATTTTGAAACCACAACCAATAAAAATGTTCTTGTCTTGACAGTGGCACGACATTCAGTAAACATTTACGTTTATTTTTTGGAATATTATGACTGAGTGGTCAGGTGAAGCTATTTATTATTACATAATTGTGTGTACCCTTTTGAAATCATAATGATAACTGAAAGCCAAAGAACTGTCAAAGGACCTGCCAGAAAGTTTATAAAATCAGGAAACGGCCGTAAAGAGATATTTGAAAATGCCATTCAGTAGTGTTCTCTTATAAATAAGTGGAAAATGTATAATTATTTTGATACCAAGCCACGGTCAGGTACACCAACCAAGATTTCAGCCACAACTGCCAGCAAAATTATTGGGGACGCAAAGAAAAACCCACAAGGAACGTCAGAATCTCTGCAAAAAAAGGGCCCGTTTCAAAATGCACAAAAATGGTCTGCACAGTCGGGTTGCCAGGATAAAGCTGTTACTGCGCCTACGCCACAAAGCAGCCCGCTGAGAAGCACAGAGACAAGCCTCAAAACCATTGGAACAAATGGTTTGGAGTGATGAGACCTAAATTTAACTTTGAATGCAGCGTGTCATCAGAAAACAAATTTGCTTTCATCAACCTAGAAGCTGCTCTTGGATTTTCCAACATGACAATGATCCAAAGCTCAAAGCCAGGTTGACCCCTCAGTGGCTACAGCAGAAAGAAATGACGGTTCTGGAGTGGCCATCACAGCCTCCTGAAGTCAATATCATTGAGCCACTTTTCCGAAGCCACCATTGATGCTGAAAGGGGGCATTAGACCATAAATAAGGGGATGCAAACTTTTGAATGGCGACCATCTCATTATTGCCATGCTTTCTTTAATGATTGTGCCATTCTGTGATGCGCTATAGTGTAATTTGAATCCTAAAATATATACAAGAAATGGGTTTTGCCTGATCACTGATGTTTTCTTTATAGAATAGTGCACGTCTTACTAATTCTGCCAGGTTACGTACATTTATGAGTACAATGACTTACCAATTTACTAATCTCGTCCTGGCGGTCAGGTGCCGATCGGGCTGTAGCACGGATCATAGTGGAGGTCTGATTGTCTGTCAGCTTTTTGATGCAGCGCTGTCCAGCCACTATGTTACACACCTGGAGAAAACACACATGAAACAAACGGGTTCAGAGGGACAATAGATATTGGATAGGGTAACTTTACAAAAAGCAAATAGGTAGAGGAGGTGAGAGATGCTTACCTCCAGAGGTAGGTAGGTGTGCTTCTGCTCCTGCCCCACCTGTAGACACGGGAGGTGGGGGTATCTCAGGATGAGCTTGTACTTGTCTTTGAAGTACTGTGCTACTGTGCATTCAATAGTTTGGCCGTTCTCCTGCTGCAGGGGGAACCTGAGGGGAAGCACATATACTGGAAAAGTAAGCACAATCCGACAAAATTGTTATCAGTGGATCACATTTATGGAATTGTGTAAACATAAATATGGTTTGCGAGGGAAATATACACTGACTGAACTTTACACCAGTCTGTCTATATTGTTAGCATTTGTAGTGTATTATACTATTATGCAGTCCTGTCTGCGTGCATTACGTTCCATGCACGTTTGCATTGACTGCATCTTATGTACCGTGAACAAATTATATGATGTGAACAAAGATGAGAAACAAGAGCTTCCTTACGTCTGGTGGCTGGCTGGTCTTCTGGTCACGTTGCACACTCTGTACTTCCTCTTCATCTGCCCACAGTGAGTGATCTCCACTTTCAGGCCTGGAAGATGGAATCCCAAAAGAGGAAAAGAGAATAATACAAATTCATTGTTTAAAAAAAAAAAGAGAGCCAGTTTTGAATGGCCTGTAACACAAGACATAACTGGCACAAAAAGTGACAAATATTTAAATTGCTTAAATAATAAAGCTAAAGAGACATTAGAATAAATATTATTATCTTCAACGACTCGAAAATGAAATCATAAATAGATATCAAAATCAAATCTTCCCAAGACATGACCAAAAATAAAAGACTTTAAAATCTAATTGACAAACAAAGACTTAAATAGCTACTACTATGTGAGCTCCTGAACTTCTCTTACCTTTGATTTCCTTTGTGAATTTCACTCGTTGGGAGTCTGTTAAGGGCTTCTGTTGTTCTTCAATGCTTTTGAAATCCAAGACCTCACACATGAACTCAATAACAGGCTGGGCTTTGTAGAACGCAGTGGCAGAAACTGCAAACAAAACAAGCACACACACACAAGTGAGGTTCAGAGGGCCAACTTAACTTGATATAACTGTGTACAATCGGCATGAAAGTTACCATCGATGTTGAGCATCATCTTCCAAAGGGAAGGCCTGACCGACTGGTGGAAGCCAAACCACACCTCTCTGCCACCACCGAGGGGGTTCGAACATCCCTCTGAGGGCGTGAAGAAAGAGCGGCCCACCGGCGTATACCTAAGAGAGAGAAGTCAGCTGTGAAAATCGAGTAACATGTTCTGGGACACAGGGGTTAGTCAACAATCAGGACAAACGGTTAATACAAAAATTTAGTTGATTGTCACCCCATACTGAAACACAATCTCAGCTTGGAAGAATAATCAGAAAATTAAATTAGTGAAAAACAGGTCGTACAACACTTTTCTATGATGCTTTATTTATTCCAGTTGGCTAGATTGCCTTGCCTAAATGAATGTGGTTTCTGTTTATTTCAATACAGCACTCATATCGTGCAATCAGATATTCACATATTGCAATGGCATTGCTTGTGACTCTGCAGGTTTGATACTCACAGCATGTTAAACACTTTAGAAGAATGTCAGCAATAATGTGAAGAATATCCAGTGTGTAATTATTACTAAAACACCCACTGTGGTCATTTGACGACAACAGGCAGGACAATCAATCATCCATAAATAACCAATGTTAAATGATAAAAACAACTCACCTCATAGAGGGTAAATGTCTCATGACCACATCCAAGGCTTGGACGGTCTCAAAGGGGACGCTGGGTAGCCGCCCTGCTAGAGCCTCGTGAAGCGCTTGGAGGCTAACGCAAGACACCCACTTGATTGATACTTTGAAGCTGCGGTCTTTGCCTTCACCAGGAATGGTTACCTCAAGCTCCACCTGTGTGGTAGATGGGAAAGAAAAGATAAAGACAGAGGCACTGCTGTGATATTTTAAGACTAACATTTCTTAAAGATTTATGCATCGTCTCCAAAAGTGTAGATTTTTCTTTATCGTTACTTACTTTTTCTCTGCCTATGGGTAAGGGCATGGCAGTGTAGAGATTCTTCCTCCCGTCATACACTGGCTTTCGATCACCAAAGATTTGTGTTTTAAAGTGCTGGACCATGTGCTCCACTATTTCACTGAGAACAAAATGAAACAAATATATTACATCCCAACAACTGATATACAATGTGCCGCAGGCCAAGAATTAAGGATTCACATATTCATACCGGTTGACCCTCCTGGGGCATTTCTCAGGCTTGATGTCGATGTCATAATGGTAGACCTCCAGTTTGGGGATTTCCATCTCGAAGAAGTTAGCCTGGAGCTTGATTGTCCGGCCCATGGTGCCAAAGTCCGGACGTGATGGTGGCTTGAAGACATATTCTGGCACTGGGGAGGATGGCGGGTCTAAAACAGGGGGGTCAAATGTAGGAAAGTGGCAAATTGCAGAATAAGAGTCACATTATATGGACATCTTACATTTCCCAAGATCTTACTGGCCCATTTAGTATGTTTTGACAACATATACATGTGATGTATATGCACATAAATAAAACGACAGTTTTACTGATCATGAAAGCTAGTTTTTCTCCAGCATTAAACATTTCAGAAAGCATTAGAAACCATTAAGAAGAGTGAAAAATAAAAAATACTCAAATTTACATAAATTAATTCTATGCAAAATTTAAGATTTAAAAAGTATTAATTCTAATGGTTATCTTTGGAAAAAATGATTTAGGACCTGTCTTGTGTTCTATATCTCAACCAGTTCTGCCATGTCAACTAGTACTACTTGTGGTAGCTCATCAAAATGTAGTGTGCAGTTACAGAATCACATCTCCCTTTACATCAGCAGCACCTGCTTTTTTAGTTTACTCGAATGTTTTCTAAAAAATAATGAGCCAGTGAGTCAATTCATCAATTTTGATATACTGTATACCAGGTTAATATTTTTTGGCCACTATTGAGGTTGTGAGCTGGCTGGCATCAATGTGTTTTGTTAATATTTTGACAAAATACAACCGATCGGAAAGAGTCTGATAGGTTTTTTTGTAAGGAGAGGCTCCCCTAAGATTTCATCGTAGACAGACAGGCTGAACCTAGAAGCTTCATATCTGGAACTTAAGATATTAGAGTGAGGCTGACTCAATTCTCATCAGCTCCTTATCTTTTTGCTCCAGCTCTGTTCATTCAAACAAAAATAACACCCAATTGAACAACATTTAGTGTGTAAACGTATATTGCCATTGACAGCACAAAATGAAGGTGCATATAGAGGAAATAGAACAACATCGTCTTCTTTCGAGTCTCACCTACAGTCACAAGTGTCCCTTTTTCTGGACAATTTATTTATTCCGTCAGAAGGTTAAATTGTACTTCAATGAGTACAAACCGTGATGCTCGAATGGTGTAAAAAGCATAATGTTGCCACTTAAACTGGACCAATACTGGGATCAGTATTAGGTGTGAAATCCCAAATGGAGGAAACGCTTACCAGAGCCTGTTGACCCAGAGGAACGGGGTCCCTCCTGCATCTCAGTGACTACAGAGGATACAAAATAACGTTGTGAATGCTTTAAAAAAAACAATTGATACACACTCTACATAAAAACATAAAGAGGTGAAAACACACATTTGGGTCACTTAACACATGAAAGAAATATAGCTTTACAAGATAAAGATGTTATGAAGCAAGTGGCAAAGCACAGAGGACTATTCATGTTGTCCATTGTAAAGGCTTTAATTTCAGAGAGTCTTGCTCTTATCATTTCTAAAAACACCATCTTTGACATTCAAGGGTGACTTTTTTTCAAAACTCTTATCAATATGCAAACAGATTGCCAGTCTACTCGATTCCTCCCAACTGCTGAAGCTACACTTTCTCCTGGAAATGGCCAGATCAAAACTCTCGAAGTCATATTTATTACAATTAAAACAGAGGTCACTTCCAGCGGCAAAGCCAAACCCTAAAACAATTACTATAATTAAAAGAGAAATACAATATAGTGTTCCCATCGTTTTTTCCCCACGGGATGAAAAGCCAATGACTGAGACAAAAAAACGTATATATATATATATAATATATAATAATATAATATTCTAACATAATAGTCTGATTGCACAACTAGAGTAAATCGTTACTGTACACTGTAATTGTGCAAACCCTTGGTCAAACTTCATATGCCTAAATGTCGTTAACGTTATTAACATGATATGTTCAATCTCGTAAATTGCGTGTTGCACTGACTGAGGAATCTGAAATGTAAGTCGGGGGTTAAAACCGATGCAACACAACTAAATTAAAGTTGGATGCTGTTCGCTAACCGCTGCTAAGATTGGTGATGAGATTAGATAGCATGGTCGGCCGCCAAATGGTGCTTCATCTCTGAACTAAAGAGTTAAACAGCGAGACGATCCCCGTGTTTACACTCGTGGGGCTCATTGAGAAAACACACTCCGATTGATCAAACATCGGGATCTCACGTCAGGCAACAACAAGTTCAGTAACGAGGCAACACTACCGTTCACACCAAGTTGGCTAACAGCGGCTTCTTGTTGTTGCACGCTCGCATCTCCTACTAAAGCCTCCTCTCCTAAAGCCTCTCCGTTGAGGACGTCATATCCCCCCAAAACGCGTGTGTTCAGATCTATAATAACTAGCTAGCTAAATTAAAACGAGAACGTGTGTCGAGCTATGCACGTATCAGCTAACAGCTACACATTGTGTGTCCGTGTTAGCTCGCTGCTCCACTTAGCGTTAGCTCGTGCTAGCTGCTCCACTCACCTCCAGCAGAGGAATACATTTTGTCCACTTTCTGAGCGTGTCGTGGACGTACAGATACTCCACTTGGTTTCGGACAAATTCAACCTTAACTCATGCGTGGTAAAAGAGAATGTATATGTACAAGAGCGAGGGATGAAGCTCGGTTCGGAAATAAAGATATTTAGTTAGCCAAGTGGTAAATATTTGGAGTCTCTCATCCTCGGCACGGCCCCATCCCCCCAACACACAAAACGGGAGCCGAGAGAAAAGATAGCGTAGACAAGACCCATGCAGGGCAAGAGGATGCCTCCCTTCTACTTCCGGCTCCAGTCACTTCCCGGCGTTAAGCCCCCTAAACCTTTATATTTGTACGTTTTTGGTTGTATTTCACGAAAGATGTGTTTTCTATCTAATGCAGCTATTGTGTAAAAAAAAAAACTAATATATTTGACATCAATTGAAGTTCGACATTTGTACGTTATATGTTTTTAATGAACAGCTTTAGATGTTTTTTTTAGATTTAGCATCGTTTTGATGTCAATCATGTTTAAGATGGCATTTTCTGGTGTTATTTATTTAATGTGTTTCTTGTCTGTTGTGCACTCTGGCATGTGTCTATTGTTGTCAGCATGATTTTTTGGTTGCAAATGTGTTTCCCCACTGGGGATTGATAAAGCTTTCTAATCTAATCTCACATTTTCTAATCGTATTATTATGATTATTAGGTAACCCGTAAATAATAATAATAATAATAATACGATTTCTTGAAAACATTATTTACCATCAAGATAAACTGTCAAACCAATGTTAATCAATGTTTTACGCACTCGTGAAACGCCTCCTTTTTGGTTTATGTTGATATGAGTCGGAAGGGAACTATCTTGCTAGATGAACTCATCAGTGACGTCAGACGTAGGCGGCGCGGCGTGCGCGCGCTCAGTCTTGACTCTCGAATTCGAAACGAACAATCACAACATTTGATATTGATACAAACATGGTCTATATCACGAAGATAACCATACAACACAGTTACCAATGTGAACCACAACCCGAAGCAGTCAACAACACGGACTGTAGGTGAAAAGCAGAGCACCACAGGAAGAGATTTGTTGCCACGGTGGTGGGGGGAGAGTACTTCTGGGTTACCAAAGTTAACGTAAAAGTATTTAAACATTCATCCAACACTTAGTCCTGTTCACTAGTTTAGTCATTGAAATAAGTAAAGCATTACAAGGTAATAGTTGAATGGTATAAGTTACATCTTCAACAATGTTGAATTGTTAAGTAATTATGAGTCCTATAAAAGAGCAACGAAAAAGTTATTTAGCGTAATGTGTAGCTATAACATTTGCATAGTTGAAACGTATAGAGTAGAAAGACAGTGAACGCATTACTCTTATTTCAGATAATTGAGTGCAATTTAAAAAAGCCGGTGTTACGTCAAAGTCTGCTCCCTCGTTGAATAGTGCTCCCCGTCTGTTAAAGTGATGGCGCCCCCGTTGGTGGTGAGCGATAAGGGTTGTTCGTTTGGGGGGAAACCGTATTTGCAGTTTTATTTCCCTTTTCTTATACACTGTGTAAACGATACCGGGTACAGTGTAGCCAGTGTATGATATTATAGTATAGTATAATATATGATACTGGATCATATTGTAATCTAGAATTAGAGATTTCTAACCTCACACCTGTGGCCCGAAAGCTGTTTTGTCAAAATAATAGTTTTAATAATTGCGTGTGATCCTAAATAAACTTTTTTTTTTTTTTCAAACGGCCTGATAAGTTGAAATTAAATTCCTCATTCGTTTTTCTTTGTCATTATATTTCTTTGTATAGGCTGAGCATTGAGTGCAGCTCTCCAGTTTGACCACTGGTCGGCGCTGTTCACCACTGAATGTGCCGGCTGGGGGGCTGAGCGTTGGTTTTGTATTCTCGGCAGCAGGTTTTAAGATGAGATAAGATACGATGGATCTTTAATGATCCCGTAGGGGAAGCTCGTCAATGTATTATTATTATTATTATTATTATAGTCGCCAATTCAAGTGCAGTTGGCATGGATTTACAAAAAAGTTTATGTGGGAGGGTAAACTATTGTTCGGTGTGTAATCTATTTTATACCACATATTTCAATATATTGGATCCGCTGATTAATATATTGGATGTTTAACACTGTTGGATGAATATTTTCAGGAATAGGCTAGACTTACGAATCGGGTTTAGCCTATGACGGTTAAAATAATAACCAGTGTGCTCAATAATAAGTTATTCTGTTTTATGTATATTATTTCTCTTTGATATGACATAATTGAAACATTTGATTTGGTGCTGTCATTTGGGGTTGTTCGGCGGTAAAAACAACAATATCATAAGGTTGAGTCTGATTGATTACAAATGCATGAATAAAGAATAATACTAATCACAATAAAGACAGTCGTAATAACCGGCCAGTCTTATACAGCAGGGGGCCTTTTTGGTAATAAAGTTTTGTGTCCCTCAAATTCATCCTCCTTAAACGTCGATTGGTGACACGGCCAACACTTTAATTGCTCCCATTGATTGATAGTATAAAAACACAACAATGCAGCCTCATGGCCCGGGTGGTTTCCCCCCTATAAGAAAGCTGGCTGAGTGAATTGGGTGTAGCTGTGTCTGTGTGCGCCTTGGCCAATGGAACCAGATCCTCCCTGCAGTGCGTAAGAGCGCGATTTAGGATTTAACCAAGTCCTTGCTGCGGGGCTGGCTGCAGTCTTCACCAGAGCCCGACGGCCCGAGAGCCTTTCAACAATGCCAGTGTAGTTTTCGCACCACTTTGGAGTCAGACTGCCTCGATTTTATTTCTTCTTTTTGCTAATCAAATAAAACAAACCCACGCGTTACCTCTCAAAGTATGACTGGAGTATTCGATCGGAGGATCCCGAGTGTGAAAACTGCAGACTTCCAGAGCTCATTTCCACTTTCTACCATGCACCATCCTTCTCAGGAATCTCCTACTTTACCCGAGTCCACCGCCACGGATTCTGGCTACTACAGTCCCGCGGGTGGAGTCCCTCACGGCTACTGTTCGCCCAGCTCCACCTCGTACGGGAAGCCTCTCAATGCCTACCAGTACCAGTACCCCGGTGTAAATGGATCCGCTGGAAATTACTCGACAAAATCCTACACCGATTACAGCGCATACACGACCCCCGCGTACCACCAGTATGCCGGGACTTACAGCAGAGTGCAAGCCCAGCCGAGTCCACAAGGTAAGTTTTCATTATTATATGATTTAAAGAGTAAGTTATTAGTGGATAACCACTTATCGGATAACCACATTGTGACATGTTCATGTTCATTTTTATTATTATTGAAACATGTCTTGTTACACTCTTGTTAAACATGTTACACTCATAAATATCGAACATGTGCAATATGTAGCTAAATGGAAAAATACGGGTGTGATGTTTAATTGAAATGTTAAGTATTACGAGAAATTGCTTTCCTTTTTTAGTGTGCCTGGAATTCATTTGGTTTGTAATATTTGACTTTCTTGGGATTTAAGAGACAATAAATGGGCGACAAACCCACACGAAACAAAATAGATTAAAAAGACACTGGAATGTGTAAAAAGCTCACGTTATGCTTGTTCATGGTCATTTTAACAGAAAAGGAGATAAACGAGCCTGAGGTGAGGATGGTGAACGGCAAGCCAAAGAAAGTGAGGAAACCCCGGACAATCTACTCCAGCTTCCAGCTGGCCGCCCTGCAGAGGCGGTTTCAGAACACACAGTATCTGGCGCTGCCGGAGAGAGCCGAGCTGGCCGCCTCGATGGGACTCACGCAAACACAGGTGAGATTCTGTCTTAACCCATTTTCAGTGTTTTCAATGTTTTATAATAATAAATAATGACCGTATCGGTGCTTTGTTTCTGTGCGCCTTTACGCATCGTGCCTCCTTTGAATCCATTGTTTCTGAGGTTACACCGGGTATTAATGCTGCTGTATTTCCCCTCTTTTTCCAGGTAAAAATTTGGTTCCAGAACAGGAGATCAAAACTGAAGAAGATCATGAAAAACGGCGAGCTTCCCCCTGAGCACAGCCCAAGTTCCAGCGACCCCATGGTGTGCAACTCTCCACAGTCCCCGGCCGTTTGGGACACACAGGGCCCCTCCAGGCCGCACAGCCTACAGCCACAAAACATCAACACGGCGGCTTCTAACTTTTTGGAAAACTCGGGGTCTTGGTACACCTCAGCCGGCAGCTCCATGACTGCCCACCTGCAGACCCCTAACTCGATACAGCACTCGTTGGCTCTTGGAGCGGGGACGTTATATTGAGAAAAAAAACCCAGTTGTTCATTTCAGATCTTTTTTTTTGTTTCTCCTTCTATGGGACTCGTGTTCAAATTTCAGAGGAATATGCAATGTATTTGATGGCAGTCATAGAAGAAACGTGTAAAATGTGTAAATGTGTGCATGTAATTTATTGCATTTTGGAAGACTATTAAACGTTTAAATGGACAATGGAACTTTGAAACCTCCGGCCTCACTGCAGTCTCTTGTTATTTACACGGAAAATCACGACAAAGACTCTCAGACATAAATTACTTTTGTGAGCCTCAGGTGACACAAGGTTGTAAATCACAGCTGTTCCGTATTGAGATTAATCTAGAAAATGTCGTAATTCTTAGTAGTTTTTCTTCGTCATAATACCGAGGATTTATATTTATTCTTTTATTTTTATTTTTTGTTAGATGTATAACGAAGAAGGGGAGAAACGAATATCTGCCTTTTTTGTGAGCTATGTTCCTTTATTTTCCTTTATGATCAGGTTCATTTGAATCTACATTTGTAAATATATGGAAGGAAGATAATTACAGTGCAAATTTATGATTTTATTAAACTGACATTAAACTAAAATGTGTTTTTGAAAAAACATTTCTGAGAAAACATGGTTAAGCCTTATATCTATAGCAACACATTGAATACCGGTGTTTCCTGAACTGGATTGATGTGTCCATTAATATTTCTCTTGCGATTTCTGCAAAATATAATAGTCCCATAGTATTTTTTAAAGAATCAAATTGTCTCTGTAGAAGTCAAGTGGCACATTTGCTTGATAGTATTTGTCCTGTAACCTAATTTATGGTGATATTAAATCTTTTGTATATCCCTATATTGTTATAATAATCCATATTTTTTAACCCAACAATAATTCCACAGTATCTTTCTGCTATTTCCCCTCATATCTAATATTCTGAAATTAAATGAATTATTATTATTATTAATTGATTCACTATTCTGCCTCTGATCACCACGAGAATGATCACCTTTCCATCACTCATATTGTGTTTTAGTGGAGAACCTGATTGAGGCTTTCAGTTGGTTCCAGCCCGTCTGTAAAGAAAATGCCTGCTTCTCGCAGCAGACAGTCTGCAGTCGCTCTCGCTTTGTGTCCCCTACAATTAGCCGCTTTGAATGGCAGAGAGGAGGCGAGGGGGGCGGCACGGAGATCTGAGACAATCCGCATTCCTGTGGGGTTAGACCGGCTCCAGAGCCCTGCCACTCCCGGCCGCAGCCCACCTTCCGGGTGAAAGAAAAAAAAAAAAAGAAAAAGAGAGAAAAGAAAAATCCTCCACAATTTCACCATGTTATTAGCAGGCAGTCATACCAGCGCCGCCGCGGCAGAGACCGCTAAACAAACCTGTGGGAAGCATTGGGGATCTGAAAATGGATCTCATTGAATTTGCACGGCCATATGCCCAAAGATATAGAAGTGAGTTTTTACAAACGAACATGTTTAACAAAATACCCCCACCCCCCCAACACACATACACACGCACGCACGCACATACACACACTGAACAACACTGCATCTGACCCACGCTGAAGCATGCATGTTACCACTTCCACCTGAAACAGAATTTCTCTTCCTGATTGCAGCATATACTGAATACACGTCACACACACACATACACACAAACACACACGCACACACACACACACACACACACACACACACACGCACACACGCACACACGCACGCACGCACGCACACACACACACACACGCACACAAAAGCAGAAAATATGTTCTTTTTATTCAATAACTCCACCGTGCTTGTTGGTTTTCAGCCTAATTTATGCTGTGCTAAACGGTAGTCCTGTAATTACAATGCGAGCAGGTCACTCGAGAAATTTAGATTGTTCACGTTGCACGTGGACGCTCTCAAGAACACTCAGGCGCGCGCTGAACCTCGTGCACAGAGGCACACACGGGTCTTTCTTTCTCTCTCACATACACCTCACTACTGTATGTCCCCTAATCTTTATTTCTCTCTCACACACACACACACACACACACACACACACAGACACACACACACACGCACACACACACACACACACATTAGTGGTGCCATTATATCGAGAGCCCCCGTTTATTTCCAACCGAACATTTTCCACTCAGTTTCCCCCCGTTTTGCAAATCGAGTCTAAATAATGACAGTTAGCTTTACTGGACAGCTTCAACTGTAACACTCCACAATAATTATTCTCCAGGATTAGGGCTTCCATTATCATAATCTGGACATTGACAATTACCTATAATTTGCAAAGATGCGCTTGGTTCTTGATTGCAGAGGGCTTTTTTTTCCAAGCTCGCCATCACTAAACAGTGACAGTAATAACAGCTAATTTTGCAGGCAATATATAAGAGCTTACCGGGGTGTGCAAACACTTTCCCACCTGGATTTGCTTATTCAGCCACCGGCAGTAAAACCGTGCAGAGCGTTTTGGTTATCTATGTTAGAGAAGCGGAGAAAGGTAAGGACGAGTCTTATTTTCCAGCCTGCGACTGTCCCCGATCTTAAAGAAGACCGTGACACTGTTGTCTGCATTACTCTTCAGTTAAAGCGTGTGAAGGACAGAGAAATGGAAGCCATTAGCATTTTATTTTAAAAACTGTTTATTTGTTGGATATACTATTTGGAGTGTGGAAGTGTTCTGAGGGTTGTTCCAGCGCTGTTGCGGTTTACAGTTAATGTGCATCATGGGAGATCTAGCCATGCAGGTGCTGTTATAGCTATTCTGGGAGAAGCCTGCTGCATAGTGCATCAGCTCCTGCTGGCACATCCCTGTCTGCAACCCCCACCCCACCTGTCACTCTGCTGGACTCTATCTATCTATCTATCTATCTATCTATCTATCTATCTATCTATCTATCTATCTATCTATCTATCTATCTATCTATCTATCTATCTATCTATCTATCTATCTATCTATCTATCTATCTATCTATCTATCTATCTATCTATCTATGCCATCTCTATACCTATGTCTTTCTGTATATCTATCTATCTTTCTTTATCTATCTTATTTTATCAATCTATCTTTCTATGTCTATCTGATATATCTTATCATATCTTTCTATCTTTCTTTATCTTTCTTATCTATCTCATCTATTTCATCTTTCCTCTTTTTCTATCTTTCTATTTCTCTATATCTATGTTATCTTATCTATCTCATCTATTTCATCTTTCTATTTTTCTATATCTTATCTTTCTATTTCTCTATATCTATGTTATCTTATCTATCTCATCCGTCTTATCTGTCTATCTCATCTATGGGATTTAGCTCATCAAAGCCTTTTTTACATTTGCAAAACACGATGAAACGTGTCAGTTCGTGGAGCTGAATAACCCAACTGTGTATTTATGAGTCTTGTTGATGTTTACTCGACTGCTGCTTCGGGCTCCCTGCAGCCTGCAGATCAGGGTGCACATGGCCAACGAGCAGATAGGCCCCAGTCTGGGGGGCCCAGGTAGGCTGAATGTGCGCCAGTGGGACATCCGCGATTTGACAGCTGCATGAAGCTTTTCAGCGTTGTAATTTCAGATAATATCCCGAGCGCTCACTCTTCTCGGCAATTTGTATGTGAATAACCGAATAATTTCCCCTTTTGTTCCATCTGTGCTACCTCAAATCCAAATAAAGATGCCTTTTAGTATTAAAAGTGGTTGAAAATTACAGGTAATTATCTTTGACGGTAAAAACGCTGTAATCAGCGGGCTACATCAAAAATTACCCTAATTATGCCTGCATTTATGAGAATGGAAAAAAAGCCTCACTTGGATAAAACCCCACAAATTGTCCCAAATATCTCCTTCATATTGAACGCTGCTGCAGCTGGCTGCTTTGTTCAACATCGATCCCGTGGAGCTTGGCATTTAACGGCCTGCATTAGGACGGAGAGAAGGGAGAAAACATTTTGTCAATACTTCTAATAATTGGGGGTGAAATGACAAGATAAGCTGGACCTGGAGCAAATGTCTTTCGAGGTGAATGTAGACAGCAGCGGGGAAGGGTAAGTTCATTTCCTCCGGTGTTGAGTGGATTTGATAAATCTATATACAGCGGCGTGCTTCATCAGCCACCAAGCGCTTTGGATTTATTTAAAATGTTTACTCTGATGAAATGGGCTTTTCACTGAGCAGCGTGTCATTACCTCATGTTGTCTGTTCGGGGCTCGTGCACACACCAGGGGACGGGAAATGGGCCCGTTATAATGTGATGTTGGCCCAATACGAAGCATAAAAAGGCCTAGTTTAAAATGAATTTATGAAATCACGCAACAGCAGGCATCTGTTTTGAGTCATGGTTTACTCAATCTGACAAAAACATAAAAAGTGTATGTACAACTCAAAATCGCAGATTATATTTACAGACAGACAGTTTGCTTGGTTTTGCATGTTGGAGAAACAACCCAAAAAAAAGCAGTCAGGAGTCCACCATGGCGGAAGGCTCTGGGCGCCACAGCGCATGGAGAGTGTAAGCAGTCTTTGCCCAAAGTGGCGGAAATGTCACTGGTAATATTTGGTATATTGACGTTCAGATGTGACATGAATGAAAGCATAACAAATATGCGAGCCCACTGAACAGCCATGTACGCTTGAAAATGGTTAGTTCCCTTGTTTGTGTCATCACACCGAGGCTTGGCTGCGTTTTTTATCCTTCCGCCGAGGAGCAGCCGAGGGCTCTTTCTCCTCTCCAGCATCGAGTCTCTGCGCTGACACAAATTGTAGGCTACGTTGGAAGCTGCACGGCGGAGATCCGGAGGCCTCCAGACAGCTCGCTGACCTTCCTGTCGCATCAGCCTATCTCTGCATTGCATCTTGATGTGGGGAGGAATACCAGTGGGAGTAGCCGGGCATGTAGCTGTTGGCCGGCATGTTTACTCCTTTGGAAGAGGCCGAGACGTCCCATATCGGAGGGATGGTCGGGGAGCGCGGGGAGAGGGACATGGAAGCCCGGCATAGGGTCGCTCTCGTGCGGATTGCCGCCTTGCTTGAGCAGTTTCTTGAACTTTGAACCTCTTATTCTGGAACCAAATCTTCACCTGCAGGGAGGAGAAGTGTGCATATAATTAGTGAAGGACGTGGAGGAAGAGCCTGTGTTGAGTCTTGTAAAGGCTGGTTATGTTTCTGCAAAATTACAAGTGTTACATGTAGTATAAATTACTAGAAAGAGCATTACCTAAACAAAATCACACAACCACATAAGCATAACAATATATTATTAATAATAATAATAATAATAATAATAATAATAATAATAATAATATACTAATCTTTATTATAGTTATGTACATGACGTGTCCAGGCGTTGATGTCAACATGTAGAGTATACATTCCTCCTCGTACCTGGGTCTGTGTCAGTCCTAAAGAGGCAGCCAGCTCGGCGCGCTCCGGTAGCGCGAGGTACTGGTGTTTGCTGGAACCGGTGGTTCAGAGCTTGAAGCTGCAAACTCGAATAAATTGTCCGAGGTTTGCGAATCTTCTTTCCTTTCCCATTAAAACGAATTTCCCCATTTTCAATCACCGTCGTTTTCTGCTGCTCTGCAACAAAAACAACCAAGGTATTAATTCAAAACCACAGCCGGGCGGATATATCTGCTTTAGTTGTGCAGGAAAACACAAACGTGTCTAAACGCTGAAATATTCCGCCGAGATAAATTCCGAGGCCTCCGAACGAAACGGTCTAAAAACTGAACAAATCCCACATTGCCTTTAAAACACCGTGGCACCACAATCCGCATACGCTGTCATATTAGGATATTGCTGGTAATGACATGTCAATTAAATGCTAATTACAAACATTCAAGTACGTGCGCGCTGCCTAATTTTCACGAGTAGTTGGTGAGGATTGCACGGTCGTGATGATCACACCCCGGGCATTAAAACGGGTTTTGTGGAAGTGAAGGGAGTGCTAAACGGGACAGCGAGCAGGCGGAGGAGGTCATAGGCTGGATCGGGAATTATCCCGTGCCATTTACGCGAGATTTTCTTCGATGTAATCGGACCACCTGAAAGATCATTCGTCCGAATTTTGAGTGGCCGCGCGGTGACTTGGGCAAGACACCAACACTGGCAGGGGGGAAAGTAAAGGCACACAGGCTAATGGTCGGCTACATGGCAGCCGCCTGGGACGGACACGACGCGGTGCGTTTTTTCCACATGGCGGGTGCAAAAAGGGGTCTCTTACCTGTGCCGTCTAACCTTGTCTGTCCTCCCGTGTTGTTGTGATAGGATGGCAGGTACGGGCTGTGGTGCGCGTGGCTCACATAGGGGTAGGGTAACGACCTGTTGTAGGTGTTGGTCCCGGTGTACGCGGTGTTGTCGTGCTGGTGGTGAGCGTGTGAGCCGGAGTGGAGACAGTGCAGCGGGTAGTGGCCGCTGGCCATCGACGGGGAGCTCTGCTGTGAGTGCGACTGCTGCCCAAACTCCATGAAAGCAGACTTGGACGAGTCCTGAGCCTCCAGACCGTCAGCCATCGTAGTCATGGTCATCATCGAATTTTCTGCCTTGAGAGCACTCACCCCCTCTCTCTCTCTTTCAAGACCAAATCGGTTTCTCTCTCTCGCTCTGCCTGTTGTCTCTCCCCTCTCTCCACCGCGTACAGATATTGTCCTATTAACACCCGGATTTTCCAGAGGCGTCTTTATTTCCCCCCCTTGTTGTGTGATAATTCTCGCTCAAAGTGGCGGAAGGGTAGAAATAAGTTAAGGGAGAGATTTTAAGGTGGATTCTGTTAAAATTGAGCCCTTGCTTCCAGACTTGATGCAGACACTACAAGTAAAATGGTTTGTCTCCAAAGGGCAGCGCCTTCCGATTGGTCATCCAACCCAACGTCATCAATGCTCTGCGCTTCACGGAGCTTGAGCTGGAGTTAACCCACCTTACCAGCTCCCACCACAACTATTGGGGGAATATATATGGTGGGAAAGGACGGATAATTTCCCACAGACAAGCTTCACACGTAAAAACAGCTCTTTTGGAATCGCCGAGTCGGTTTTGTTTTTTACACAAACCCTCCAAATTACGCACGACGCACAACATAGCGCCACACTTTGACTTAGCCTGATGAGCCAGCAGTCTATATGTGTTCTCTAGTTTCTCAAGCCTTTAACTCATCCTCTCTTTAGGAATTAATTACTTATAGAAAAGCATCAACAAACATCCTTTTTAACAATATTAAAGTCGAAATGGATTTTAATATGAAAATGTTACAATAGATTATTTACAAGATGTCCATATGAAAACATATCGTTTAGATGGAATAGATATTTTGTACAAAATGTATAAACAATCACAAAGTTTAGAATAATCCCAGTCGTATTATATATACGATATAATATTTTTTAAAACAATACACTATTTATACAAAGTGATCTGTTTTTATGTCAAGGGAACTCTGGAACAGGTGAATCGCCTTGGAAATGAGTATAAATGAGTACTACAACTCAAATTCCTACAAATTATAATGTTTACTCTTGTTTTAAGAAAGTGGTTATTTAATTTTTTGCAGTGTATTTTCTTTGATGTCTTCTAATGAGCAGTCCCTCATTGAGCCCCCCTCTGCTCTGCAACGTATATTATAACTGTTCGTTTTCCCTGGGGCTACTGACCATATGATTAAGCATCTTCAGACAATTGAAAATACAGTACATGTGACACATCAAATAACAATATGCCTGAGGTACAATAGGTTATTTTGCACATAGAAGGGTGGATACCGTGATAAACTGACAGTGTCTTTTATCCCTGTTGTAATATGAGGCCTGATAGGGTCCTCAATATATGTAAATTATACAGTTTGCCTCTGAGGGCTGCGATGTTCGATTCAAATTATATTTCCACCTACATTAATGCGGTAGGTATTCAAATCATGTTTATCACCACTTTCTGCACATTTCTTGGCGCAATGTAGCATACAGCGATTTCACCCAAAAAAAAGGCGATGAGAAATAATTATGGTTGCAATCAAGTTACTATGAAAACCTATTTGATTAGCGGCCACACTTTACTCAAATTGCAGCCATAAAAATTAAGAACAATTCGCGTGTAATGATTATAGACTGGATTTATTTTGGGAGGGTGGAATAAAAGTGGATATAGCATAAATTATCCCCTAATTATACGCCAGTGTCGCCTCAATTATCCTCTTATCAAAAATGGTTGTCTAAATGCAGCGTTTAGTTTCAATTTTCTCCTTTTCTGTAACCAGAACTTGGTACCTTGCTATTATCGTTACGGTTGTTATTTACTTTGTGGATTTAAAAGTGCACAACTCAACCGGATAATCATTTTACAGCAGCGGACCACGAGAGCAGCACAGAGGCAGGGATGTGAGCCGCAGGACGGATTTATGTTTATGCTTCCAGACTCTCTATTCATTTAAATTCTATTTGAAAAAATCCGGGTGCTTCTTTGTCGTCATGAGCGCTGCAGGTAAGAGCTTCCTCTGAATGCTCTTTTATGTTCACTGACACTGATGCATGGTTTTATTGCCTCTGATAATTCTATATTTTATAGGCACACGGTGTGACCGTGCAGACCTAGCAGGAGTCAGCACACCTCGGTCACCCCTCAGTGATCTAACATAGTGGCCAATTCCCCTGCCCGTGTTCCACTTGGACACGCGGAAGAGAAACCAGATCCTTTACCTTTTCTAATCGCCTTTGAGTGCGACTACAAAGACGTGCATGCTTTGCAGGCATGTTACTCGCTTCCCCTGCGGGCTAAAATCGTCGGGCTCGACTATGATGAGACATCTTCTTTCCTGTTTTGCAGCATTGTATCTGCGAACCACCGCAGGATTATTGCTGCACATCTTGATTATTACTTTGCGCGGTGTAATTCTGCGCGGTTAAAACCAAAGTCTTGGTGTCCCGCAGGCGTGTTGGGAGGCTTTTCTAGGCACACTGAGATTAAGTGAAGTGGTGAAAGGACGGATTTGTTTGAATAGAGAGAACATGACATACTCGACCTTGGTGCTTTTGAAATGTTTAAGATGCAGCCCGTCGCATGCATGCTGACAACCGTGTCTGATTGCACGGCACACGAAGAAACCAGCGGCACATGCAGGATGCCATCAGCGGACAGGATTCATAAATAATCATGTAGTTTCGTTTGAAATCTAAATGTTTTGAAATTTCGACAGTGAGACATCGTGCAACTAAAGCGTGCCCCACCTGCCCTCTGTTGTACTCTGTCCTATTAGCAGTTCACCGCCTTATTCTGGGGGGAAATTATTTAATATTTCACTTTGTCTAAATGTCAATCACAAAATGAACTTCGTTCGGCTGCAAATCTAGAAATCACTTTGTCCCTAAGTAGATGATTGACCTTCAGCACAATCAATGGCCGTGGTGGTTTAACAGAAGTGGTCTTTATTTCCAGGTGTCTTATACATGCTGATGAATGACTCTCTAAAATCACTCCAGGCCTGGGATTTCCCTGACATCCCTCTGTCTGCGTCGGGATACATGAAAACGGAGAATATTTGACACTGCGTCAAGGTGTAACCGCATGGTGTCATTTGTATGGTTAACAGTCACTGCCCGGTAAGGAATTATTAAGATGAACTATGGCACGTTAACCCAAATTGCTAGCACGCGCATGGTAGATGGTTTCCACTAGAACGGTTAAAACAAATTGATATCAAATACAACTGGTGTCCTCCCCCCTCTCTGAATGTGTGTCACTGAGTGTTTAACACATGTTTTATAAGTCTGTACTTATTTTCTTGTCTATTTTGACCACACGTGTTAATCATATATGAGCGCGAACACGTCATTATTGAAGCGAAAAGAGGCTGGGCGTTTGGGGTCGGGGCCCTCTATCAGCTTGGACTCGCTCGCATGGAAAGGCAGCACCTTGGCTGCTTGGGGATCCGGGAGGTTTGGAGACGCTGAGGCGTGTCACTGCAGAGTGAGACCGGGAGGCACTTAAACAACATGTCTCCCTTCTCCGCAGCGCAAAGCCGCTGGCGCTTCTCAGACAGCAAAGGCGTCGGCGACTCTCCATGTGAAAGGTGGCGGCGAGGAGAAGCCCATTCTCCACACAGCTGTCAGTATAACGTGGTTCATGTGACTATATTCAGAGGGAGCAACCCCTCACACTTACACACGCACGCACACACGCACACTTACACTTACACGTCAGCCCCAAAATGATCACCGATCAGCCTTTAATGCGGGCAGAATTCATCCGTGCCCAAATGGTGGCGCGCCGCTTTTACGCACTAATGCAAATCCACTTATGCGAAGCTTTGATGTGTTTTCTGAAAGCGCGCAACTTCACCAAGAAAAATTAGTGCGGTTTTGTCATAAAGAAAAAAACCACGCGCCCCCGGGCAGACGACTGTTTACAATAAGTTTTGCATCATAATTTGGGATTGCATTATCTCTCCAGTAAATAGCTAAATTGGCATATGCATGGCCCCAGGTGCAGGCGAGCGAGGGACTTCAGACGGAACCAGTGTAGCGTGTTGCTTGTGAAGCTAAATGACCACAAATAAGCAAAGGCCTGTACCACCGAGTCTTCATAGCCTCTCATAGACTAATGGATTTAATTTGGCAGACTGAAGCTGCACTGGTCCCTCTCAGGGCCCGAGTCCTAATTAAGACTGCTTGTTTCTCTTGTCGCCTTCTCTCACTACACGTGTAGGTCCAGCTGAGGGATTGCATCGCGGTTTCCTGCAGCAGTTGTATGTTTTTTATATGTTGACATTCGTTTCGGAAATAAGGACAAGAAAATGAGGCAGCCTGAAATGTTACAATATGTTTGATCATCCTGGTCAGCAGAAATGTGTGGAAATGACCACAATGACCGTATTATGTCAGTATTATTAAGACAATAAATGGAGAACGAGGGAGATATAAGAGCTTTGACATGAACTTGTTGTCTCAAATTGTCTGTTTTAAGCCCTTTGAGAGAGTACAAATATATATATTTGTATCAGTTAGGGCTCAGTGCTGCTGGTTAACGGCCGTAAGAACTGATGAACACGGCTCATCCTGTATCCCGAATCACTAACAAAGGAGCTGTATTCAAAAGTTGATCTGAATTTTTCGGTGACATATAAGATAGTGCAGCGTGCGTTGGTCCTCTTTTTCCCCCCTCTCGACTTAATACGCGACATTATTAGGTCTGACAGCACAGTGGTCGGTCTTGAAGGAGAGGATTTGGTCGATAGATGACAGACAGGAAGGCCAGCAATCATGGGCTCTTTTTTTATCAGAATGTACTGTTCGATGCCGTTTATCCCTGATGATAGAAAATTGCTCTGTTGCCAGGACGCTGCCGCTGAAATAGAGGGCAGGAGCAACATTTCCATTTTCCTGTTTGAAAGCCATTGAAATGAATTAGTAAAAATGAAGGAGAAAAAAAAGGAAAAATGAGAACGAATCCCCTAATAAACAAAGGAGAGCAAACAAAGATACCATTTTCTTTTGCCGAGAATCCACCCTCCTCATTTTACCCCCGTTTGTGTCCCTCTTCCTGCAGCAGAGTGAGGGGTTTTACTTCAACAGTTGCAAATGACATGCTTGGCTTCTAATGCAGTCCAAGGCCTGGGCCTACACTTCAAAGACAATCATCTATTTCCCAACCTCGTGGATTAATTAGAGCGCCTTTTCATCTGCCATGACCGAGAGAAAAAGAGATGCAGAAATTAAGAAATAATACTTGACAAGGAGCAGCATTAAACAAACTCCTGAAATGTGTAATCATTAAGTACAAATAATAAAAACAATAACCTCTGAAAAACTGAATATGGAATTTTTTTAAAGCGTTATAGGACTTGATCACATCTAGCTAGAATTATACGTATGGCCGTGTTTTCATGTAACATTTGTTATTCTTAAACTTTTTTGTGTCGAAAAGTTATGATTATTGTTGTTATTAATGTTATTAGTGGGGTATTTGTCTTGATGTTAATGTTGCTGCTGTTACTGATGTTATCGCCACAATGACCAGTTCGTTCATAATGTTTTATTATTTAACGTAATATTGTATTTGGTTTTATGCTGCAGACAATCTTATTGTATGAAGAACACATATATTTCTTATTTGAATAGATCATAAATCGTATTATAGGAGGTTAAAAAAACAAGGATATCATTTCAGGATGGAGGATTCTTTTTTTGTGGCTCTTATAAGGATTTTTCGTTAAGGCATGTGATTATTTGCAATCTGAGAAATATGTATCGGTGACAAGGCAGATCCTGTGCCGAGGCCATCATCAGGACTCACATGGAGGGTTCCTGTCTGTGTCCGAGCAGGCAGGTGGTTTAAAACCTCCACAGTTGCTCTAATCGCGCGCCACATGGAGCCCGATAGAGAAATAACCCCCGACGCGCTGGATTATAGTGACCCCTCAAAAAGGGATTTGATCAATTGTCCCACCATAACCGGGTCAGTCCTTGTAGGGGCATAATAATAATAATAATAATAAGATGCTATGATGGGAAATAAAGTAGATGTTTAATGAGGTCTGATAGGAACTACATAGTCTCGATTACAAATGCGAGGGATTAAAGGAAATGAAGGAAACTTGGTACACAATTCTTCGTTTCAGACATGAGTCCTGTAATATTGTAGATCCTTGTAAGGCTTGGAGATTGATGTGAGGAGCTTTTTATGGGATAAGCATAGACGTGTTAAGTGTTGTCTTTATGAAAGTGAGATTTAAGATTTGGAGCAGCATCTGCTGGATAAATACAACCACTATCACCAAATAAAATCTCACTTAGACCTGAATCTGAGATTAAATCGCAACCAGATGAACCTTATAAAAGAGGAATAAACACTGAGCAAGAATACTAAACTCTCCATGAAGTGCTTTGACACAAGAGAACATATAGACTTCTACTGATCTTTTATAGGATTAAACTTTGCTATGAATAGGCCTATGTGAAAATACTGAGCAATCCTGTTCACTGGGAATATTTTGTAGATAAATCTCTCACAAAAAAACCCTCCACACACCCATCCTCAATACACACATTACAAACTAATAAAGTAGTGTGTGCCTGGCTCTCATGCAGGAATGAATGCCCCACTGGAGGAAGTGCTGTACACAATAGCCAACACTGACTGCAAAATAAAAGAGCTTGAAATTTAAGAACAGGGTGTGAAACGAAGTGGAAAACAAGTGTAGAGAAAGGGAGTCACACCTGGTGAAATGTGGTGTGGACGAGATCCTCTTGTGTTCTCAGGAGCTGTGGGTTGTAGGATTTTGTCAGGTGATCGCTGTGGACCTTTGTCTGCTGCACCCTAAGACACTCCTACCTGAAACTGCATCAGGCTGGGTTTTGGTTTGGCCTTGTGCGTCGTCTTACTCACAGAAAGTTGGATTAATTAGTGCATCTGTGCAAAACCTGGATTTTTTCCAAGAATATCTAGATGCTGAGTTGGCCGATTCATTTCTTGTTATTTTGCATTGAAGATAAGAGAACATAAGGACGTATTCCTCTTTAGACTGACACATGTACAAGTGAAAAGACCTAAAAATGATCTGTTTTAAAGAAAGTTTTTGCTTTTACAAAGATTCTGATTACAACACGTGTTTTATATAGTCCCTCATAGTTGCATTAAAAAACAATGAAGCTATTTTTTCCATCACAGCATCATCATCCCCATTCATATTACTATTGTTATTAGCCGGCACTTGATGTTTATTTTGTTGCTGCTAATGTTGCGGTTGCTGCTATTATCATAATCATCATCATCATCATCATCATCATCATCATCATCATCATCATCATTATTACATTCATCACGTCTCCAGTTCTGTTTAAATCTTGCTATCATACTGCAGCTAATCCTTAAATAATTTCATAAAAACACCAAAATATAGAACAGGTAAAATGTTACAGAATTATGATTGTTGTGAGAGGTTTAGAAAACAAGCACAGCCGGTCAGAATGCACTAATCCCTGAGCACTGCAGACACAGTTAAAATATCTTTAATAATGCTACGAGATTATATGAACTACATAAAAAAGTACAAAACAGAACATAATTTGTCTACATTGATGAACATATAATGCAGAGGAAAGCCATTTCTAATATTAGGAGGTCTGTCTCACAGCTAAAAACTGATAATAAAATAATCATCCTTCTTTGAAATGTTAGAATTAAAGCATTTTTGGATAAAAATAAGCAATTGAAAAGTAAAATACCAAATCTCATCAATGTAATGATGGCCCACAATGATTCTGTGCCATGAAGCTTAAATAAAATGAAATAAATACAAATAAATAAATAAATATGAATCAACCAGGTTTATAGAGTATAAACATCACTTGAGCCGTGATAATTAAAATATCAGCTTTCTAACAGAATCCTATAACTGCTGTGAAACTATTGTGTCACGACAGTTCAGGGTCCTCTTACTGCAGATCACAGATCAGCGTAAAGATTTGGCCAGGAGATCGTGTCCATAGCCAGCCTCATAATATCATAGTTATTAATTTGTTGGCTTGAAAGCCCTCAGTGCCTTTATTTTCATTTGCTCTGAACTGTCAGATTCGAGTGGGGAGATTTTTTAGGACTTTGTCCATTTTAGTGAAGTGAAGGTAGCCAATTATTGCCATCATTGCCCTTGAAAATGCATTACGCCTCACCTGAGGGCTCACTCAATCAAAGAGACTGAAGGGGCGATTAATGGATGACTTCTGACCTTAATCCATTGCAAAATCACCAAAAAGAGCCAGACAGCAATCAACATTTCTCCCCCAGTTTCATGTTGCAAACTTTCTTATTGTTGACATCTAACCTTGGGCATCATCATGGCAGCTCTGGGTTTGGGACCTTGAACGCGGATTGGCCACATTCATTCTAAGTTTGTTCAACCTTGAATATTTTTTAGTCCATCACACCATGAGCAGTTTGTGAATCTCTATAATTTTGTGATCTCTATAAATTCTCTTAAATTTGTCCACAAAAAATGTGTCACACTGTACTTTAAGTCCCTCGATTGAGCATGTGTGTAAACATTTAATAAATGGTTTATAATACGATGTAAGCAGATTTAAGTGGTGTAAAATTGTCCACAATTATAACCTCTCCTATGAAGACATACATTATATTATTGCAACTGTGTTTGACAATAATGTTATTCAATTATATATGATTACAAACACAATTTTAGTGGGTTACAACCCATTTACTAAATGTTTTTATACTGTTTTTAAATGGTAAATATGGGGACTTTGCATAAACTTTGCATAAACTACAAAGAAAATATAGTTAAAAGTTCCTTTAGTTTTAATTCAATTTAAACAAGCTCATTATGCCGAGCTTCCTCTGGAGTATTGTCGGCCTGCATTAGCAGCCTCCTCACCTGGGGATGGATGAGCTCGAGTCAGGCATCATGTCCCCATGACAGCCTTTTCACTCATGTTCTTTTCCAAATGTGTAATTAAAATGAGTACAACGCTAGTGCATATACTGTGTAATGTTTTTAACAATCATTTCAATCAGCAAAAGGTGAAATAGATTTTGATCTTTTTCAGGAAATGCTTATTAACTTTTTTTTCTCTTTGTCTCCCTGTTTTCCCCTCTCCAATATCTCTCCCTTGCTTTTCCATCACTCCCACCTTCCTCACATGTCCCCCCCCCCCCGCACCCCCAATGCATGTCCAGCCACTGGTCTCCATCCCGTTCCCTTGTCTCCTCTCCATATTCCTCTTCATACTCTACCCTTCTCTTCCTCTCCCCTCAACCTCGCTCCATCTCCCTCTTGCCCCCCCCCAATAGGTACGCCTCCATCCCCTCTTGGCAGCTTCATACCCCCCCCCCCCCCCCTCTCTCCTCCCTCTCCCTGGTTGGTTTCCACAGCTGTGGTGAGTGAGGGGCAGATGACCGGAGAATCCTGGCCCTGGGAGAGCGCTGAGCCATCCTGGTGCTATTAGGCTCGTGGCTAATAATAGGTGTTTCAGACCAGGGGAAGATCAATCAGGGGGAATCATGGGGAATGTTCGGAGCAGCGCTTTTTACACATCGGCCCAGATGGATGAAATTACACTTGTCAGTTTTAGTTGCATTACTCCCAAATTGGTTGTCTACTATTTTTTTCTCTCTCTCTTTACCTCCCTCACGCTCTCTCTCTCTTCTCTCCTTTCTCTCTCTTTGCCCTCATTCATGTGTCAGTGGCCTGCTAAAGGGATTCAATGGTGAAATCCCTGTCATGTTTGTCTTATTGTTGTTTAGCCCTCATACAGCATCTCTGTTGCCTGCATATGCACTTATAAGAAATCTGTTTAAGATCTTGTCTCATGATTTAGGCATTTTTCACGTTAAAGGCAGCTGTGCAAGTCTGTATGTGCTTTGCATGTATTATATACATTTTATAAATTCTCAAATACAATTAATCTGCAACTATTTTCATAATTCATTATGTCAGCGATCTTTCAAGGCAAAATTTTTCTTTTTTTTCCCGATTTGCATTTGCCTGCTCTGTTCCATATCACAATTAGCTGAATATGTTGGTGTTTTTTAGACAAACAAGACATTTGAAGATGTATATATTGCACTCTTGCCAATGTTTTTTGACATTTAATATTCTAAAGTGTGAAATAAAGGCAATAATTATAATGCATTTCTAACGTTATCTTGAATTACACATATTTGTGTTCAAATGAATTTGAGAAATGTGTAAAGTACAGTAATTCTATTGTAAATGCAGAATTGTCTATTTGTGATATAAATACCTTGCAAACCCTTGGGCTGTATCTCACTGATTGAAACTGAATAAAACACAGCACACAAAACTCTCTTTCTTTTCTTTGGTATTTAATTTAAACATGTATCGATTTGTCCAACGACCAAAACGGAGCTTGTTGCAGAATCTTTTGACAGGAAACACATGAACAAAGACTTTCAGGATGAAGAAAACAATGAAATGATGCTGCAGGTGGAAATCAATTAAGGCTTTGAGCATTACAATCTTTACTATTGCCACCCTAAAACTCCTCTTGTGATTGATTGATTTAGACAAAAAAAAAAGTCAAAGGCTTTACCAACAAGGGAGCTCAGACAGAATATGACAGATGAGTTGTGGTTATTAAATGACCTGAGCGATGGTGCGTCTGCGCCGTTGCAGGGAGACAACCAGCCCAGTAAGGTGGGCTTATATCATCTAAACCCCCTTAAGCTCCTGATGTGTTACATGATAACCAGCACAGCATGTCAGTCGCAAAGGTGAATAAGGCGGCTGAGACGGATCATTTAGAGGCAGCCACACAACAGCTATTTGTGTCAGTGATTTCCAATTCTGACTCGACGCTGACAGACTAAAATGTTTAGTGTTTACAATGCTTCCCTTGCAACTTGTCCATCCTCACATTAGCACGTTCCCCTTGATGTGGCTACCAGCTAAAGCCTCATGGCTCAAAGGAGAGTATGGTATTGATATATTAAAGTGCTTGCTTGTGTTATTACTATGTAAGACAAGCGGCTACACCCTGCCATCAAAACGCAAGCATGACAATCACAGCTGAAAGAGTGGCTGTATGCGGAAGTAGCTGCTCTGAATAGCTCACTAGGGAGACATTCACCCCCGCCCCTCTCCCCCAACCCCCTCCCCTGGAAATCAATACAGCCCCCAGATGTTGGGGTCTCCCGGTCTACAGCGCGGCCCGATGCGAAGATGTTCCTCAATGTCTGATTGCACAAGGAAGACTGGAAACAGAAAGGCTTCTTTGACTGAAAGTGCGGTGACCATGGGGGAGGGAACCAGGGCCTCTGTGTGAGAGTGAGAGAGTCTTCTTAGCAACGGGGAGAAAATTAACATTGATATCCTGACTTCCCAGCACAACTCGTCCCGGGGGCTTCTGCTGGATATTTCCATGGGGCAAGCGAAAAAAAAAAAGAGATGTTCAAAAGCACTCCCGTCTTCCATTTATATTGAAATGAGTTTTTCCCCTCAGCTCGGCTCGTGTGTCGTGAATACAGAGACTCCTAATGTATGTATTTTGCTCATTTTACTGTGTCTGCCGTTTCCGCGCCTCTCCTCTGTGACTCTGTGTTTGCCTCCTGCTGTGGTAAACACAGCATTGCTATGATAGCACATGCATTTCAGAAAGCTCCAAACACCGCAGAGGAGCCGAAACATTCATTCTCTCTCTCGCTCTCCCTCAATCTCTTCCCCTCCTTCTCCCTCTGCCTCCGTCGGTCCTCTCCCTCACTTGCAGCCAAGGTATTCAGCTCCCATGATTGCAAACACACATAATGACAGCATCTCCCGGGGGCCAGCGGAGGTACCCCACTGATGCTGAGAGACTCTATCCTGTCGTCACATTGCAGGGAATTTGTCGGCAGTGCACAGTGGAGCCTGGTGAGCTTTGGCAAGGCACCGCCAGAAGCCGGGCTGGCTTTTTTTGTTAATAAAATGAAGTGCAAATTGTGCCGGGCTCGTATGCATTGGAACAGCTCACTGCTTCCTCCCATTACGAGGCCAGGGCGAGCGCCATGGAAGCATAAGCGTGAATACATTATAAAGTAATGAGGAAACATCCAGGAGAGGGTCACGGGGGGCGTCAAGCGGCTCCAGAGGCCTCACCAAGAGCTTTCAGTGTGCTCTGTGATGGATTAGTCATTCGTGTTTGAAGAGCGAGCGAGAGGTGGAGTTCAACAATGTTACACATAGCAACAGTTGCTAAGAGTTGCAGCGACCGAGGCCTATTCAGTTTGTGAACATGTACAGTTGCTGCTGAGCAGGAATATAGGTGAATAGAGATAGAGCTGTTTTGTGTATCAATGATGACGATGGTGACATTTCCAACAATGCCACATAATATTCATGAGCATGGAAACGCTGCTAGGAACCATGGGTAGTGGAGAGGATAATAATGTAAACCATTCATACTGTAGCAGCAGAAGAGCGATCCAGACAAAATGTCTCTGATATTTGGAATTTGAAGCAAGATTTGCTTTGTGGGTATAAAAATGAAATCCCAGTTCCTGCCATGGCTGCAGCTGGAGCATATCGTTCCGAAGAATCAAACCCAAAATAAAATCCATACAAGCTCAGTACTTGGAAGGCCTGGTTTACAGAAGAAAGAAAATCATGCACATCATTCTGCTCACCAGCAAATCACCCACCTAACCGGAATTATCAAGCCCTATTTTAAACCCAACTCTCTTCGCTATGTCACAGAAAACATTTGCAGTGACACATTTAATCGAGAAAGCCAGCCCTGAGTGCATTGCACAGACTCTTCCTGTCAATCATGCCTCACACAAACAGGTCACATTCTATACATTCCCGTGGGGTGGGTGGCAGCGAGGGAAACTGGTGTGTGTGTGTGTGTGTGTGTGTGTGTGTGTGTGTGTGTGTGTGTGTGTGTGTGTGGGGGGGGGCTAGTTTGAGCCCAGTGCTTTAGAGACACTTTTGGTTTCTCCACGCCACAAATGCCCTCCCATTGGCATTCAGTCTCTGATGAGCCCGCTGAGCCGCAATGGAGTTGCCTGATGGAACGCCATGGCAACGGCCGACACCTGGCAAGAGTTCATCCCACCTCCATCCTCCCTCTCTTTACTCCCCCCCCCCCCCCCCCCCCCAGATGCTGGAACATATTTCCTCAGACTGACTGAAAGCCCCTCGTGAACAAATAATGGGTGCACGCCAGTCTAAATAAAGTTGTGGTTTATGAGTTGCGGTCAGAAACGTCTCCCCCCCCCCCCCCCCCCCCCCCCCCCCCCCCCCCCCCCCCCCCCCCCCCCCCCCCCCCCCCCCCCCCCCCCCCCCCCCCCCCCCCCCCCCCCCCCCCCCCCCCCCCCCCCCCCCCCCCCCCCCCCCCCCCCCCCCCCCCCCCCCCCCCCCCCCCCCCCCCCCCCCCCCCCCCCCCTCTCTCTCTCTCTCTCTCTCTCGTGCTCTCTTTTTAATGTTCTGCACAAAAAACAGTTGCCAACATTTTGTTCTTCCTTTTTTTGGGAGGAGGGGGCATGTGGCTGGTTGGTGATTATACAAAGCCATTTTTTCCTTTCTTGCAGTAAGGCACATAGTCAAATAAAAGAGAGCGGCTCCACACCAGCAGTCTGCAAACCCATTTCGTAGAATGGAACAAGGCTCCCGAGCCAAAACAAACCAATGTGTCCCTTTGCCATTTTTCAGCCTCAGCTTTTCAATAATAACGTTGAATAAATCTCAGACAGCAAGCTTCAGCTCGGCTGTGTTATCAATTAATCAAATTAATCAAGACTGGAGGGAGTTTTGCAAGGCCCGTCCAATTTGCAGAGTAAACCACTGTTTGATCTGAACCCCAGAAGCATTAATCACATAAACTTACTGATGATGGGAGATGTTGTTTTAGTGATCTTCTCACAGAAGTCAGGTTTAGGTCTTTGTTATTAGTAATATATTAAATTAGTACATTTTGGGAATCACACATATTTTCCAAACGGGATCTGAGAAGAGTGATATGAGTTTCATGTCTTCAATTGAGTTTAACCAAGCTTAGACTGTAGATAGCTGCTTGGCTCTGTGCAAAGTAAATACATAAGCTTAAAACTGCACATTGCATCCTTGTACATTCAACCTGCGAATAAAATATAAGGATAATGTGTAGTTTATGTGGAGGTCTGTGCTTATAAAATTGAGGAAAATAGCTAATACACCAAACCTCCTGAGAGCTAATGTGTAGAAGCAGTTTGAATTTGACACAAAATAGTTGATAAATGTATCTGCCTCAGAGTAAAGTTAGCTTGATACTGAAAGCAGCGCAGCTGATAAACAAAGCCTCATTTGCGGTGCAGTGGCCACATTTACACACCTGTAAAGCACATGGAAATAGCATGAGCACTAGGGCTGTAAGCACATGGCAGGAGCTAGCATGGCTAAGCTAACACCCCTCCACAAGCTAAGAAAGTAACATATTTGTCATTGTCGTGTGTTAATATATTTTCACACAGTGCAGCCAAGTAGCACCCCATTGAAATTCCTTTGTACTGAAACAAGACATTAGCAAAAACCCAACAGAGACCGAAAGTGAGCAGAGCTGGCCACCTCCACTATAACGTTAACCAGAAATGCTATGTGCATATGCAACAATAGCTCCAACACAGGACTCACCCTAAATTTGCAAACTGTTGGTTTTACATTTCTGTTCATGCTGTTAGACAGACATGATACATCATAAGACACCTTAACATTCTTGGTAGGTTAGGCATATTGTTCCCGGTTTTTAAGAGCCAGACTAGCTTTTTCCCCTGCTCCCAGTTTTTTATGTGAAGCTTTGTAAACACAACCTCCCTTCAGCTCCTTAGCCAACACAAACATCATCGATATCAATCTTCTTATCCTTCTCAAAAATAAATGTATCTCCTAAAATGTGGAATTGTTCTTTCAAGGAGGAAATCAGCAAATTGGGCAGCTCCAGTCGTCGCCATTTTGGCAGTGACGACACAGCCTAACTTTAAAAATGGGCAAAGAGCAGACAGCAAGCGACCTGAGATGGCATACACATATCACTCAAAGTGGCCACGCCCTCAATGTTGCCAAACTTCAAGCTTTGATATAATTTTATCATGTGAGTTATAGAAAAACTGACTCCCCATCCAGTCAGTTATTAACAGGGATATTTTCTAGAGAGCCCCAAATAACATAAAGTGGTGCATTATTTATATGGGGTTCTATGAGGATTGACTCGCCTTTGGAGCCAGCCTCAAGTGGCCATTTGAGGATCTGCAGATTTCCTGGTTTTGAACGGTGTGCTATCAAGTTCATTGAGAGTACTTTACGTCTGCCTTAGTTCTAGATATCAGGTAACTATAATGATGCGTCATAAAGTACACCGGATACCATCATACGTAAGGCATCCCTGACAGCTGACAAGATGAATCCCTGTGTCGTATAATAACAAAAGGAGTAGAGGAAAATGATAGCTGACTATTTTGACTTAGTCTTCTGGTTGCACGTTCATAAATACAACAGCTATCAAAACTTTGTTAAGCAACCTGTGATTAGTGTCTGGGTCAGTGCAATGCTTTTGGTGAAGCCCTTAGTCTCAATTTCTTGGGTCTGCCAGCATTTGTAAGCTTAATTTTGTATCCCAAATACTCAGAATCTGTGAAGGTCAAGTCATGCGGAAAAATCAAGATGGCTGCTGTTGTAAAATCAAGGAAACGCTTTTGAGGTTTGAACAAGGGGGATGGCACAAAGAATCATATTTATGAATGTAACACGTCTACCAAAAATCCTGCCCTCTATTTCATCAACTACGTAATAAGTGCAGCATTTACCTTTTTTCCCTTCTTTCTGCATGATATTTCTGCAGTGAAGCATGTGGCCATCACCAAATATTTTTTCTGGCAGAGCCAAGGAGGTATGAAGTTAAAGTGGAGCGGAGAAAACTGGGGAAAACATTGAATGGGTGCTCATAAAATTATGAGATGGAGTAATAATTCAAAATAGTGTAATGGAGCTACGTTTAATTCTAGTTGGTGATTATGCTGCTTTCACCATAATCACATTTATGCATGCACGCAAAGTGTAAAATACCTATTTGTGAGTCTATTACGACAGTGCTGTACTAAGAATCACTGCATGAGCCTAATAACTTTCAGCAAGTTTGATATTTGCTTCTAATCCCAGAAACAAAAAACAATTGTAACTTTCAAGAAAATGAGCAACTTGTGCATTGTCATCCTTAAAACCTTGGAAATGGTGGTAAACCTGCCAAAAAACATGTTTACAGCTATTAGTGAGTGCTCCACTTTCAGTCTCTTTGTGACAAATTGGGCTTCATGTAATGTGTGTTAAGTGTTTTTGTATAAATACCAGTAGCAGCATACTAACTCCATGTTTATGGAGACTTAAGAGGGTCTGGATAATATCTAGAAATGGTGGCACTGGCTCAAAAAATGTCAGAATGATACACACTGTCACAGAAATGGGCACTTCTGCAAATTCACATTCAAATTTAACACACTTTACAAAAGGTATCTTTTTGTTTTTGTACAATGATGTGAACAGTTTTAATCTCAGCTTCATGCTTCAGTTTCACAGTTGTACAGCTTCATGTAAGCTAAACTGAGAAGTATGATATAACTTGAGGCTTAAGAGTAGCCAGAAGTGTTAATGAGCATTAAAAAGCTCTTAATGTGTCATCATCTCCATGGACCCTTGCTCTGAGGTAATGCCTATACCATGGCCTCTGTTGGCACCCTTACTGCAAACCACAACCCAGTCTCCTCCAGGCCAAGAATCATGAAACTAGGACACTTGAACCAGCTCACACACACAATATTTGCTGCCTTTTGTACAACAATCTACTCTCAGATATGGTCAGAATTCAACTTAACTTTAAAGTCATTCATTGGAGGGACACATATTTTGGTTGTTCAATTTGTCTTTGTTGGAACAATCATTAAGTAGTTTGTTTTGTATAAATGCAATTACTACATTTTTGTCCATTGACTGGGAAAATTAGTGCAGTTCACAGAAAAAAAGACCCTCCCTTCACGCTGTTGAATGGACGGGGTGATATGAATGACAGGTGTGAAGTGGCCAAAAAACTCCAGACACGGCCAAAAACAATAGTCTTTGTGTTTGTTGGATGAAGACAAACAGGTGACAAGAGTTTGCGTGTGACACGCCACATCAATGTCACACTGAAGGGTCTGAAAAAAGTGGCGGATGTTTGCTTTTCTTCTAATGGACTACTTTCTGGAATTCCCTTTTAGAGGGAAAGAAAGTGAAAAGTGAATACTCTATGTGAATATACTATGTTTTACATCAGCCGAACTGCCAAAAAAGAGAAAGAAAAAATAGAACTTCTTTTGAAATAGTGGAGTTGTTTTTAATAAATAGGAAATGTTCAACCCTTTTTTATATGTGGCAGAGATATAGCATTTTAAATGTGTAATCTCCTGTAGGATACTAACCAGCTGTACTCGGGGTTGCTATAAATCAAGGTACAATCTCCTTTCAAATACTCCAAGTGTACTATCGTCATGTTTTCAAGCGATGTCATTATGAGATGCGTGGCCATGTTTTGGATTGAAAATAACCTCTGATGACCAAAAGTTTGTGGCTAGATCAATACGAGAATAACACAAGTTGTGGTGGGTGCAACATTTGCATTATTTGCATATATTAGCACATTTGTCAGCCTGTTATGATCCGTGATTGTCAGCGTACAACCTCTGGGTAATTTTTTCTTTTCTTTCAAACACGGTAATGTCTAATATGAGGTTTTCCTCTATCTTAAAACACATTTATCTATCTATCTGGTATATTGTGATGGAAAACAGCATGTTTATACATGCTAACCCTACTCATGTACTATCCCAAATAAGGGGTGATCTATGCAAATGTTACTTGAATGAGTAGACTTTTGTGCTTTTACCCATGAATGGTTTCAGACATATTCAGGTCATTTTATACTTGCATGAGCTAACTTTGAGTAGTCTCGGTTAGCGCTTTCACTGTTAGCAATGTAGCTTAACAGCTATTTGTTTGACAGCAAGTTGCTATATTTGCCATATATACTGTTAGTCTTTATGGCATTGTGGCAGTCAGCAGGCTCTATTGTAAACAGGGAACTGTTTGTACTGTGGCCGACCACACACTCTAACCCTTCTGAAGAAATAAGTATGTGTAGGGGAATACATAAATCCAGCACACATTGATACTGAAGTTATTTTCCCTTGTAAAATACATCAACACCTACTTGGTGTAACAACTTTTCGTTACAACAACAGTTACAGTAACACTAGCTCACACAACTTATGGGATTTATTGGCTTTCAGTGCAAAATTAAACAAGTTGGCTTTTACATAACCACCTCAAAATGGCCATCGTAAATTATCACACGCGTCTGGTGTGTAACAGTGTTGTACCTCTGCTGGAAGAGCAATCATGTACAGCGAGCAGGAGGGGACACACATCTCTCTGTCCTCTTGATTACAACAAATAAATACCACTGGAAGAGGGATACATCTTCTATGAGAGTGTACACAGAGCACAACACCATGATATATTTTATATGAATTGGAGCAAAGAAACTTGAAATGTCAATCTCTTTGTGAGCAGCAGGGTCGTGATGGTTAGTTTCAGAAAATGTTCTGACTCTCTCCTTCAAACTTTGTTTTACAGCGCTGACAAGCAGCTAAAATGACAAGCAGCTAAAATGCTGCCTAATAAATATCGCCGTCGTTTTTATGCTTGCTTTGAGGTAGCCCTAATTAACCAGGCACTACACGCACTCCCCAGTGACATATGTCCCAGCCTGGGCCAAAAATAAATCTGCTCGAGGAGGAGAAGGTGTGTGCTTTGTTGTTTGTCTAATTTGCTTGCATAGGTATCTTGTGTTACACACTGTGTGTGTGTCTCTCTCTGTGCTACTTGAGTGAGAGAACTTTTTTTTTTTCCAAGGGCCACAGTCTCTCAGATTTTCAATTTGAGTGTGTCTTTACATTTGCATTAAGAGTGCAGGCCTGGTGCTCTGGTGGAATCCCCCAAAGGAGTGCTTCCGAGGCCGAAGCCCCGGGCGATGAGAAAAGCCTCCTTCCATGTGAGTGAGGACAGGGTACAGCCACCTGTGAGATGGTTGGAGGAGGAGGGAGGAAGGGATTTGATGATAAATGAAATAAAGACAGAGTAGGAAAGAAGAATAATTCATCCGCATTAAATTTGTTAGTTCACCCACACATATGGAGGCCTGTCACTGTGATTTGCAGAGGTGGAGGTGAAGCTGTGCTGGATTCTGGTAACGGCTGAGTAGGTCCTATAAACCCTATCAACTGTGCAGTGAGGTGAGGAAACAAGCAATATGTTATCATAGGGGCTTCTGCACATAAAGAGCAGTCTGTGTGTGTGTGTGTGTGTGTGTTTGTGTGTCTACACATCTGTAACAACCTTTCTGCTAAATGGCTGTTTGCTCTGCATCTCTTCAACCTCTTCACTCTCACCTAAGTTTCTTTCTTTAAAGAATGTTGGCCTGCTCGACTTAACCTCAGTTTTTAACCTTGTGCATCCGTGA